>NC_048228.1:2209506-2533293 GCF_002007445.2 Ailuropoda melanoleuca
GGGCGCGGGAGCCGCCGCCGCCCGCCATAGCGCCGCCGCTTCCGCCGCCGCTCCCGAGGCGCTTCCGGGGCACGGCGCGCCACTTCCGGCCCTGGCCGGAAGGGGAGGCCCCGCGGGCGCAGCGCGAGCCCCGGGCGCCTCTGGGAGAAGAGCAGCCGGGAGGTGTCTCGTTGACGGGAAGGGACTCTGCGGGCCTTTGGGGCTGCTCGCGGGCCCGGGACCCGCCGCCCGACGGGGTCACGGCAGCGGAGCGGCGCGTCCCCCGGGTCCGACCCCGAGCAGTGATGGCGCCCCCAGCCCTGTCCAACCCTAAGCAGTGGAGCCCCCGGCCGCACCCGCGTCCGACCCTGAGTAGCCCAGGGGCGCCTGGGTGGCTTCGACCGCCCGTTAAGCCTCTGACTTTTCATTTCGGCCCAGGTCATGAGGTCGAGCCCTGCGTCCTTCACGCTGGGCTTGGAGTCTGCTTGAGATTCTCGCTGCCTCCCTCTCTGTCCCTCCCTGCTCACACTCCCTCTCTTTAAAAAAAATTAAGAGAAAATAGTCCTCCCTTAAGCACATATGTCGTCACGCACGGAAATCAAGTTCTCCGACAAGGATCTCAGCGCGGTGCGGGACCGCGTCTGCGAGAGCAGCGCCAGCTGGATTCTGCACAGAGCATTGGTTTTTATCAGAAAAGCAAGGACAGATGCCTCCAGGCGCGGGACAGGAGTACAAAGGGGCAAATATCTTGAAGCCCTGGAGCTGCCTGCACTCTCCCAGACGCGCAGGCACGCAGTCACGGGGTTAGAGAGGAGCGGGATGTGCGTGCTAGCCATCGCCAGGTGCAGAAAGGGGCACTGAGGGTTACATTCTTTACTGGCTCCTGACCTATGCCCTGCCCCTGGGGATCCTGGGATGCTGTTCCTTCCGGGCCATTGCGTTCAATACCCTGAGAGCAGGAACGCTGCTGACGTTTCCACTGCTTCCCGTCACCCCTTAGGGCTGACAATATGCTTTCTAAGAATAACTCCACAGTCCCCCTTTATGTTTAGTGGGATATGTAGGTGGGCTACTGAAGGGGGTGGCGAGGATCTGCGTGGTCGCTACAAGTGTGTTTTGGGTCCTCCAGGCGGAACAGCAGGAGAGGCTTGCCTTGACCACTGTAAGGAGAAAGGAGATCAGTATAAGCAGTACAGCCATGTGAAACCAAGAGCGGGGTTTGAGTTCAGAAAACCAGTTTTTTGGATAGAGCTAGGTGGAAATGTCATTGAGAGTATTAATGGTAGCTTGTTGACTTTCTTGTTGGAGTTCCTGTATTTGTGCTTGTAACCTAAGTTTTAGGTTTTCAATGGAGAGGGATGCCTGGGCGGCTCAGTCAGTTAAGTGTCTGCCTTCAGCTCAGGGCATGATCCCAGGGTCCTGGGATGGAGTCCGGCATCAGGCTCCCTGCTCAGCCGGGAGTCTGCTTCTCCTTCTGCCTCCCCCACAGCTTGTGCATGCACACTCTCTCTCTCTCGCTGACAAATAAAATCTTAAAAAAAGAAAAAAAAAAGATTTTCAATGGAGAGATTCAAGGAGGAGGAAAAGGCTTAATAAAGATGAATTTTCAGTTGCCCCCAAGACTTCTTGTAGGGAATTGAAGTAATGCAGTAGGATGTCAACTCCGAGTCACAGGTTAATTGGGGTCTGGTCCAGAGTGCTTGTTGATGTTCTCCTAACCAGACAACAGTGGCTTCTAAAGCCAGCAGTCTAGCTAAAATTTGTTAATTTTGACCTGTTGTTCTAAATCAGTTGTAGTGTTCTGCATATATGAATGCACTTGGTGTGCCCTTTGGAGGGAGGGAGCCAAAGATGTGGCAGTGGTTGCCGTGGTAGCGGCTACAGCCCTGATGGCTGAGATAGCTGCCAGTGGGATCCCTAAGACCTGTTCTACAGCACCCTGTGAGGAGAGGTCTTTGATAGGTGTTGGTTCATTTTTCCTCCTCTTGGCTGATGGCATGCTGGCTGGTGGAGTTACCGACCTCAGGTTGAAGCATGGAAGCCGGTGTTTGAATTCTTCGTGCCAGCTATCAGCCGAGCGGGTAGCCACAGAGGACCTTGTGGAGAACGCGCAGCAGCGTGACCTCTCCCCCAGGTGAGTAAAGGTACCGTTGGGCAGTCTATACCATACTTGCAGTTTGGGAAGGGGTTCCTCAACCCAAAAATGCTTTGAATGAGCCGAATTAAAATGTTTGTCTAGTTGTAAGTGATTAATAGTAAACATTACCTTCATTACTCTCATTTTGGGGGCCTCAGTTCCCCCTTTTTGTTTATGCAGTAGTTTCAAGGTACTGTTGGCACGTTCAACAGTGGCTTGACCTGGAGGATTGTGGGGGAATGCCAGTGGAATGTGTGATTCCCCATTTATTTAGGAATTGGGTTATGCGATGGGACATATAAGCTGGGCCATTGCCTGTTTACGTTTTTTGGGGACGCCCATTTTGGCAAAGCATTGCAAAAGATGATCGATGACATGAGAGGAGCTTCACCGCTCTGAGCGGAGGCCCATATATATCCAGGGTAAGTATCAGTAGTAACAAATGAGGGGAAATGGGTCATGTCCATTTGCCATGGTTGATGTGGGGATAAACCACAGGGACTGACTCCTCCAGGAAGATGAGCAGAAGAAAATCGTTGGCGGTCGGGACAGAAGCGTATGCTGTGTTTTGCTTGTGAAAGAGAGACTGCCCCTTGGTGAAGAAAGGACTGAGAATCCAAGGCAGAGGAGAATAAAGATCCAGTAAGTAAGGAATCCGCAAGATTGTGGCCCTCTGTAAGAGGCCCGGGTTGATGAGAATGACTGCACGTGAAGGGCAAACAACGGGGAAGCCTGTGTTGTAACAATGACTGAGCTTCAAGAAACAGACATAGCAGAGGGCGGTTAGGGTGTGTGTTAAGAGTGGCGGTAGGGAGGTCCCAGTAATTGTGGGAGTCTGTTATTAGATCAAGAGGTGTTCGAGAAAAGACCTTTAGAGCAAGAATGGCAGCAGCCAGTTCTGCCCTGTGAGTGGATATGGTAAAGGCTCTGTAGGCCTGTTTCCATTTATTCCTGTTTCCATGTTACAGCCCCTCCTACGGCTGCTTTGGGGCCATCGATGAACACGGTAAGAACATCAGATAAGGGTTTATTAGAAATGAGAGAGTAGGAGGACAGGTGGAAATATTTCAGGCTCTGGATACATTTATCTGAGGGCAATAGGAAGATAAATTGACCCATAAAATTAGCCACTGCAATTTGGAACTTTCCATCATGTATCTGTAGGTCATCCATTTCTTCTTTGCTGATGCCTAGGTATATATATTGGGGATCAAAGCCAGTTAGCTGAATTATTCTTTTCCGACCCTCTCATAGGAGCTGCAATCGAAGAGAGTGGTGAGAGGCGACCCTGTGTTTGGGTTGGGCTGGGAGGAAAAGCCTTTCAAGAACAAGGCATTTATCAGGCAGAACTTGGCAGATTACCCTGTAAGGGGAGTGAGGGGTGTTCAAGACAAGGACAGTCACGTGGGCAGAGGGATCGCTGCCGTCCAACCAAGTAGAGGTTTGTCGTTGGGATAAAACATCTAGTTGGTTTCCTCGAGGCGTCATGGGTCGTGTGGACGCACGGTTTGGATCTCCCTGTAATTAGTTAAAGAGGGAGGTCAACTGGCAAGTAGGAATTTCTAAAGTGGGACACAGCCAATTAATGTGCCCGAGGAGTGAGCTAAACGTGAAGTGGCGACGGAAAATGGATAGCGATCTATCGAGGAGTGACTGTCTGCGACACCGGCCTATACTCCAGAAACTCCGTGGAGCTGCCCGTGGTATTTTCTCAGGAGCGATGAGCAAACCCGCGGCGGTGACTGAGTCAATAAGAAATTGTATACATGTACGGAGAAGGGTGTTACTATCTGAAGCAAGCGGATGTCTTCCGTGTCGTGATCAATCCGTATGCGTGGGAATCTATTTCTGGTGGGTTGAAGGGCTGCCCTGACAAAAGACTGACACCTGGGTGGGGGGGCTCTTCTCCACCCCCGAGACAGACACTTCCATCGGTGTCTTTGGACAGCTCTGTGATTGTCGATCGTGGGGACTGAGAAGGCACATTTTTCTTTATCCTTGCAGTGCAAGGGAATAGTAAAGAAGCAGTCTTTGAGATCAATCCCAGTGAGACTGAGTTGAAGGGAGTAAGGAAGGATTTGGAAGACCAAACTGTAAGGGCCCCATGGAATCATTTGAGCATTAACTGCCTGTGAATCATGTAGCAATCTTCATTTGCCTGATTTTGGGGGATACAAAAGAGGAGTATTCCGTGGGCTGGTCGAATGTTCTCTACGTCCAGGAGTTAATTCCACTCGGCTTAGTAGGGGTTTTAGTTTGTCCCCTTTTACAGGTCATTGCTCCACCCATGTAGGGAGACCTGGTTTCCAAGACATCTTGAGTGGGGGCATTTCTGCAGCAATGGCCCTCTGCATAAATCTGTCTGCAAGGAAAGATTCCATTGCTTTCCTAAGTCTCTTCCCCAGAGAGAAACAGGGATGTTTGGGACAAAAGGTCTTATGGTGGCTTGGTGCCCTTCCATATAGCGCATACAACAGCAAATTTATTTTGTAGGGGACTGTCTTGTCCCCTTCCTCTGGTAAGAGTTCGTGAAGTGGGCACAAGGGGAATTTCGGTCTGCCAGTCTTGGGCTTGAATGACAGGTGCGTCGGCCCCAGGATCTATTAAGCCTTTCATAGTTCTTTTTGCAATTGTAATTTGTAATGTGGGTCGTGTGTCCTGGATGGGCAGAGCCCAAAAGGCCTCCTGCTTTGCACTGGTACTGCCAAAGCCCTTATCATGTCTTTGTCTATTTTGACTGTTTGGGGACCCAGTAAGGAAGCAGGAGCGACTGTGCTGCTGTGGTCTGTGGCGGTATTTCTGTATCGGTAAAAGAAGTCAATGTTATTTGAATTTCCCCTCTATAATCGGAATCAGTAACCCTGGGGAGAATGAATATGCCTTGGATAGTTGCGCTAGAGTGCCCCAAGATTATTCCTGCCTTTCTGGGTGGGAAAGGACCAACTACGCCTGTGGGGGCCTTTTTTGCTTCCCCAGCCGTTTTAAAGGTCACATCAAAGCAAGAGGCGGTCCAGTCCTGCGCTGTCCGCAGCGAGCACGTCTATCACTCGGTATTGTCTGGGGTGAAAGGGTTGTTGGACGTTTTGGGGACCCATGCCTTTGTGTTGACATTCCACATTTGGGCGTTTGGGTTCGAGGATTGGCTCCCGGTTTGCATGGGGGCTCGGGAACCACGCCCCTCTTCAAGTTTCCCGACACGGGGTTTCCCTGCGAGGCGGACTTGGACCGGCATTGGTTAGCCCAGTGATAGCCCTTTTTACATTTGGGGCATTTTTGAGTGGGACGTTTCCGCTCTTGTTGTCAGCATTGTTTCTGAAAACGTCTCTCTTTGCCGCATTTAAAGCATTTTTGAGGTCTCAAAGCGGAGGCGAGCAATACCGCCCTACGAGATGGCGCCCTCATTTTGGCAGGCTCGCATCGTTTCCACAGTGTTTGGGCGCTGGCCTCTTAAAGGTGCCAGCCCCTTCTGGAGGTGCTGACTGGCATTTTCCTAGGCCCATTGTGGCGTCAGAAGTGTTTGTGCAGTTTGTCGTCTCTCTGTGAAGGTCATACAGGGTTCATTGGCTCCTTGCCGAACTGTAGCGAAGGGGCCAGATGGGGTCTGAGAATCTGGAGTCCGGGCCGTGCTGAAGGGCCGCACCCGCTACTCGCGGACGTGCCCTTGGAACCACAGTCCCAGAGGGCCCTTGGCATGTCGTGTTATTTGTCAGGTTGCCCGTGGCAGTTATCTGAGCAGTACCTGGAGGTTCGTGCAGCCGTGAAGAATACGGGGTGGTGTTAACAACCATTTTGATTGATGTTTGCCGTGCCAAGGGGTCGTGTCACCTCCACCGCCTGTCCCTTCCGTAATGCCCCTCGTGAAAGTACTTGAGAGTCCGTTCTTGCGGCCGCTCCGAGGCTCCTGGAAGACCGGGGTGGCGCTCGTGCCTGGGCCCAACGACAGCCGATGAAGCCTTCCTGTTCTTGGGCTTCCTTTAACTTTCCTCCATCGAGGAGAAGCAGGCAGTGACCTTGACCCCTTTATTTTCCGCGCTAGAGAGGGCAGAGGAAGGGTTTCATCGGGGGTTAATACTGGAGCCTCCGGTGGGGTGTTGGGGGCTCCATTCATTGGGGCTGTTGCCGAGACTGGGCACACAGATGAACAGAGAAAATACTGCCTTTTTACTCATTTGAAAGCAAGATGCCGTCCCTCTGGCCAAGGGGACCAGGCGTGGAGACGTGTGGTGGGCACAGTGAGACCGTCTGAGGAACATTCTGATTTTCTCTCACAGGGTGAAGCTGGGCAACTGGTTCCTCCAACCCACATGGGGCTGAGGATCCTTCAGCTGGTTCAGCAGGAAGCTCGTGTGGACACGCACCCGGCATCCTGGGGGCCGGGCTCTGGGCTCTGCGCCCGCCCCTCCACTCCGCCCCAGCCACGCCCCGGCCTGCGCGCCAGGCCAGAGTGGACGACACTCCGTCTGCCTTGTAATTGTAATCTTGAAACAAGAGTGACAAAACATTTAGTGATCTTTTTATTCTGTTAATATGCTCAGGGTGAAGTGACCCCTAGGCCCTGAAGTAACAACAAAAATATATTAGTTAGATATTATAATTCTGGTACCCGAAATAAAGACAAATAGAAAACTATGTTAAAACATTAAAAAGCTGTAAGTTTTCATTAAAAGTATTTACATGTGTATTCTGATGCCAAATTTATAGACACATTTCTTTTAAATTAGCTTGATAAAATATTCTGAAATATGAAAATAATAGAAATAAATAGTTAAATATCCACAACATATTCATGAATGAAAAGTCAATTATTAATTCCTGTTCCAAATTTACATATTTATTTTTAAATGGCCAAGGGATCTTACAGTTCCTTCCAAATTTTTATCTTTTCCATGTGGTTCCTTAATAGTGTATAACTCTGTAAGGCTTTCAGTAGCCATGAGTCACTGCCAGGGATCAAGAGAAATGCACGATTCTTCCATAACCAGCAACGCTGACTGGTCTTAAATGCACCCGATGTTGTTTGTCAATCAGTAAAATTAAATATTTTTACAATTTTTTTTAAGTTACAATATATAGAAAATAGGACATATATATTTGAAAGTTTTGATCGGAGAGGAAGGAGTGATTCCTTCACTAACTCGCATCACCGCGGCTCTAGTTACGGAAGCAGCTGGTCCTCGCGTGGAGGACGGGCCAGCAGGTCGAGCCACGGTTCCCAGAGCTGGGAAGGCTCATGCGTCACGGGCTGGCATCTGCACTCTGCTCTGTCCACTGAAGGTTTACGTGATTTCTCCCCATATACTTCTGATTTTTTAACTGGTTATTGTTTTTAAGGGTAATTCTCTCAGTCTTACTCTTGCTGTATACGAGAAGGTATTAGTTTGCCCAGAACGGAGAGTGAGTCGTGCAAATTCACGGTCACTAACCTGCTCCGGGAGCACACTGCTCAAACAGCTGTTAGGGGTTTCCTAAAATCCATTTTGTTGTTTCACACGGTTGGGAATTAAACACATTTATACGCTAACCATATAGTCCACATTTCATCCGTTGCACCCAGTTCTCATGGGCATTCTGAAGGCCTGCCTGACGCTCAGGGGGACGGCCAAGTACGCCCCGGCCACACGGTGGGACAGGAAGGGCCAGCTGCCTCGGGTCCCTGGGAGGCTCGGCTGCGGGGAGCACAGGCCTGCACGGGGAGACCACGGGGCGCCTGCCAGCAGACTTCAGACACGCACTGGCTCCGTCTCAGCCGCGTGCACGGGAAGCAGGCGCAGCCACTCCCCGGGACCGGATGGCTGCTCAGAAGCTGGAGACGGGACTGGACTTCGAGGTCTGGTTTCTTCATGGGAAGTGATGTTTGGTGCTTGAAGTATCACAGGACGCGTCTGAGAAAATGAACGCACGGTCCCAGTTCCAGCGTCGACGTGGGAGGGGCGGTGCGACAGGCCCGAGGAGGACGCTCTGTGGTCTGTGCCGGAGGCTCACTTGTGATGGTTCGGAAACCAGAAGCTACTCTGCGCCAGGGTCAACAGCGCCATGTCTGCCCCTAGGGTTTAAGAGGGTTGTTCCGACCGACACGTGTGGCCAGGTGAGCAGAGGACAATCAGGCGCTAGGGGGCGGCATACACGTAAGGGACGTGAGCACCCACAGCAGCGACAACCTCAGCTCCCCCGGGGGCACTGCTGCGAGGGGGGAAGGCCGCAGACCCCGTGCTGGGCGAGTGCTGCAGGGGGACCCATGCTCGATGACCTGTGACAGTGGGGAACGCGGGCTCCACAGACACGGGTGAGAAGCTGTGCCGGGCGGGGGGGGGGGGCAGATCGCGCCTGGGGGGGAAGGCGCCCGGTGAGACTCGTGCACGCCGTCTTTCCGGCCGGTGACTGCTGCGCGGGGGGCCAAGGCCCACGTGGGAGAAACCAACAGCACAAGGTTGACTGGGAAGCATTTATGGAAATCACCGCAAGCGCGTGACAAGAGGGCGCTGTGCTGGCGCTACACCCTCCGTGTGCCGACCCTCCGGGCAACGGTGTCGCTGCCCTTCAAACAGACCAAAGCTCTTCGGGTCACATGGGGCTCGGAGGTCGGAAGCCTGGCTGCTTGAGCTGCGGCGGGTCTGGTCCTAACTCCGGCATGGGGGTTCTTCGGGCGGCTACACACGCAGTGCGATGGGTGAGGACACGCGGGGCCGAGGGACAGCGCGGGTGGTGACAGGTCACCACGTCCAAGGACGGGTTTTAGGACAAATGGTTCACAGGCAGGAAACTTGCTCAGGCCCTCGTGGGGACAAAGGAGACAGAACGCGTCATGTCACCGCTTAGTGTATGTCCTGCCAGAGCTTTTGCTCAGTCCCTTCGGGGTAGGGATTTTGCTTCCGACCTTTGATCCTGAGGTCCCTGATTTGGCCATGGCTGGACCTTTCCCTGCTGGACACACAGACACACAAAACACAGGCACCGTGTTAGGAGGGACACGAAACGAACAGAGTGTGAGGCCACAGTGCCGGCGCGGTGGCCCCTCGGTCTGCGGGGGGCCGGGCTGAGCAGGGCAGGCGCAAGGACCGGCCGCACCTGCTGAGGACATGCACCTGAGCCCGCAGAGGAGGAAGGAAAAGGGCTCAGAGGAGGGGCCTGACGTCAGGGATGGAGGGAAGAGCCCGGAGCTGTCCGCCAATGCTGGCTTCAGAAACTCAGCTCCAGGGACGAAGGAAAGGAGCGGCCGTGGGACTGGAGCTCCGTGTGGGACTGAGGAACCTTGGGCGGCCCCTCCAAGGGCCTGTATTCCTCGTTTACGGAAGAGGCTGCTGCGAGGCCCTTCGCAGGGCGCCTGCCACGGAAGGAGCCTAGGACACATGTCTCGTCACACTCGTGTTGGTGACTTTCCTGCTCACCCCTAACGGAAAGCTGTGCCTCCAACTGTTTTGGTCAGGAATAGTTTTCTAATGAAAAATATATTTTCTTGTAAGGCATTCTAAGTCTGACATAAAATAGTGAAAATTATGATTTGTAAAACGGGTAGTGGCATTGTCTGTGAATCTACTATTTAACTTAGTGTTTCTAAATACTCCGGTTCGGTGATGCAAACAGACGCCGAGAACCAGGGTCTGTACCTGAAGACCACCCGGGGGCTGGGTCTGCTGCCTCGATGGTGCCCTCGTGGGGCCTGCGGGACGGGCAGGACCTGTGCAAGGGTCTGCTGCTGACAGAGAGAGTTCTGGTCACACAGTAGGCCTCCTCACTAAGCGCCCGAGGCAAGACACAGAGACTAAGTGACAACAGAGGGGCGGGGACCCCGCCACATGGGTGCTGAGGTGCCGGCAGGCGCGGCCCTTACCCGGCAGCAGGGCGGGTGCCTTGTGCAGCACGTGGGTCTTACGCAGGTTCGCCGTGCAGCCCGCTGAGCCCATGAGGTGAGCTTTCCACGCCTGCAACAAAGGGAGAAGCACACGGTGTGTCCGCCAGGCCACCGAGGGCACAAGTGAGATGAGCTCCCACCAGAGCCGAAACCAGGGGCAGCCACGGCTCCTGCCCGACCCGGCGCCTGGAGCGCTGTCACGGGAGTGGTGCCGACGTGGAGGCTTAGGGAGCGAATGGGGCACGGGGCTGTGGGGTGGCCTCCAGGAGTGGAGAGTGGCCCCTGGTGGACAGCCAGCAAGAAAGCAGGGATTCAGTCCTCTAATGACAAAGAGAAGAATTCTGCCAGCAGCTGGGTGAGCGTGTACCATCCCTCCCGAGCCCAGCCCGGCCTGCAGATGGGAACGCAGCCTGGTGAGACCCGAGCAGACGAGACGGTCGGTTGTGCCCTCAGAAAGTGTGTGGCTATTCGCTACCTGGCATGGAGGACTGAACTCTGAGCAAGCGGAGGGGAAGTACGGGAGGCCTGCTGACCGCCTCGTAGCTGTGAGACCGGCTGCCGCTCCCAGTCGGGCGCTGGGGACAGGAGGGCTCGCAGGAAGACGAGCCGAGGGCTGCAACGCTCAGAGCCCCCACAGTACACAGCAGCCAGAGGAGGGGACGGGGTGTCACAGGCAGCATGAGCGTCACGGAAGCAATCAGCACAGAAATGCAAAGGCTCCTAAATTCTAAAAATAAACGGCACGCGAGAATGTGCGCACGTGAGAACTGTTTATGTATCTTTAAGAACGCGAAGCCTGTAAGGAAGGGGGGTGGTGAGCAAGGGCAGGGACAGCAGCTGCTCTCTGTTCCCTGAGTATGTCCCATTGTATAGACTTTGGGACGAGCAAAGCATTTTATGTCATTACAGGACTTAACTGAAAAAATCCCCCGTCTGTTATGGAGGAACACGCGAGCATCTAAGGAACAACCACAGGAGAACTAAGTTTTAAAACTCAAAGCTGCTGGTGCAGCTCTGTGGCGGGGCATTTACAGAGGAAGGGACGCTGCTGGCTGTGCCTGCAGGGAGCACGAGAAGGGGCCCACTGTCACTCAAGCGGCGGATGGGACGTGACGGCTGCCTGCGGAGTACTTCGTTAGTATTTGACACTTTCTGAGAGAGAGAACGAGCTGGGACAACTGCACGGGTACAGGGCTGACCAGAGCGTGCTGGGTCTGAGCCATCGTCTCGTGGGCACACGTCCCAGAGCTGGGACAGGACAGCCCGGCCGCAGGACACAGCGGTGGACTGCCTGGCACACGGAGGTGGGGGAATGGACGGTCCTGCCCCTCGCGCACTGAACTGTAGTCATGGCGTGGCGAACGGAGAGAAGGGAGGAGAGCCCGCAGTCATCCGTGAGGGGCAATTTCAAACGGCACCGGACTCGGTTTCAGTAATGAGAAGGGACCGGCGTGCTGTGGTCTGGCCTAGCCACCATCAGGGGCCCCAGCACCCAGAGGAGTGTGGGGACCGGACAGAGGCCAAAGCCCGTCACGATCGGCCCCCAGAGCCAAGGCCCCCGCAGAGGGTCTAGGGCGGTGGCAGGAGGGGACCTGAGCAGGCAGCTCAGCACAGGGAACGCTCGGGCGGCGCTGAACAGGGCAGGGTGCTCCCCGAACACTCACGGTCCCCTGCCCGCGGCCCAGCCCTGACAACCTCGTCACCGTCCCCTGCACGGCGCTGGCCACCCCGTGCTGGCTCGCGGCCCGCGTCAGGCCCTCACCTCTTCTCCGGGTGAGAAGTTCTCATGGCACAGAGGACACCGGTTTGCCAGCTTCTCTGGTTTGGCAGCTGCAATGGTGTCAATAAGACAGGATTCAGTTCCTCCGTGACAGCGGCACGAGGAGCAGCAGACACCTGACCGGACGCCCCCTCTGCAGTGGGGTGCCCCCCCCGCCCCGGCAGGGCACCACGGACACAGAGGCGCCGCCTGAGCCGCACTCACGGTTACACTCCTTCGTTTTTATGTGTCTGGGCAGCTCTTCCTTCAGGACGGCCTCGCTGCAGCGGTAACACTTCCCAAACCCGTCCCTCCTGTCGCACTCCGTCAGCAAGTGCTCCGTCAAGCTGGAGATCTCCACCACCTGCATCCCGAAACGCAGAAGGATGCCTGTGTCCAAGAATGCTGCAGTGTGTGCCACCCTGCCGGCCGGCTCGTCCGGCTCGTCCGGCTCGCACACAGCTCAGTCCGCACACACACTGGGGAGCTCTCTGTCCAGCTGGGGCTGTCCTCACGGGCACTGACCCATCTGCGGTGGGCGCACCTGGTCAGCACGGGGACTGACCCGTCTGCGGTTGGTGCACCTGGTCAGCGCGGGGACCGACCCGTCTGCGGTGGAGGCACCTGGTCAGCAGGGGGACTGACCCGTCTGCGGTGGGCGCACCTGGTCAGCAGGGGGACTGACCCGTCTGCGGTGGGCGCACCTCGTCAGCATGGGGACTGACCCGTCTGCGGTGGGCGCACCTGGTCAGCAGGGGGACTGACCTGTCTGCAGTGGGCGCACCTCGTCAGCATGGGGCAGTGCTTCCAGTAGTGCAGGTCCAGGCCGTCTTCTGTGAAGGACTCACTCCTTTCCCCACAGAAGATGCACAGACTGCAAGAGAACAGAAGCCAGGATGAAGGCACGGATGTCGCCTGAAACACCACACCTGCGCTGTCTGCGGGTGGCCCCGGGGGACCTCGCTGGAGGGTCCGCAGGGGTTCAGCCCGCTAGTGCGCTGTAGGAAGAGCCGGTGTTGGTGACGCCTGAGCTCGAGGTCCCTTCCAACTCTAACCCGTCAGCATAACCAAGCACAGACGCTACTTAAGTCGCGAGAACAAAGACATTTCACTGAAATGCCTGTACATTTGTCGTGGGGGACGCACGGGGAAAGGATTTTGCTGCCACAGGATTCTGTGCCTTTAATAGCACTTCTGACAATCGGCTGCTGACTTCTCTGGGGGCAAAGCGGGAAGGCATCCCGGCTTTCCCGGCGGGAACGCGCAGCGGTCCGGAGGGCCGCTTCCCCACCTTTACGAATGACCGAGAAGAGCCGGTCCGCTCGCGTAATCCCACCGTGCTCGAGAACATGCTGACTCCGTGGCAGCTGCACGCGGCAGTCCCTTCAGTCCCCACAGCACAGGCTCAGGACACCTCTACTCACTTATCTAAACAGTGACTCCCGGGGACTTCTGGAGCCGGAGGTGGGGCTGCTTTCCCTCCTTGTGTGTCTGAAATGAAAAACGAAAGCATTTAAAATAACTTTCTGTAAAAACTACTCTCACATTTTTAGCCACCGGTTTGGTGCGAAACACATTTAGAAGCTACAAGCTGAGGGGCGCCTGGGGGCTCAGTCAGTTGAGGGTCCGCCTCTTGGTCTTGGCTCAGATCATGATCTCGGGGTCCTGGGGTTGAGCCCGTGTTGGGCTCTGCGCTCAGTGGGACGTCTGCTCCTCCCCCACTCATGCTTCTGAGCGCTCTGTCTCTCTCTCTCAAATCAATAAACCTTAAAAACAAAAAAGCGTACTAGCCGATAAGGGTCGTGTTAACCTCATTACGTTCCCCGGGTGTTTGCTCAGGGAACGAGGTGCCCGCTGCAGACAGTCCCCGGGCCCAGGACCTACCCCGACTCTCCGCCTCCACCGAGGGGCCTTCGTTCCCCTAAGAACAAAAACAGAAAGATCAGGGACAGAGGGCTGCACAGTGAGTCTGTCCAGGGCACATTCTCTTTTTTTTTTTTTTAAAGATTTTATTTATTTATTCAACAGAGATAGAGACAGCCAGCGAGAGAGGGAACACAAGCAGGGGGAGTGGGAGAGGAAGAAGCAGGCTCATAGCAGAGGAGCCTGATGTGGGGCTTGATCCCATAACGCTGGGATCACGCCCTGAGCCGAAGGCAGATGCTTAACCGCTGTGCCACCCAGGCGCCCCTGTCCAGGGCACGTTCTGATGCCAAAAGTAAGTTCTGTTTTCAGACTTTCTACCAACAAGTGACACAGCTCCGTGAGCCGTCCGTGCCCACACGTGTACCCTCCCCTCACAAGCCCCACCACGGGCTCCTGTCCCCGCTGCCGCTTCCCAGTGGTTCACCGTCTTCAGTACCCGTGGGCTCTGGGCAGCACAGGACCATCCCCCTTCTCCACTGATGCCGGGGGTGCCCCACGAGCCCCGTCTCCTAGCCGCCTCCCCCTTCCTGGCTCCTCCCACCAGGGGTGCTCGTCCCGGCTCCCAGGCTCACAAGCCCTCTCTGTGGATGACCAAGGGTTCAAGCCATCTCTCCCTGGGGTCCCAGGACCCAGCTTCTCCCGAGCAGGCTGAGCTGCTGCTGTGGGTTGCCCGGTCGCAGACCAGGTTCCAGAGCCCCATGAGCACCCTGGGAGAGATCTCGTACTTCTCCCCTTCTGCCAGCTCAGCCTCTGTCAGCCTGCCAGCAGGGCCGAGGCTGGACTTCGAGCACACCCAGGCCAGGCCTCCTCTTGCCAGGTCGGGGGCCTTGCTTCTGGGGGCCCACCCAGCAGCGGCTGGAGGGCCCGTGAGTGCCCCGGCAGGCTGATTTACTTTTGCTTGAGAGTATCAGCCGGCTTCCTGGGTCACCTGTCCACTTATCTCCTGTCTGCAGCGCTCTCTGTACACCAGCCTCCTGGCTCCAGCCGCCCCTCCAGGGGTCCTGGCGCACAAGCTCTGGCCCTCTCCTCCTCTCACCCAGGCTTTTCCCCGAGAGGCCTCCCCAGAGAAAGGTGTCAGCCGGCAGCCCCTCTTCGGCCCCACCACACCCCCACGCAATCCCTCATGTATCTTGATTACTGACGCCCCTAAAAGAGACAAGGGTCCCCGAGGATGGAGATTTTCCCATGGCATACTGTCCCCAGCACGCTTGTGGACTAAACGCTGGGCAGCAAGGCAGCCATCAGTGTGGTGGGCTGGGCCTCGCTCTTCCCACCAGGCTCCTGTCCTGTGTCAGACACCCCGTGTCTGGGGTGCTAAGGATGCAGGGGAGCTCCAAGCGGCGGAGTGGACAGAGGGGTCCTTAGGAGCAGCTGAGTGTCCCTGCTGGTGGCCAGCCGTGTGGGGGCTCAGGCCTTCCTGCCGCAGTCTCCCCCGCCCCAGAGCTCTGGGGCCACATTAGCACGTTTCCTCCCCGGCTCTTTGGATACTGCTATCGTCCCTACAAAGCCTGACACAGCACCCTGGGCACCAACCAGCCTGGCCTGGGGGGCGGGGGTTGAGGGCCTTCTTGGACTTTCAGTCTCAGAGAACAGGGACAGTGGGTGGCCCTACACATAGCATTTAAGCGACATGTTACAAACACGGGTGCTGTCTGCTGGATTTGTAGAGAATTAAGCTTCATGTCATAGTAAGTGACTTATGTCACAGCCAACCACGGAGCAGGAAACACACACCAGAACAACCTTAGGGGCGCCTGGGTGGCACAGCGGTTATGCGTCTGCCTTCGGCTCAGGGCGTGATCCCGGTGTTGTGGGATCGAGCCCCACATCGGGCTCCTCTGTTATGAGCCTGCTTCTTCCTCCCCCACTCCCCCTGCTTGTGTTCCTTCTCTCGCTGGCTGTCTCTATCTCTGTCGAATAAATAAATAAAATCTTTAAAAAAAAAAAAAAAGAACAAGCTTAGAGCTAGAGAGGGATAACAGATTAACATGAAGCTGGCACACGGCTCACAGGATTTTTATGCCTATACAGAAAGCAAACTTAGCGGGACTGTACTTTAGGCATCAAAACTTCTTAAGAGAGATGGGTTTGTGTATTTTGCAGGGAGACAATGTAAACAATGCCGAAAGCTGAATTTTAGTTTCAAGTTTTACCTTATCGATGCTTTGAATAGCTTAGGAAACCAGTAATTTTTAAATCCTTTTTTCTAAAACTCAGGAGCACTCAGGCGATCTAAAAATACTGTCACTCACCAAAGTTCTGGAGCGGGATGGTGGGCCCAGTGCCAACCATCAGTGCAGTGATGCACTGAACGGTGCAGGACCGTACATGTAAACAGGGCTAAAATGGGAAATACGCTACGAATATCTCACCGTGATAAAAACAACACCGAAAGAGATACCATCGTCCTCAGCAATCCTTCTAACACGCAGGCCGATGTCTGCCCCCGCTGTGCCGTCTACCCTGTGTTACTTTTTCTTTCCGTCTCTTCCTCTTGGAGCAGTGGCCCAGGGCGGGGGGCAGGACTTGGTTCTGTTCCCTGCTTATTTCCAGAGCCCAGCACAGCGCCTGGCACACAGCAGGTGCTCAGCAAACATGTCATGGATGGAGATGAGCTGGTGAAGGTGCTCCCGGAAAGCTGAAGGACAAGGTTTCCCAGCACCGTTTCCACAGGTATCTATGGGGGGGGGGGCACGTGACCTCAGCAGCACCCACAGCATCTGAAGCTGGGCTCACTGCAGCTGGGTGCTGCACCGTGATGGGGAGGGGGGAAGGGTGTAGGAGCACAGCCCGGCTGTCTTGGCTTAACCACTGAGAGGTCTGTGCTTTAGGTAAGTCACTTTAGTTTTAAAAATTTGTTTCCTCATTGGGGCGCCTGGGCGGCTCAGTGCGTTAAGGTCTGAGTCTTGATTATGGCTCAGAGTCCTGAGATCGAGCCCTGTGTTGGGCCCTGTGCTGGCGTGGAGCCTGCCTGGGATTCTCTCTCCCTCTGCCCTTCCCTTGCTCATGCTGTTTCTCCCTCTCTAAAAATATAAATGAATAAAATAAAAATTGTTTCTCCATTTGTATAACATTAGGAAAAATCAGGAGCACCTGCCAGACCTGCTTCAATGGGAGGCTATGAGAATCAGACCAGACATGACTGTCTTAAAGAGTCACCCTTGGGAGGCGCCTGGGGGGCTCAGGGGGTTAAGTGTCTGCCTTTGGCTCATGTCATGATCACAGGGTCCTGGGATCAAGCCCCACATCAGGCTCCCTGCTCAGCGGGAGCCTGCTCCTCCCTCTGCCTCTCACCCCTTCTCTTGCTCAAAATAAATAAATAACATTCTAAAAAAAAAAAAAAAAAAAAAAGAAGGCACACCCTTGACTCCATGGTGTGAGGCCCCATCCCCATGAATCCCCCCTTCCTCAACGGCCTCTTCTGTCCTGTTCTTGCCAGCTGCCAGCACCGCCAACGTCGTCACTGTGACTCTGGGCCACAGGCACTTCAACACACACTCAGTTGCGTTTCTCTCTTTTTGAGCCATGGTGAGCACCCTCACTGAGGGGTCTGCCCTCCTAACAGCCTGCTGCGGGCACAGTGCGGTCCGGTCACCAATAGGCACACTGCCATCCAGCACACTCTGGAACCTTCTCTTCCTGCACCCATGAAACCTCGTGCTCCTTGATGAGCTCCTCCCCACCCCCTTTCCCCTTTTCTTTCAACTTAAGGAACTGAATGACAAAATGAACGTCGTGAAACTGGTGTAAGTCCCAGAAACAGGGCAGTCACCCCCAGACGGCGTCTCCCAGTGGGTGAGGACCAGGGGCTTCCTGAGGGGGAACATTTCCCTGAAACCTGCCTTCTCCAATGCATGGGAATCAGACCTCCACATACAAGCTTACTGTCCTCCTTTGCCTCTGAAGGAGGCTCGGAGCTCCGAATGGGAAATCTATCCTCCGCCTCCTCCTTTAGAGAGGAAATCACCAGCAGCTCCTGCCACTCCCTGGACTCAGTATCTAATTCAAACTAGCTGATGAAAGATTCCTTTTATGTAACCCAAAACTAGTTTTAAAAAAGCAACTAAGCCTACAGATATCATCTGCGTAATGCCGTGAAAGGAAAGCAAGCACGCCGTGCATCTGTCTATGGGGCGAGCACTCAGGGTGTTCACGAATGCGCAGGGGTGAGGGTACGGCAGCCTTCCCAACCTGGGCTTCGGCCTGAATGTCCTTGAGTGCGGCCAGCTGCCCTTGTAAAGCTTTAATTTCTTCTTTCTTTCGTTTTTCTGCTTCTTCTGTAGCTGCTTTCTTCTGTGCCTGGTATGAAAATTATTTTTCCATTAGAATATCTTTTGAGGGTCATCTTAGAAATTGGGAGAACGTTAAGGCATATGAATTATGTTTCTTATATGTTATGACAGTCACTGAGACTAACCACATAACTGGGGTCGAAGTACCTTCACCAGATTAATCTAATTAATATTTACGGACAGATAAAACCACATGTGCTCTCGGCTGTCGCTGTTCCCATTTACAGATAGGGAAACTGAGAGTCTCACAGGCAGAACATGAGGGAGCCAGGATCTGAACTCAGGGAGACGACGTTTCCCTGGTTTCCTGCACCCGAAGCCCTCGGGTCATCTGCTGGTTTATTCACGGACCGAATAACTTCAGTAGAGGATTAAGTCATAATGTCATAAAAGCTGACTTACCCTAATTTCAGCATCTGTAGGTCTGCCGTCTATTTTAGCAAATCCCTCAAAAATTGTTTTATAGAGAACATTCTTGCGTGTGGTGCTGTCGTCTGGAGGGAGGTACTCTAGAATAAAAGCCCGGTGCTGTTTATACATGTCCAAAATAACTCTAACCGCTGTCTCTCGAACCTCATACACTCTGTGCTCCAGGGCACTCACTGAAAACTAAACATAAAGTTGGGAGGGGTCTTTGTGGTTACTGATTCTTACAATAACAGTTTATTTTTCCCCAGCATAAAAGAAATACAGGCACATTATAAAAATTTGAAAAAGAAAATAAAAGAAGCCCCCGCCCCCCCTCCGCCGCTGCCGGCCCAGAGTTCTGGCTATTATGACACCGAGCTTTTCCCACTGTGTTTGCCTCACACACACAATGGAGCTCATGTTGGAGATATCTATCTATCTATCTATCTATCTATCTATCTATCTATCTATCTATCTTTGTGCTTTGCTTTTCCACTTAACGTGCCAACAAACATTCTTTAGGTTATATCCTTCCGCAGACTTCATATTAAATATTATAAAATATTCCAATCACAGAGAAGAGGAAATATAAGAAACCTCACGCATCCACCATCCACAGTAACCGATGTTATGATCTTGCCATGTTTGTTTCAGATCTTTGTCTTTAAGAAAGGGAACACCGTGGTGATGCCGTGAGTCCCCACAGAAGGCTCCCCGGCCCCACGGTCTTGCCGTGCTCCGTGGAGGCACGGCTCTCCTGACACCGGCCTGCGCGCTCCCACCCAGACGCACGCTTCCGTGTGTATGGTGTGTGTGCATGCACGTGCTGGTTACACACATGGGGTTTCTGTCCGACACTCTCAACAGTATACTGAGCTTATCTCTCTGAAACTTTCTTTCCCCCGACCCCACAGTCCTTTGTCAGGGGTGTCCGTTCGTCATGATCCATTTCAGGGGCTCTACAGTGTTCTGTCACAAGGACCTCCCATGATATGTTCGTCCCGTCCTACGCGGTCGTTACCATGCTCAGTAAGTCGACGTCTCCCCGTGGGGCTCTCACGCCAGCCTCTCACTTCCCACAGTCTCAGCCTGCCACAGGTTCTTGGTTTTACCCCGGACCCTGGCACCCCCAACTGTGGCATGGCCATTAGGAGTCCTGGCCTTAGGGGGCCCACCCTCTGACGGTCACCTCCTACCTTTCCCACTTTTTCGTACTCCCTCCCTGGGCAATTCCTCAGCCCCCTCTGGGTCTTCGGTCTATTCCGGACCCACCACTGTCTTCTCCCGTCTGTCACCTCCCTCAAGTCTTTCCTGCCCAGCATGTCCATCACTAAGTCACTTCCGGGACCCCTTCTTCCTGTGTAGTCATGGGCCAAATGGAACGTGCTCGCAGACTCGAGAAGCATGCTGACTGGCCCCGTGCCAGACTTGCCATGACAGGTACCACGGGGGCCCCGGGCAGTGAACAGTGACCTGACCTGAGGCATTTCTGGTCAGTTTACCTTCCCAGATGTCAAGGGGGCATTTCATTCATCCTTCTTGTCTCTCAAACCTCCATTATCCAGTCTGGCTTTGAGCAGACTTCGTCCATGGAGAGGACATGCTTTCCCCACTCGACGTGCAGCTAGCCCTGCTGTGTATATGCCAGAGCCAATTCCGTTGGCCATTCAGGGACTTCGCTCCTGCAGTAACCGACTCCTCCTTCCAACTTCTGTTTCCTTCTTTCCTCTTTTCCCTCCATCTGGATCCATCTTTCCACCATGCAGGTGGACCTGAATACAGCTACGTGCTTGACAAGCCAGCTGCCTTCTTCCATGTGCACAGCTATGCCACCCTTCCTGGCCGCGTGTGCTCAGGTCCAGGGAAGGGTAGGTGGGAGCAGCCCGGCCGTAAAGACTCCCTCACCACCCTCCACTCGCTTCCTCCATTCAGTGATTGAGTCGTGAGAAAGCTGGTGGCGTCCTACTGGAAGGAGGTGGAGGCCTGAAGGCCCGCGTGGGGCAGAGCGCCCTCTCCCCTCGCGAACTACACGGGACCGCGTGGGAGAGCAATGAACGTTCCCCGCACTATGCCGCTGAAATGTCTGTGCTTGTAGTGCCGCGGAGCTCAAAGGGACTGATGCCAACGCAGCTATCTTGAAACGGGGCACCGTGTAACGGGGATTCCGGTACATGGGGTAGGCTTTGTGTTCTGTGCTGGGGAGCAAGGAAACTGAACTTGGAGGCAAGAAAGTGGGTGGTCCACGTGACTGCAGAAGAAAAATCCACTGGGGAGCTGGCAGTGGCCGGCCAGGCAAGTGATGACAGGGGCTGGACCTGAGTGCAGCAGGACAGCTGGGAGGCCTGGTCCGCAGCTGGGTATATTCAAAGGAAGAGCCCAGAGCACTTGCTGAGCAAACAGAACAGCATTGCCATTTACAGAAACGGGGAAGGCTGAGGAGGGGCGGGTCGGAGAGGAGGCCAGGCGCTCCATCTGGACGTCGGGCGGACGCGGCTTACCCGAGGAGTCAGGCGGCCGGGAAGCACATGCGCAGAGATTGTGTCTTCCACAGACGGTGGGGAGGTGCGGGTGAGGTCACCGAGGGAAGGTATGTGCACAGAAATGAGAACAGGAGGCCTGGACACTCCCATGTTAATGCGATCAGGAGGATGAAGAACTGGAAAAGGGACCAAGACAACAAGGCCAAGCGTGGGGAAAGTGGGGCGCAGAGCTCCAGAAGTCAAGGGAGGGAGTGTATCAAAGGCTTATTTACTTCAGTGTCTAAATCATACATCCTCGGAGGAAACACATGAATGGAAGTGGCCTCATAGGATCCTGTCTTTCCTGATTATACATTTGATTGTGTGAGGACCCGGTTCAGGTTTCCAAGTCAATGCACACGTGGAATCCACGGAGAAGGGAGACCCTCCCCTTCCCGCATGGACAGGAGCAAACGTGGAGTGCTGGCGTGTGGGCTGCACTGGAACGAGCCGTCATGAGCGCGCTGCAGCTCCGCGTCTGGCCGAGATGCTGACTGCACGCTCAGCGCTAGCTGCCAGCACACGTGAAATCAGGCAGGAGGGAATCCTCACTCTGGCAGGTTCTCTCCCAGAACGTCTGTGGTTTTGTCAGGTTGTCCATTTCAGACGCTCTACACTCCCGTGCACTCGATGTCCTCAGTGACACCGCAGTTCTCTCTTACAGACACGGGTTCTTCAGGGTCTGTCTGCCACCACGGACCAACGTCTGCACATATGTACGGACTCACGGCAGAACGAGGAGCAGGAAGCCTTGCTCTCCTTTGTTAGATGAAACTGACTATTTTTCTGAAGTCATTCATTCATTCATTCAATAAACATTGACTAGACACCCACCATGCTCCAGGCCCACCTCAAGTGCCAAGGCCACGACTGTGTGACACCAGAGGCGCGCTTACCTTCATCACGTTATCGATGGTGAAGCCTGTGCCCCCGGTGCCCAGGTCTTTCAGAAGCCGGGCCAGGAGGCCCATCTGACTCATTGCCAGATGAGTCGAAGAGTTGGTCTTTAATGGCTGCACCAAGTAAGATGGAATAATTTGGAGAGACCTAACCTCCTTGAACAAGGCCATTTCCTATAAAAACCAACATGACTGTGTTAATTTGTACCGGAAAATGCTAGAGGCATTTAGTATACTTTAGTATAAACCTCAAATGTCCAAGGGAAAAAAGGGAATGAAAAATGGTGGTAAAATAATTTATCTCTAATAAGCTTATATTTCTATTTAAGATATAATGATTAAAAACAAAACTCCAAATCATAAAAAATAAAACCACGATCACTCAAAGATCAATGAGAGTTTTACAAGAAATGTGATCTAAAACTTAAGATTTCTCTTCTCAGGATTTCCCAACTTCAAGAAAAAGGTTTTCTGATTTCTAAAATTCTAAAATAAACGGGTACTGTTAGTCTCTATGAGATGGCGGCCGAGACGGCAGCAGTGCACAGTCGCCGGCGGCCGGGACTCCTGGTGGGCTGACGGGAGAGCATGAAGTCCCACTGCCAATGAGCAAGTCTTCCTATACTTACGGTATTTATCATTCAAGCAGCCAGACACAGAAAGAGGAATGATCAAATAAGGAAGCTTATGGGTTGCAATATAGAAAGAAATCAGTTTTGGGGGCACCTGGGTGGCTCAGTTGGTTGAGCGTGCGACTCTTGGTTTCAGCTCAGGTCATGATCTCAGGGTCACGGGATCCAGCCTGTGTTGGGTTCTGTGCTCAGCAGGGAGTCTACTTGGGATTCTCTCTCTCCCTCTCCCCCTCCTCACCCCTTCCTCTCCCTCTCTTAAGAAGTAAATGACTAAATGAAGGAACAACACACTCTCATCTTCAACGTGCCTTTTGAAAGATGCCACCTCCCCCAGATTCTGTGCCACACTGAGAGGGAGTATCTGGTAGGGCTTGAGTGTCACTTATTTTTACCTTCCTGTTAGTATAATGTACTTCGTTTTCATTCTGCCCCAGAACTCAGGTTAAAGGAAACGAGATGAGTGGTTCTTCACACTGGAAAAATGACCCCTCTGAGAAACCAGGAAAGCTCTGGAGTCCTTCGCCACAGAATGTTGTATAAAATTTGAGGAATTCATTGACTCGCTGAAGCCCAAGCACGGGCCTCACTCAGGGTAAGAATTCCCAGCACTGGGGCGCCTGGGTGGCACAGCGGTTAAGCGTCTGCCTTCAGCTCAGGGCGTGATCCCAGCGTTATGGGATCGACCCACATCAGGCTCCTCTGCTATGAGCCTGCTTTCTTCCTCTCCCACTACCCCTGCTTGTGTTCCCTCTCTCGCTGGCTGTCTCTATCTCTGTCTAATAAATAAATAAAAAATCTTTAAAAAAAAAAATTGGCATAACCTTTAAAAAAAAAAAAAAAAGAATTCCCAGCACTCTCTCAGTATCCCCACAATACCTGGCCCGGAGGAGGCACGTTTGTTGAACGAACAAAACTATTAAGATTAAGATCATTACACACTTATTATCTCTTTACCCCCAGTTGCTGCTATTCTGGTTTAGTTTTCCGTATATTTTTACTAAAAGTTACTAGCATATATTGAAAAAGAGGAATACTAGACAAGTCAAACTACACTTCAATCGAAGGCAAGCGTCAGCTCTCAGAGCACCAGCAAGTCACAAGGGGGGTCGATGAGGCGCTTAGGAGAGACAGAACCTGGTAAGGTATTCAGAAAGTCAAATAGCGTAGTAACGGGCTCATTATTTCCTGTCTCAAATTTTATGGTGAAGTTCGTACCTGAATAAAATTTGAAGCTATGACTCGGAGGCGAGCAGAAGAGTCTCCAGTCCTGGTGAGCAGAACGGGGATGGTTCTTTCTACACAGTGAGCAGTTTCAAGCTTACTCAGTTTGTGTTTAGGAATATATTGCGTAATTATCATTTTCAACAATTTCAAAGAAGCCTGAAAAACCTAAGAAAAAAGTGGCAGAAATGGCAGAGCTCCCGTAACCGCATTCCAGCGAAGAAAACGCATATACCTCCGGTACGAAGTACGAATGTTAGGTTGGAGATTCTGGCCGCCTGAAGGGCTGGGGAGGCCAACGGAACACCACCTTCTCACGTAGCGCCTGGCCTACGGGAGGCGTGTGCTCTCATGTCGGTGTCAGGACGCGCCCTGCGTTGCCCTGGAGGCCGCGCCCCAACGCTCCTGCCGAACTGCAAACGTGCAGGCAGCGTGCACGGAGGACGTGCTCACCCTTACGGCCCCTTTCAGAGCCAGGGAATCCAGGAATAACCCCAAGCTCCTCAGGTCCCCGAGCGTTTTATCGGCCGCACGGGGAAGCCGCTGCCGTTCAGAGCAGGGCGCGCGGCCGGGTGAGGACAGACTCCGCAGGCTCGTGGCTGACATTTCTCGCTAGAGAACCTTCATTCCTAGTGACACGGCGTGCTACCCCCCAGGCCACCCGACCTCCTGGGGCACCTCGCCCGGGGCCACCGGGGGTGGAGGGGACTCACCGGGGTCACTACGTCTCTGATGGCTCTTCTCACGAGAAAGACAGATGCACGCAGCGTGCTCTTCAGCTCTTCCTTTGGGCTCCCAGCAGGCGTCTCCATCAGCTGCTTATGCAGGGCGAGCAGTGCGTCCTCCCGGTACGACCATGTCTTGGAATAGGCCCCCGCGACCTGCCACAGACCGGAGGCCGGCCCGACTCAGAGAAGGCACGTCAGTGACGCCGCCGCCACCCCCCAGCACTGTGCAGTCTGCCACACAGACCTCTCGTAGGAGCACAGTAAGTATGTGCGTTTGAGGAAGTCATTTTTCTAACACGGAATTCTGAAGACCCTATTACAATACGGCAAGTAGGAGCAGCTCTGCCAAGAGAAATACTGGGAAGCTGGGAGCTAGGGAAACCCACTGGGCTCATTTCCATACGGACACACTTCCATCTCCTGTTTCGCTCTGCCGTCATTTCCCCTGGGATGGACAGGTGTTCCAGAAGGGGCAGATTTTCAATTCCAGCTCTGTCAGTACTGGACAGAAACACCCAGTCTTAAATGAACACGCATTATAAAATCTTAAATTCTTCCTTCTGTTTCTGCTGTTTTATATAATCAATAATTACTGAAAGACTCAACTGAATACTGAGGCCAAACGGACGCCAACAATATCACAAAGCTGAGGGCGCTTCCCAGCCTGCCTGCTCCCCGTTCCGCGGACCTGCACACGGCACTCTGCCTACCAGGCTTTCTCCGAGCACATCCACGGCGGGGCCGGCCTCTCTCAGGGCCTTCTCTGCCAAGGGCTCCGGCTCCCCAGCAGCACCTCCTCTGGGAGCCTCGCTGACATCAGTGTCACTCTTTTCTGGTTCTAGAGCCACTGCTGCCGGCTGCTTCCGTGAGGCAGGAAGGGGCCGCTCATCGTAGGGCACCGACTGGAGCTACGGGAGAGGAAGGGTGGCTGCAGAGCTCCCCGGGTTTCCCCACCTGCTGACACCACGTCTACACCGCAGGGCAAATGCTCTGCATGATGGTACTTTTATCAGATCGGAATAATTTATACAATAGGATTCAACTGAAAAAATCGGATCACGGTTTCCACTCCTTTCTAAACTCACTAGTAGACCCAACGGAAAAGCGGTATCGATTCGGCCTCAGTTACTACTTACCCCTAGTAATTCCAGCTCAGCGGACATGTAGCATATGAAGTAAAAGTTATTACATTTTTTCCTGACAAGACTTCTGATTTCTTTCTTAGTTTATGGCTTAGAAATAAGTATCAGGCCTCGTTTTAAATGTGCTCATTATCTGGCGGACATCTACTAAAACAGGCAGCCAAGCTAACAACCCTTCAACAGCCTTCCTGTGTTCCGGGCGGGCAGCTGTCTGCCACACGTCCCCCGTCAGCCCCGCAGGAGCTTGCTGGGCCCCCCGGCAAGCGATGGGCAACACGGACGGCCCACCTCCTGGGGCTTCCATCCACACGCGAGAGAGACACACACCTGGGCACGTACGTACGTGGCAGACTTTTGGGAAATTAAGTGAGAAGAGAGATTCCAGTCATTTTCTGAGGCAGGTGTCATGGAGACACTCACATTTAACCCCCGCTGAGATGTTAACTCAGTGTATGCTGCGTGTGCGAGTGAGCTTCTCTAGTCTAAATCTACCCTGCTATAGAACAGAACACGTTGACATGCTGACAACGGAGACATTAGAGTATCTGAAACCCAAGTGTTCAATATGACTTAAAGCAATGACATTACAGACCAGACTCTCCCGGTGGGGATGACAGGGACCCTCAAAGACGTGCACCGGGAAGCCAGCAGACGAGTGCTGTCCTCTCTGGCTTTCCTGGGCCTCTGGCTACAGCAGACACTTGCCTGTGCCCACCTAACACCCCGCCTTCTTCCCTTGAGTCTGCCAGCCACGCTGCCTTACACGCCAGCAGGAGCTCCAGCGAGGCCCTCCTTGGGTCCTTGTCATCACTCAGAGGCTGGCGTGTGGCTGATAAACTCGGAGACTCTAGCTTAGAATGGGACGCGCTCTCCCCTCACAGGTGACCACGTGCAGACGTGAAGCTGAGGGCCATGTGACGGCTCCAGCTCTAGGGTGACTTGGAACCACAGGAAACAGAGTGGAAAGATAGGAGGAAAGGAGGCGTTGAGGACACCATGAAGCTACCGAACCCTGAAACCTACGTGAACGCTTAAGTCCTGAGTGACAAAAGCCAGAAAATCCACAAAGCACAGTAACCGCACATGACTCAGTTCACACTGGGCACTTTACAAACACGGTCTCATTTATTCCTGGAAACAATCCTTCTAGCAGATGTTTGTACACTTTTATAGAGAGAAAAGTAGAGGCTCAGAAGGATGGGGTGTCCCAGACCACCGGCTGGTGGGGGCAGAAGCCGGCAGGAGGCCTGGCACATCTGAGTGCGGGCAGGGCCTCCCAGTGAGGTGTGATCACCTGCTGGCTGCGTCGGCACCCCGTTCTGGCTTCAACTTTGCCCCCCTCTCCTGGAACGTACGGCAGGAAGGGGTTCTGCAGTTGTGCACCCTGATTCATCCCCTGCACCGGGAAAGCCTTGGCACCGTGCGGGTCCTATGTGTTTCTTGAATAAACTGCATGCGATCTGAAACCCAGTTACCTACATGGGCGTTGAGATGAGGGTCTGGGGCGGGCGGTGACTGGTCCACTGTGGCGCGTTGACAGGGGCCCAGGGGATGCGCTGGAAGGTTTTCCTGAAGGAAATGCTCTGCAAACCGGCTGTCTGATGCGCTTTCTTCTTGCAGTAGAGACGGCACTGGCTGTTGGTGACGAGGACTGGCAGAGTGAGCAAGGGGCTGGAGGGGCAGGTCAGAAGGCCTTCGCATCTGGGGAAAAACGGGACACTTCATTCCCAGCACTGTTGCCACACCATTCTGGGGGACGCGACCATTTAGGAAGGCAGAGTTACAGTCTGCATCGACGGTGTCCCCCAGTCCTGTCAAAGCCTTTCAACCGTCTCTCCATGGTGGCCACGTGCCCTACAGAGCACACCAGAGTGCCAGCGTGACAGCAAAGACATGGTACAGGGGAGTACGAAGCACCTGGGCGGGACCCCAAGCCTGGCGTGGCCGTGTGCCCTGTGGCTGCAAAAGCAGAGGCTGTTCTGTGTCATCACAACATAGTTACCGTGCACCGGCCATGGCGGTAAGTGTGCCAGACAGAGGCTCTCATTTAATGCACACCACTTTTACCCCATAAACGGGATAAGGAAACTGAGGCAGAATGGGTAAGGAATGACCCTGAGACCACACCACCAGCGAGGGGCCAGATCAGAGCCCAGGCAGCATGGCTCCAGGGTCCGCACCATCCTGCACGACTGCCACGTCGGGGGGGACACCAGCTGCCTGGGGGGTTCCGAAGATCAGTGGTGGAAACACGGTCTCGACAAGCCAAGGCTGTTAGGATGATCCACCACGACACTTCCGAGGCCACCCATGGGGCGTACGTGGGGCAGGGCCGCCCTCAGTTCATTTTACCAATGAGGAAGCCAAGCCGGGGAGGAGCGGTGAGATCCCCGGCTCTGGCTCGTCACCTCCCCCCTCTGCCCTGAGTCTTCCTGCGAGCACGGGTCCAGCAGCGCCCCCACCGCAGGCCCCAGAGCTGGTGCCAGCTGTCCAAACCGTCACCGGCGCACGACGGAGCTGTGCGCACATCACATACGCACTCTGCAGACTCGCCGGCCCCGCAGGTGCGTCTCCGCGGCCCTCGGGACCGGTGCCCAGGCACCTACCGGCTCGGCGTCCACTAGGCTGTGCAGCTGCAGCTGCTCGTACACCCGGCTGCGGAACTGCTCCATCTGCTGCTTCTTCTCCTTGGCCAGGTCGTAGTCCTCCTTCTCCACCGCACAGCGTTTCTCCACCTCGTACCGCCCGAGCCGCTCTCCGACCTGAAGCACACAAGGTCGTGCTGCTTCAAATGCGCATCCGCCCCCTCCAGGGCAAAGCAAGGCCCGGTCACATAGCGCTGCCCGCCCGCGTTCCCCGCCAGGAGGAGGGCCCGAGCCCGGGCCACGCGGCAGCAGGCGCACGGAGGGCGTCTGAGAGACGGTGCGAGTCCACAGGGACGTAAACATCTATGTTTTCCTACCACTTCAGGACAGCAACGCGGCGTCTGAGGATGACGTCTGAAGAGGCTAAGCGTGTGCCTTCACTTACATCTTATTCAGGGCTCATCCGTCCGTAACTTTATTTTGCTTACCTCCTTGGACCCACACTCATGGCCGTAGCTTTTAGGGACCTACGCCTTTGCTGTACTGCGGGTCAGGACCACTGACTGCTGTCTCACACACCCGAGGAAGTTCTCTACAGGAGCAGTACCTTTTGCAAATCAGCAATAGCTTGTTTTAGCTTCTTGGCATAGTCGTAACGTTCCTTTTGGACGGCCTCGCGTTTTCTTTCATCTAATTTGCGTATAATCTGGGCAACTTCTGGATCTTGGTACATATCAAAGGCTAAGTCATCTAGTGGAGAAATATAGTCAGGTTTCCTAAAGGAAAGAAAGAAAGACTTTAGCGCTGACTTTGCCATGTGTGACAGGACGATGGTGGAGGGAGCGTTACGGGCTCGGTGCGGGAGGTATGGTCGCAGCCACGCACCCCACCACATCTGCTCCGGAGCATTCTTGCCACAGAAAGTGGAGGCTCAGAAAAATCAGGAATGGGCTTCCGGTCACCCAGCTCTTACGTGCAGGCAGGTCTCTCCGGCTGCACAGCCTGTGCTCTGGACCATTAGTTAAACTGCACTGGGGCACCGTAGCCCTTGCTGCATTGGCTCTTCCACAGATATTCTGAGTGTGGACTCTGTGCCCGGCTCTGCTCTGGGCACCGGGGACATAACAGTGCCGTGAATCATTTGTAGACGAGGGAAAGCCCAAGCCAAAGCAAACCGCCAGGCTCCACCCTTAGAGTCTGACTTGGGGGGTCCCAGGTGGTCCAGGCGTCCACGTTCGACCCAGTGCCACAGTGACCGCGAGGAGACTAAAGATGCACATTGCCGGGGCCTCAGCTCAGAGGGTCGGGCTGCACGGTATCGCACATCCTGGGCAGATCAGAATAATTCTTCCAGGAATAAAAGATCTGTTCAGTGATCTGAGTAACCCATAACTGATTAAGTATCGCCTCATTCTTTCTTTCAAATTCTACAGCAGGCTGGCAGCTTTCTCCTGGGTCTAACACTTAGAAAAATGCCAGTCTAACCACTCAACAAAAGTGCTGACAGAGAACATGTTTCAAAGTCTCTGCCGTATCAGCTACACAAAATAAGCCAGTTGTTAGCTTTGACTTAGATATCTTTATACACAGGTAAATTTTAGTAAAAACATTACTTATAAAAAATTTGGTTGTCTAAAAATCAATTGAAACAGGACACAGGACAACATCACTTTTCAAAACGATCAAACATCTCCCCAACACTTCCTGACCTCTGGAAATCAGGCTGTTTGCTTCCAGGCCTGGGGGCAGGCTCAGCCCCGGCAGCTTTGAACAGTATCAGTTAATCTCAGCAAGGACCAAACAGCAACACGCTTTGGTATTGGCACAAGATTGATTATTTTTACCTAAATATATATACTTTTAGGTCAAAGTTACTTTGCCTTGAAGTCCTAGAGATGAAAACAAAGACTTCATCATGAAAATGCTACAAAGGAAGACATGACGTCCTCTGGCTTGGGAGTCAGTTCCAGGGCAGTGGGCAGCTTCCCGAGAGAGCAGGTCTTGCCCGGCCCATGAACGCCCCCTAGTGGTGACCCTGGCTCAGCCCTGCACATGCGCCTTCCACAGACGGCTCTGCTCTCCCTTTACCTTCAGGAAAGCCCTGCAGAGGAGTGAGGATAGACAAACCGCAGTCTGCCAGCCCAGTGGGCTAACCTGGTCAAGAACTGACGTAAACAGAGTCCAAATTACCCGAAGACCTTTTACGGGAGATGCTAAAACTGACCAGTGGGACTGGCTGTCCCTGCCTCACCAGCTGGAGAAGCTTCACGGAGGACAGAGCCGAAGAGCTGTCCCAGGGGTGGTGCTGACGGACAGGGAGGGACAGTGTGGCAGTCCCCCCCCCCCCGGAAAGGTAGGGCGGGCACTGCTGTTACTGTCAGGCACGGGAGAGTCTGCAGGAGACCAAGGGGCTGTCTAGGTGAGAGGTCACTTTCCTCACTACTGTAATCCACATTTAGGGACAGCCTCTACTTTTCAAGCACTCCCTACTGACACCCACCCCGTGACAGCCAGGCTGGAGGCCCAGGGAGGCGCCACAGGAAGCAAGGCAGTCCAAACCAGTGACGAGGTCGTTCATTCTTAAGCCAGGCTTGCGTAAACTATGGAGAGAATCTCTGCGGTCACTCCGGAGCCACTGCCGTGCTAAGTGCGCACACCAGCGGACAGTGAGCCTTGCTGCCAGTGTGGCCTGCCCTGGGCCTGCAGCCCGGGCTTCATGAGGGCCCCCGGCCTGAGGGAGGCGGGAGCCACACCATCATGGTCTGGATGAGACAGGGGAGGGCTTAAAGCAGACATAAGATGAACGCACTAGAAACTGATAATCTGGGTCAATTAATTCCTTGAATTCTTACCTACAAAGTTGCCTGTGCCAATACAATATCAAAGGACGGCCGATAGATCTTTTACCTGCATGTGGGAACTTTCTAGTAATACCTGAACACACAAGAAATGGAGCGGTCTCCAAAGGGCAATAAGCGAAGAAGTGCGAAGTACAACAGTGACCTGAATCTTTAAGTGTATTTAAGTCAATCCCATCTGTGGCTTATCTAACTCGGAACTGAACTTAGAGGCTCTGGAACCACAGTCCTCTGGAGGTGACTCACACCCGGGCAATTCTGCGGAGAGTCCTAGGAGCTGACGGCTCTGGGGGGAGGACTCTTACCCAGTACAAGTTCCTTCCAGAGCTGGGTCCTCGCCGCTGTGCCCCAGATAACGATCAATCAGCTTCTCTCTAGAGGTCTTTGGGAACAAAAAGTTCTGCTTAGTGTCTCAGAGGAAAACAGGAACAACATGAAACCTTAACTAAGAGGTGGTGTGATATAAAGACGTCAGCCTGCTTCGAGAATCCCACTCTCTTGGAGAGACAGTTAAAATTCTTGAGCGAAAGAAAGTTTAATATGCTACAGCTGCTAGAAATTATCTGCTAGCTATTCAACAATTGTATAAAGATTTTCAAGATGACACTTTTTGTGCCAAAAATAATCAATCCCCTCTCGTTAGAAATACGTTTTCTTCAAGAATGAAACTTCCCAAACTTACAATATTGCTTTCGTCACTGAAATCTGCAGGGTCCCCAATGATATTTACTGCAACCAGAGCAACCTAAGAAAGAGTTAACCAGTCAAAATTAAGTATAAAATGTTTGTGATGATTTACCCCCTTTATTATAAACTGCTTGCCCATACTGTCATCAAATGGGATGATGTACAACAAACCACATAATTATAAAATGTCAAGCTATAGAATTATTATTAATAGTTACTGTAAATTATGTAAGTTAATGTTCTAATGCCTAATCCAATGGTTACTTTAACGTCTAAAGTACGTTAAGACAATAATGGCTAAAAACCTCCATGGTTTTAACAGCCTCACATCGAACCGTCCCCTCATAGTCCAGTACAGGGTCCCATCTGTTTGATCCTGGACAATGGACTGAAAGCGCGCATTAGCACAGCCCCGTTTGTCTGGGTCCGTGGCTCCCCCTTCAAGGGGAGCCCTTCCCACACCCCCGTTCCTGGAGCATCACTGCGGTGGAACTACGTGCGGGGCTATTACTGCTGGGGCCACGTGGAAACAGGTGAGCGGTCACTCTTTGGGGTCACGGTCAAGCAGTGCTGTGGCGGACCAACAACAGAACTGCACGCCAGAGCTCTCCCCAGTGCGCTGGCTGGGTGTGAAACTCTGACTTGGTGGAATGTTTGGAGGGGCAGGGAGTGACGTCAATATGCATGCTAACGAAGAGTCTGCTTTGGACACAACTGACCTACCACACGAAGCACGCCCGAAACACAACTAAAGGAAAAGACAAGGAGAAGGAACAGAAAGACGGGACGCGAGGGAGGGAGAGATAAGAATGAGGGCTCAGAGCCGGGCTGCCACCACGAAATCACATGCCCAAGTCCTAGCGGGGCTTTATCTTGCAAAAGTTTAGTGGGTTTATCTAGAAGAGTGTCACCTGACAGAAACAACACAAGCCACGTGGATAATTTTAAATTTTCTAGTGGACACAGTAAAAAATTGTAAAAAGCAGCAGATGATATTGATTTTAAACCTATATCACGACAATACTACCGTTTCACCGCATAACTGATTCTTCTCCTCCCACAACGCCTCTGAGCTCGAGCGGGCAGCCAGCCTGAGCGGCCCATCGCACTTGGGTCGGCAGGTGCCCCGCGTGCACCTGCCGCGGGGCAGCAGCTCCTGATCCCACTGCGTGGCTCCCGGAGAGCTCACGTCCTCCCATAAGAGTTACCATCTTAAAGCAAGATTCGAAATGCCTTTGCCAAGGGCGCGGGGCCCTGTGATGCTGCGAGGAGGTGGGGAGCGCGCGTCTCACCTGATTGTATATGTTGTACTTGTTGACGTGGTTCTCGTGAAAAATCAGCTTCAGGAACTGTCCTACTGCATCCACGTAGACGGACTTCAGTTCCCGGGCTTTGCAGCCCGTCTTCTCGTTGTCACAGAGAGAGACGTAGCTGGAAGGGAGAGCACATGCCAGAATCACCTGACAGAAAACGTGTGTGCCACGGAACTGGCCTCTGCTCCTACTGAACTCGCGGGTTTCAGTCAAAGTCAAGTCTCCAATGGAAAAACCTCGGGAGAAGCCCAGCAATCGTATTCTGACCAGTTCTCTTAGAGCAAGTTCTGCCCCTGGGGAGAAGAGACGAACGTGACTGGCGGTCCTGCTGACAGAGGGCGCCTCCGGAGGCAGCTGCTCGCAAACGCTGCGCACCCGGCCCACGGGGCCTCTGGCCCAGGACAGAGAGAGAGCAAGGCCGGTCCCCTCGCTCCCGCCGCTGACACGGGAGAGGCGGGCTGCAGATGGCCCTCACGAGCCCGCGGGCTCCCGCTTACCCGAGTCTTCGGAACCGCTCGGCCTGGTAGGGCACGAAGTAGCCGGGCAGGCTCTCGCTGACGTAGAACTCCACCTTACTCGGGACCATGTACTGGTGCGCGAGCAGCTGCAGCTTCCGGACGCGGCACCTCTCCACCATCTGGAGAACGATTTCTTGCGGAAACTGGCAAAACCTGAAGCAAACACGTGTGGGTTCCCGGCGGTCCGCAGGGGCTGGCGCCAGCGCCCCCGGCACGCAGAGCGGGAGCCCCAGTCCGGACTGTCCCCCCCCCCCCGCTTTTGGCAGCTGGAAAATGGTATGAAATGAAACGGTTTGAAATGAAGCTCAATGCGAGATAAACACGTCAGTCTTAAGAGGCTGTACTAGCGGGAAACACAGAGCCCAAGGACTTTGCACAGGAACCCAAACGCTTCGGGAAAGCCACCTGCTCAGAGAACCCTGAACGATGTGTGCCTACCACGGTGCGAGCACATTAACAACCTACATGAGAACAGGCTGGAGAACCAGTGTCGGCTGCGGGATCTGCTCGTGACTGAGCGACAGAGCACAGACAGTGGGCACTACGCAGGCGGAGCCGGCGAGCGCTGGATTGCTACAACAGTGGGCCGTCGAAAGCCCTGGGGCGGGGGAAGCAGCAAAGGATGGAACAGCTGGAAAGGGCCCGGTGGCCTCTTAGGTGAGGCCACCCCTGCCCACTGGCCATGCTCCCCCCTTCTCTGCCACCTCTCCCAGCGGCTCCCCACTCCACTGAGAAAATTGGCCTCAGACGGCGCTGCTCCCACTGCTCCCTGAATGGAGCAGCCTCCCTGCTGGTGCCCCAGCCCCCACTCACTCCCCCGAACTGCACCAGAGCCTGCCTGCCCCCACCCAGCCTTTTCTCTTCCTGTCACTCCCATCCACACACAAACACACTCTAGAACCCCCCCATTTTAAGAAACCCTTCCTGTGACCCCACATCCTTCTCAGCTCCCATGCCACCACTTGGCTGCCCTTGGCAAACCAGCACAGCTCTCTCATGCACCCCCTCCCCAGCCTCCTCCAGGGCGCTTGGCCCGTGTTTTCACAGCTTACTCTTGCCAAGGCCACCGCTGAGACCCATGATGCTGTGTGCAAGTGTACTTTCCGGTCCTGGCTTCACTCAGCCCATAGGCCTGAGCCCTTATGACCTTAGGGTGTCTTCCCCTCTAACCAGGCCTGCACTGCCCCTGGGCTGGGTTCCAGACTCCTCCCTCTCCCTACATTTACCATTGGGGAGCCTATCAGAACCTGGCTTTAAAAACCTGCTTGTCAAGGAACCGCAAGTAGACATCACCCCAAGTCCAAGTCTATGACCTAGCTGGTGACTTGACATTTCCATGCAGTCACCTGGAAGGCATAAGATATGACAGACAAAACAAACTCCTGACCCAGCCACCCTCCCCCATCCTTCACAGCCAATCTCCTCGGCCCCCTGCTTTGCCCACCGGGCAGCAGCAGCGCCACCCCCCTGGGGCCCTCTTCGCCCACTGCTGCGCCACGAGTGCCCGGTCTCACACAGCACGACAGAAACAAGGAAGGAAGAGTGCACAAAGGAACACCAGGCTGAGTGTACGAGAACCCACACAGCCTGTGTCTACCTCCGAGGGGTGTGCAGGGGTGCTGGGGGAGGGTGTGTGGTGAGGAGGGGCGGGTGAGCTCAGATCAGATGGCTTCTCAGCCCAGGGACACCGTCACCTGGAGTTTTCAGAAATGAAAAGCTTGTAAGAGAAGTGCACTTGGGGCAGGAGGGCAGCTAGGACAGGCTTGCGAGACGAACACTGCTCAGTCTCCCATGGTGGGCAAGTGTGGCTTCAGGCGTGTAAGATATTTACCGCTCTCAAACTGGCCTCATGTTATGAGCACATGTTATGAACCCTGGTGAGGTCATTCCAAGCATAAAGGCACTTAGTGACCGATTATGAGAAAAACCCTCCGAAGCGGTTTAAGGAAAAGACAATGGACAAAATTTGGAAGTTGTATGCCTTTTAAAACCCTTCAAAAGATGGGCCTAGGAGTGTGTTATTCAAACGTAGTTTATCGAGCTCAAGCGTGCATCAAAGCTGCCCTTCAGGGACACTAAGAGGTGACAGGACGGTGGGGAGCGTGAGAGGCAGGGACACTGGGAGGGGGTGGACCGGGATGGGGAGCTGGCCTCACAGGCAGGAAGCCTGATCAGGCACTTGGGCTCCTGAACACCTATGACTGTACCTTTGGTGAAGACTGAACACCTCTCAGGAAAAGGCTTAGTTTCAGAAAAATACTAACTAGTACTATGTTTCTTAAGTAATGGACATTTTAAAAGGTGTACATATATTGTAGACAAACATTTGAAAGAGACGTTCCTGGTTAAAGTTTGGGGTTCATGAAATCTCACCCACAGAAGCACGGTTGTGAAACTAAGGAGCTCGGCACAGAACACGGATGGGAATGAGGCTAGGGAAGACGGCTAACAACCCTGCGCGGTCCCTTCTCCTCCCTCTCCTCCGTAGCACATTTCTTCAGTGAACGTCAGTTAATGTTATCGGGGAATAAGGTCCAACAAATTGTCTTTAAAAACACTAAAAGAAGGAAATAACCCGTCCCATCACTGCATACACGGCGTGTGGTTCTGAGGCCTGAGTCATCAAACAAGCAGAAGCACGGAATGAAGGCAGCCCGCCGCCCCAGCCCACAGCCGCCCGGCTCACCTCGGTGACCTCCAGCCGCTGACGGTTGGTGCGTGGATCATTAGTTCCCGGGCGCTGAAGCCATCTTCGTGTCCAGAGGAGCTGACGACAACAAAACCAATCTTGTGGGGCATCCTGGGCGCTGGGCTGTTGATAGGGCAGGAAAGACTTCTTTAAGATAAAGGAACTTGGTAACACTTTACAACATAGAACGTGTTAGCTCATGCCTTGCTCATAGACAAAATAATTCACAACGTATCAAAATTTTCCCATCACTTTCAACGAATCCAGTTTTTTTGTTAAGTGTTTCTCCCAGGAGCCTCTAACTACTTCAGGTTCCATTTATCTTGGCTTTTTCCAAATATATGTCCTAAAAATTTGACCAGTGTTGTGGGTTGAATGGTGTCCTCCCCAAAAGAGAATGAAGTCCTAACTCCCAGTACCTGTGAATATGAGCTTTATTGGAAATAGGGTCTTTGCAGTGTAATGGGGCGAAGACGAGGTCGTGCTGGAGTAGGTGGGCCCCGACACAAAAGCACTGGTGTCCATCTGAGAGACAAAGACGTGCACCCAGACAAGAAGCCAAGCCCAGGAATGCCAAGGATTTCTGTCAGCACCAGACGGTGGAAGAGCCAGGAAGGACCCTCCCGTGGAGTCTTCACAAACAGCACAGCCCTGCTGACACCTGATTGCGGGTTTCTAGCCTCCCGAGTACATTTTTGTTGTTCTAAGTCACCCACTTTGTGGCACTTCGATATGGCAAGACCAAAGAGTTTTGTTAAGATACAAACACCAAGTTTTTTTTATATTACTTAAGAAACCAATACAACAGGTATGCTAAGAAGTTATAAAAAAATAAGAGGGAAAGGGGCAGTTTAATCAATAGCACGGTGACCGCTGAATGCAAAGGCACGGCCCAAGCAGGGAGGGCAAGACTCCAGGGGGATACACGCCAGGGGCAGATGTGCGCCTGGGCCTGCTTCAGATATTTAAATAGTGGTTGGATGAACTTTTTACGTCATTGTTGAGTGAACAGTCCATGGCTGAATATCATCTTGAGGATGGATGTCGTGACGTCTGGTTTTGCTTGCTCGACACCCATCCTGTCCTGGTTTGAAAACAGCAGCTCAGCGGCAATTTCTGCCCGCCCCACTCCCGGGCTCAGTCAGTCTGTGGGCTCCACGTCCCTCCTCAGCAGCTGTTCAGGGGTGGGAGCATGAGAGGCGGGCCCAAACGGGACCAACATGGCTCTATCCCCGGACTCTGCTGGGGCTACAGGAAAGAGAAGCCTTCCTCTTGCTGGGGCTGTAGCTGTAGAATATTTCCGGGGGCTACTGGTGGCCACCAGCGGGGAGGTCCTGCCGGAGAGCAGGCTGACACGGGGAGACAGCTGCCTCGGGAACCCAGAGGTTCAGCCACATTTAAGGCCCAAACTACCCATAAACTTCTGGTTATTTTCCAGTTCCTGAGCCAGTAAAATTCCCTTTCAGTAAGCCAATCTGAATTAGCTTTAAGTATCTGCAACAAGAAGAGTCCTCACTAAGATAGAAAATAAAGAATTCTCCAGAAAGTTCTCTGGGACAGGACATACTGTCAACTGAGATCCTGAGTGGAGGCAACATATAAATATATCCTGCATGATTTTGCGTATTTTAATATGCTTGATGCACGATCTAGATCTTTTACTTTCACTCGAAACCTCAAATGACCTACATCAATAAATTAATTCTTGGCTGGTACTTGCCATTCTTCTTCGAATATATGAACAAAAGCATTACTAACAGAATAATAAACCATTATTAAAGATCATAATTTTTGACACGAGCTTGCTGAAGGACGTCACAGTATAGCAGAGGAACACTAAAGGAAACTCACTCAGAAAATAAAGGCGAGCAAACGCCAACACTGAATGAGTGTGACTGCATGCAGGGGTGCTGCAGAGCCCCACCTGTGCTCCCACCAGGAACGGGATGTGTCGTCCACAGTGCAGCTCCTTCCACGAGCTGGGGCTTTCAGCCTCCACTTACCCTGCACTTCCTCCTCCCCACTTCCGTCCATCACGTGCCAAGTCTTGTGGGTCCTGCCTTTCAGATGACTGACTACGATTGAATGCACTCTTTTCCATCCCACTGTCTTTTCTACTGGATGACCACGGACCGTGGCCAGGTCTCCCCACTTGGAACACTCCCCCCGACTGTCCTGTGTTCCTCCTCAAGCACAGCTGGGGTCATCAGTATCTGTACCCTAACTCAGAGCTCTTGATGTGCTCCCTGTCCAGGGCTGAAGGGTCAACTGTGTCCTGACCCAACCTGCTGTTCGAATTCTGAAGTCCAGCCAAACTTAACTAAAGCTCAGTTCTCTCTCTTCTGAACTTCTCAAAACCTTCCATCATCCTTAAGAGCAGAGCCCGTTACTTTCTATTCCACCTTGAAATTAGTAGGCATCTACTAAGTATTTTCAACTAAACGTGATTATGTATCTCGAAATTCTAAAATCTGAAATACCATTCACATTGCCCCACTTGTAGTAAACGTATATTCCCTTACATAGCACTCTTGCTTGCAGATGGACCCTACCTATAAAGCACTTACTGTGTGCCAAGGACTGTCCTCAGCCCTAGACACATACCTTCATAACAACTCTGACATAGGTTTGTTGTCACACAACTTGAGAGATATGGAAACTGAGGTACAGAGAGGCCCATGCTCAAGTTTACACAGCTAGTAAGCCACGTAGGCAGAGTATTTTTAGCTGGTTGGGTTCCAGAGTCTCTGATCTTGACCAAAACCCTCTGCTAAGGTTCTAAGACTTAAAATAGGACCTTTGAAGTCCAAACACAGGTTGTGTTCACTATACGATATTGCCTCAAAAATTCAAAACAAAGTACTGGCATTTAGTAACAAGATAGGAGACATGCCTGGGCACTGTAAAGACAACATTATTAACTCACTTTAAGTAGCTGAAAAGGATTCCTTTTTGGCCACCCTCTTCCAAAGCCCTTCCACCTTGTACCCTAGGGTCCCCTTTGTGGAAACCTTCAGGAGTGTTACATGATACTTGAGATGTCACTAAAGGACACTGCCATTAGACTATAAAAATCACCACTAACATTTTGGGAAAGATCAAAGCTCTGTTGAATACTCAGCTATTAACATGCAGGACCCCAAGCAGCAACTGCTGTCCACGGCTTCCTTGCTACGCCTGCTAGTACCTGCACGGACCAAGGTAGCTCGGGGTTCCTTCACCAAGTCTATCAACGTGTACCTTTCCAGTTATGTATCAGGATTGCTGACATCTATGAATTAAACAAACAATTCAGCAACTTCCCAACATTTTGCTACAAGACTACGAGACAAACCTTGTTTCCATTTTTCTTTTTATGGACACCTAAATGTTACACGAGTAAATAATTTTTGGTCAAGTAATCTTAAAGACTGAAAGTGCCGCAGAGCCTATCTGAAATTGAATAGGAACCAAAGAAAGATTGGGGGAGTGGGGGTGAAGAGAGGAGCCGAACCTGCACAGGGGCGTAACCACATTCTTCACTCGGGTCAGGCAGGGTTCTGGGTCATCTGTGCGCCCAGAACAGGGAGGTCCGGACGGGCGGACAGTACCTGACGGTAAATCGGCGCCGGCTGGAGGCCACCGCAGACCGACCTTGGGCAGTGGCGGGCGGCGCCCAACGCGGCAGGGGCACCTTTTGTACTAGCTCCCCGCCCCCGGCCGGGTCCGCGGCCCCCCGACCGCGCCCACCCCAGTAGGCCCTGCACCCTGGGCCCAGCCCCCGGCCCCCGATTGCCCCGGCCGCGCCCACACCCACACCCGCCAGGCCCCGCACCCCGACCTCCCGGCCCTCCGACTCCCCGGGCCGCACCCACAGCCACCAGGCCCCGCATCCCGGGTCCGCGCGTTGTCAGGGCTCGGGGTACCTGTCAGGACCGAAGGCCCGCCCGGACCTCGGCGCCTGCACGGTCCTCAGGGCTCTCCGCCGCCCCTTGGCAGCGCCTTCTGGAGCTCAGGCGGCGCCTCCTCCGTCGCCCACCGCCCGTCCGCACCCCCGAGCCAAAGCGGCGGTGGCCGCCAAGGAGCAGCCCCGGCCTCCTGCGCCCAGCGCCAGGGCCGCGGCCGTCGCTCTCATGACAACCAGGCCGGGCCGGGCCGGGCCGCGCCTGCGTACAAGGCGGGGCCGCGCCTCCTCTTCCCCGAGCCTTCTGGGTAATGAAGTCTCTGGGGGGCGGCGCCTGCGCAGAAGACGGAACCGCGCTTCCTCTTCCACGGGCCTTCTGGGTAATGGAGTTTCCGGGGCACTCCGTGCGACCTTCGTCCCCGCAGCAGAGTCCACAGGGCGGAGGACCCCCGCCGCTCAGCTGATATCTGCGGCCTGCGCGACGACGCGCCTGAGCCGCCCGCCAAGCAGGTGCCGCCGGCGGGCTCGGAGGCCCTGAGGATGTTGGCGGTGTTTCGGAAGCCCAAGACGTTCAAGCTGCGGGCTGTGCACAGCCAGGAGAAGTTCGGGGTGGCGGGGAGGAGCTGCCAGGAGGTGCTGCAGAAGGGGTGCCTCCACTTGCAGGTGCCTGGCGCGGGGTGGGACGTGGGGCGGACTGGCTGGCGCCCCGTGCAGGTGCCTGTGGCTAGGGTCCGGGGACCGGGCGCGTCCTCTCACTTCTTCCTCTGGTTCCCGAGCCCCATTCGGCGGGAGTTTGCGGAGGGCTTCTGGGGCAACACCTCCCCCTTCTGACCGTGAGGATCGCGGCAGCCCTGGCCTGAGATTCTGGGACTCCGGTTCGAGCGCACGTTTGCTAATTTGCTGTGTGCGCCAGAGCACAGCCCCTCGGCCTCTCTGGGACTCAGTTTGCCCTTCTGTAAAAGGAAGGGCTGTGCTCAGAGGCCCACGAAAGGCCCTTCTAGCACTATTGTTCCAGCGATTTCAGTCATCATTCTTACTGGATTTTTACTGCATTTGTTTTCTCGGCTGGACTTGGACTTGGAGCAGGGCGGGTTGTGGGTGTGTGTATAAGTGGGGCGCAGGTGCGGGAGGAGTTGCCATCCGCGTTCATAAAACTCAGTGTCGAGCAGGTGTTAGCCAACTGGTGGTACCTCGAGCTGGTTATGCCTTGTCAGCCCGAGGCCATGAGTCCTTTCCAGTAAGATGTTCTCCTTCATGAATCATCGCCCAAGGAAGCAGAGTGCGCTGAGTGGGGGAGTCCTGACACCAGTCAGGTGATGCGCCCTCTTGATGGGGGTGTGTTTATGGGCTTAGTGGAAGCAGTCAGGTGTCGTTTTCTGAAACAGGCTGGGATTTTCAGTGCCCTTCAGGAGCTCACGTCGAAAGGGTCTGTGTGGTGAATCCTGCAAAATCGTCCCCACGGTGTATACATTTTTACATGACTTGTATTTTAGAATGACCTGCAGGAGGTGTCTGTTTCGACAGGTGGGTCCTTGAGACCCCAGCCCTGTCTCAGGTGCTTGTCCACCTGTAGAATGCAGATGGCATTGGCTCGTGATTCTTTGAAACGCTTGTGAGGACCGCAGTGGAAAGGTTCAGGTTCCTGCTGTCAGGGTGGGCCTGCCTGAGACCCAACACAGACGCATCCTGCCCTGTCCTCCCTCTCCGCAGCTCCCGGTCGCCGGCTCCCGCCTGTGCCTCTACGAAGATGGCACGGAGCTGACTGGAGATTACTTTTGGAGCGTCCCTGACAACTCGGAGCTGGTGGTTCTCACCTCGGGCCAGACCTGGCAAGGCTGTAAGTGGCAGGGACGTGGGAGCGTGGCAGGGAAGCTGGACTGGCTTTGGAGGTGCTGGGGGCCTGCCATGGATACCAGCCTGGGAAGGGAAGGGTCTTCCCGCCCCAAACTCCCAAGGGGGCAGCCCCCGGCATCAGGAGAGCTGTCCCTCCTCTTGCCCAGGAGCCCAGTTTTCCAGTTGGGTGTTTCAGGTGTCTTTTCTTCTTTTCTGAGTTCTTTAAATTTTATGTTCATTTGAGGTGTCCTCGTAACTCCCGAGGGCAGAAGGGAGGGATTGTGGGGTTGGTGTCTGCACAGGTTTGTGGGTGAGGCAGAGCCAGAGGGAGGGACGCCATTCCACGCAGGTGGGCCATGCGGCTCCGAGGGCAGGGGCAGTGGCTGGAGCCATGCTCGGTGTCTGTCCTGCGTTGGTGTCCGCTGGCTGGTGCACTCTCACGTTGGGGGCCTTGTCAGAGCAATTGCTTTCAGGAGTGGTTCTTCAGGGGTGTCTGTGTTTAAGCACCAGCTAGATGACAAGTTCCACGCTGCAGCCGTAGGCCAGTGGCAAAGCGAGCGTGCTCTCCTCCTAGGAGGGTTGTCTGGCTCTTATGCAAAGTGCCTGACATTTCAGGAGATGTTTCTGATGCCCCAGGAAGGAAGTGGCAGCCCGGAGGATGGAGATATCTGCCTCTTCGGCCCGAGGGCCAGAAGGACGCCCCACAGTAGTGTGCCGTGGGGTTGGGACTCTGCTGTCAGTAGTGAGGGGTGACCCATCTAGTGTGTGCTCTGAGGTCGTGAGTGCTTTTTCTCTGTGGGGGCCTTTTCCTTCTGGAAGAGGCAGCCTGAAAGCAGAGTCACCGTGATGCCACCTGGGATGGCCCCTGGCAGGAGGCAGGGACTGGGCAGGACAGGGTTGTGGTCCTGAGAATCTTTGGCTGTTCCTTCTCTTTCCCATTTCATGGTGTAGTTGAGAGCAGACCAGGCTGGGTTGCTCTCCTCCCTGCTCCCACCTACCCCTCCTTGTCTCCCTCCATCCCACTCTCTGTCTCTCTCTTCTTCCCTCTCTCTTTCTCTCTCGCTGTCTCTCCCTCCCTCTGTCTGTCTCTTCTGAGACCACTAGTCATTTTACTTGGTGAACTTCTTTAAAGAAAAAGTTGAAATTGTCTATTTTGAAATCGTGATAGATTCATAGGAAGCTGCAGAGACAGTGTCCCCTAAAGGGTGCACCTGATAGAGTCCTAGCGCAGCATCCGAGCCTGGAGGCTGACCTTGGTCCAGGACGTGTGTTCTGTGTCGTTTTATCACTGTGTGGGCTCGTGTATTTGCGGTCAAGGTACAGAAGCACCCCCCACAAGGTTCTCCCGCACGCTGCCCCTTTATAACCATGCCTGCCCCTCCCACCCCCGCCATCCCTCATCCTTGGCAACCACTGATGTGTTCTCCATCTCTGTAACGTTGTAATCTCGGGAACATGACGGAAATGGAATCACACAGCGTATGATCTTCTGAGATGGGCTTTCTCACTCAGCAGCAAGCCCCGAGATCCACGTATGTGGTGTGTGTACCCGTAGTCTGTTCCTTTTTCTCACTGAGTGGCATTCCGTGACGCGGCCGTGCCACAGTTTACCCATTCACCTCCTGAGAGATGTTTTGGTTTCTGGCTTTGAGCTATTGCGTATAAAGCCCACATGGCCAGTCATGTACAGGTTTTTGTGTGGACATAAGTTTGCATTTCTTTGGAATAAATGTCCAGAGTGCAGTTGCTGGGTCATATCGTGTGTGTTTAATTTTAAAAGACGAGGCTGTCCACTCTTGTCACGTCTGTTTAACGCTGTTCTGGAGGTTTTGCACAGGGCAGTTAGTCCAGAAGAATAAAGGCATGCAGATTGGAAAGGAAGAAGTAAAACTATCACTAGTCACAGATGCTGTGGTCTTGTGTATAGAACATTCTAAGGAATCCACTAAAAAACTATTAGGACTGATCAGTGAGTTCAGCAGCATCGCGGGACACAGGATCGATACATGAAACCCAGCTTTGTTTCTGTACACTTGCAGTGAGTAACCTGAAAATGAAATTAAGGGAACAATTATGTTTACAACAGAATCAAAAAGAATAAAATACTTAGGAATAAATGTAATAAAAGAAGTGCCAAACTTATATTCTGAAAAGTATAAAAATTGTTCCAAGAAAATAAGGATTTAAATACCTGGGAAAATATACTGTGTTTATGGGCCAGAAGGTTTAACACTGTTAAGATGTCATCAGTCCTCAAGCTGACCTGTAGATCATCCCAGTCCCTCTTGGAATTCCAGGTGGTTCCTTTGCAGAAATCGACAAGCTGATGCTAATCCCTGATTCAAATGTAATTTCAAAGGACCCGGAGTAGCCAAAACAACCTTGAAGAAGAACACAGGAGGAGCCCTCGCTCTTCCTAACATGAAAACTTACTACAAAACAACGGTAGTCAAGACACTGGACTAGAAGATACTCCAGAAGGGAACCGATGGGTCTGTGATCAGTGGATGGTGCCAAGGGTGCCAAGACCTTCCAGTGGGGGAAAGAATAATCTCTAATAAGTGGTCCTGGGACAGCGGGACATCCAGGTGCTGAAGAGTGGGCCCGGTCCTCACCTGGCACCATATACGAAAATCAACTCAAAATGGGTAAGTGACCTAAATGCAAGAGCTAAACATGTAAAACCCTCAGAAGAAAACCCAGCAGTCAGTCTTCATGACCTTGAGTTTGACTAAGGATTCTTATATATGACACCAGAAACATGAACTAGAGAAAAAAAATAGATTCATTTGACTTCAGAATGTAAGACTTTTGTAACACCATCAAGAAGGTGAAAAGACAACCCACAGGATGGGAGAAGAAAGTCGCAAATCGTGTATCAGGCCAGGGACTTGTATCCGGAATAAATCAAGAACTCTAACAACCCGGTCATTCATCATCGGGGAAATGCGAATCACACCCACAGTGAGGCACCGCCTCGCACCCGCCGGTCACAAGCTGGTGAGCACGGGAGGAACCGGAGCGCTTGCCGTTGCCAGAGGGTGGGAAGTGGTGCCGCCGCTGTGGGGGACAGGCTGGTGGCTCCCCCGATGATCCGAGTCAGCTGTGACCCCGCAGTCCACCCCAGCACACACCCCAGAGAAACAAAAGCACACGTCCACATGAAGACTTGCGCATCATTATTTCTAGAAGCATTGTTCATGATGGTCAAAAGGTGGAACCCCAATAGCGTCCCGAGAGACAAAGGGGTAAACAAAGTGTGGTGCGTTCGCACAGTGGAATATATACTGACCGCTCGGAAGGGGATGGACAGCCTCACGCGAGGGAAAGGAGGCGAGGATAGAAGATCACGTATCCCGTGATCTCGTTCGTATTGAAATGTGCAGAGCGGAGACATCGACAGAGACAGAGACTGGTGGTGGTTTCGGGCTGGGGGCGGGGGTGCAGGGAGGGGGATCCCAGCTGACCGATGCAGACTCCGTTTTCGAGGCGATGCGGGTGCTCTGATCTGCAGATGGTGGTACAGCTCGGTGAGCAAACTAGGGAGCACGGGGTTGTACCTTTCGAGCGGGTGAATTGTGAGGGGTGGGGATCCCATCTCGATAAAGTGGTTTTTTGTAGAACAGAGCAGTGAACTGCGTTCCAGAGTCACGGCACCTGTCCCGTGTCCAGCTTCGGGTGGTGTGGCTGTCTGCTGCCCCAGCAGCCCGGATGGGTGTGCAGGGTGGTCTTGGTGTGGGTGGTGCGGTCGGCCGTCCATCTGTCCTCTCTGGGGAAGTGTCTCTTTGTCCATAAGTCTTTTGTCCGTCTTCTCACGGAGTTTTTAACTGTTGAGTTTTGGGTTTTTCTCATGATGAGTTCTGGATACGAGTCTTTTGTGAGGTGTGGCCTGTGGGCATTCCTTCCTGCTCTGTTGCTTGGCTGTGCGTCCCTGGAACAGACTTTCACCGAGAGAAAGTTTTCCATTTTGATGAAGCCCATATTGTCAGTGCTTTCCTTTTGTGCTTGTGCTTTCCACGTTAAGTCCAGAAACTTCTCACCAAGCCCTTGGGCTGGAAGAGTTTCTTGCAGTCTTTCTGCAGCAGTGGATGTGGTCGTGGGATTTTTGTCTTTAGCCCATCAAGGGTGGATGATTCTGGTTGATTCTTGAGCATTGAACAGCCTCTGGTCCCTGGAACCACCCCACTGGGCCTGGGGCATCGTTCTTCGTGCACATGCTGGCCGAGGTGTCACGGAGGGTCTTGGTGGACTCTGGTTCTGCTGGGTGCTCCATGCTTGCTCGGCCATGAGCAGGTGTGTGTGGGGGCTCTTGGGGGGGGGGCAGCACTGTGGTGGGGAGATCCAGAGGGGGGTCTAGAAGGAGGCCCATGGATGTGGGAGGTTTCATTTGGAGAAGAGAAGGGCAGCCACTCGCTTGGGTGCTGTCCCCTCCACACCTGACCCTGCATCGCCTGTGGGGTGGGTCCCCGGGCCCAGGCGCAGGGGAACGGCTCACTGGTGTCTGGGGCCCAGGACATCCCTGAGGTTGGGCAGTTCCAGAAGTGAGGAGGTGCTGGACGTGTGGAGAGCCCGTTCTCACGGCCGGCAGCTCCATGTCTCCCGCGGCAGCACTCAAGGACTGCTGGCTCTTCTGTCGGTCCCCCTTCTGGTGGCAGATGTGAGTGACCTCGGTCGCTTCCTCAGCGCGTTCCACAAGCCGCACGCGGGGCTCATCCAGGCCGCCCGGCAGCTGCTCTCCGACGAGCAGGCCCCGCTGCGGCAGAAGCTGCTGGCCGACCTCCTGCACACAGTCAGCGAGAACATCGCGGCCGAGACCAGGGATGAGGACCCGCCATGGTTCGAAGGTAGCTGGGGTGCTGGGAGCGGGAGGGCTTGCTCAGAGCCGGCTGTGCGGGGGGGACCGGACCCTGCTGCAGTTCCCGGGCCGGGGCCTGTCTCTGCTCTCGCAGCCCTGGGGCTGGCCTTTTTATTTCTGAACTGTAGAAAAGTGACACAACATAAAATTTCCATTTTAACCAGTGTGAGTGTGTAGTTTAATGGGGTTGAGCACATTCACCCGGGCGTGCAGCCGTCACCGCCATCCTTCTCCAGCACCTTCTCAGGTTCCTCAACTGAAACTGTCCTATGAGACACCAGCCCCTGTGGCCGCTCCGCGTGCACGGCAGCCCCCTGGTGCCCCCGTGTGCAAGCTCTGTCTCTGATCTGCCCCCCGCAGGGCCTCACACGGGATCACACAGCATGTGTCCTGAGCCTGGCCGGTTTCACTCAGCACCGTGCCCTTGGGGCCATGCGTGCCATCCGTGTGTCACAGCCGCCTTCCTTCTTCAGGCTGCTCTCTTTCTGCTGCGTGGCTGGACCGCATTTGCTGGTCTGTCACCTGGCCACGGACACGGGGTGCGTCTCCCCCTGGGCTGGCCTTTAAGCCCATGGACGAGGGGGCTAGGGGGGCAGGAGCAGAGGCCCTGGGTGCCGTCTAGATGCCCAGTGGGGGGGCCAGGGGAGCCTCCCCAGGCAGAGAACCCGGGGTGGGTGAGCAGGACACAGCACGATTCTCGGACGAGGCCGGCGGTGCGCGCAGCCTGCCGCCGGGAGAGCGCGGCCGGGGGACGCCAGGGGAGCTCATCTTGTCTCGCTCCTGGCAGGCTTGGAGTCTCGATTCCAGAGTAAGTCTGGGTACCTGAGGTACAGCTGCGAGAGCCGGATCCGGAGCTACCTGAGAGAGGTGGGTGTGCGGGCGGGGCCGGCTGCGGGTGTCGGGACGCCGAGCGCCGGCGTGCCGCAGTGTCCCGCAGTGTCCCCTGCTCTCCTCCAGGTGCACTCTTACGCCTCTTTGGTCAGCATGGAGGCTCGGGACGAGTATTCCCGCGTTGCTGATCTCATGTGCCGCAAGCTCCGGGCGTCCCGGTACAACGGCAGCTACTTCGACAGAGGCGCCAAGGCGGGCGGCCGGCTCTGCACGCCGGAAGGCTGGTTCTGCTGCCAGGTGCGCCGTGGGCCGTGGATCCCTCTGAGCCAGCCTCCCGTGGCTTCCCTGGGTAGCCCTGCGGGCGTTGGCCTGAGGGAAGGGTCAGCTCAGCCCATGGTTCTCCGACTTCGGTGGCCTAGGAACCCCCCATCCGGCAGATGGTCGGTGGAAGACGCACGCTTGCCGGCCACCCCCCCGCCCGCTGGTTCAGCAGCCCTTCTGACAGCTTCCCCGGTGGTGCTGCCGGTCTGGACCCTCCTCTGAGAACCGCTGACGTGGTCGGGAGCGCACAGTTGCACTGGGAGTGGAGGCCTCCCCTCGGCCCCGTTGGGAGGAGAGTGGGGGGCAGATAAGGGAAGGACAGTTTCACAGCTTCTGAAATGCAGTGTCCCCCCCAAGGGAAGCCTACTAGATGGCAGCTCAGATTTCAGGATTTGTGGCCAGATGTGACCTGGTGGGTTCCCAGCAGCTGGAAGCAGTGTTCTGGGCCTCATTCCGGACACTCGGAGAAATTACAGAGGCACCACTTGCCAACAGGGGCTACTGACCAGGGTCATGGAGCTTGGCCTTTGCAAGGAGGGGCAGGGGCTGTCCTGCTGCCCATGCCTCCTTCCTGGTTTCCTGGGCTTCTTCGAGTACCTGGGTTCCTTTGCATGTCCAGTAAAATTTCCCCCCACTTGTGGCCTGAGGGTACAGAGCAGGCCCTGGAGGCGGGCATGGCCTCCCTCCCATAGGCGGGCTCCCTGTGCTTTTCTGCCTGGGCAGTTCCTTCTGTGGGTGAGGGGCCCTGACCAGCAGAACACTGCTCCTTCCCAACCAACTTCCTGTTAGCCTGCAAATGACCCCAGCTACTCTCCATGAGCATCACCTGAGCCCAGGTGTTTCGTGGGGGAGGAGCAGAGACGAAGACTTCACCCTGACATCATCAGGAAGCTCGAGGTCCGAGGCCTGTAAGCGAGTGAGGGCGGTGGGCTTGGAGCTGGGAGGCTGTGCAGGCCCTCAGGGGACAGGCCAGTCCTAGGTGCGGTGAGTGGGGGCCTTCAGGGAAGAGGTGACACTTTAAAGCTGGGTTGAACAATGCAGTGGGAGTGGACAAGTGACCTTGCGGGGGGACAAGGGTGAGGAAGCGGGGGTAGCGGGCTCTGTTGGGGAGCTGGAAGCCTTGGGGGTGGCGAGTGTAGGATGGGGGATGGGGGCCACGGCACGTGGCGTGTGCTCAGCAGACGTCTGGGTAGGAGTGACTGAAGCATGGCGTGGCCAGGAACGCCGACCACAGGAAAACTGAAGCCGGGCAGTTCAGACTCTTTGACGTCTCTGATGCCCAGGCACTGTGTTGGGATTGTAGGGAAATACCGGGAAGGCGTGTGGAGCAGATGGAAAGGTAGCAGCCAGTGTGTGGGCTGGGCCGTGGGCTTTCATTCCCCACGCCGGGGCGAGTGGTGGCAAGTGCTCGCAGGCGCGTGGGGAGGGCTGGAGACGGCAGGTGTGGGGCATGGAGACCCCGGAGGCGCATGGTCGGGAAGCTGGCATTCCTCACAATGGCAGGAGCTAGCTTGTCCCCTTGGCCAATGCAGAGTATCATACTGGGGGTCACAAGGGAAAAGGGGGAGACTGTTCCAAAGACAGAATTGCTAATTGCTTCAGACAGCATGCTGTTTACCAGGACTGAATCCGCTACTGGGGGGGACCTTCTTCTCAGCTATGAGGCCAGTGGGTTAGAGCTGAGCTCACTTTGTGGACCTTGTTCTCTTTTGACCTAGGGTCCTTTTGACGTGGACACCTGTGCCTCCAAACACTCCATCAATCCCTATGGTAACAGGGAGAGCCGGGTCCTCTTCAGCACGTGGAACCTGGACCACATGTGAGTGTGGGTTCCGTAGACGTCAGGACTGTCCGTTGTTGTGAACTAAGTATATAGACCCAAAGAGCACCTGCTGGGGCCTGTCTACGCCGTGGCGTCCGTGGCTGGCTGGCTGCCTTGTGTTTGCTGTGCTGAGCTTGTGGGTTATGGACCCAGCCATGTCCTGGGCACGTAGGGTGGGTGGGAGACACACTCCTAACCTGTGTGGGTAGGTGTCCTTCACTGTGGCGGGCTCTGACGGGAACTGGTCCGGATCCCCGCCCACATCCATGCGACCTGGCACATGTCCCCCTGTCCCGTTCAGCTCCCATCTGTGCGGCCCAGTGGGCATTGTCACGACATTGCACTCGGGGCGGGGGAGCTCCCGCCTCAAGCAGGACGATCTCAGAGCGGGAGCTCTGATACAGCATGTGGGGCATTCCTTGCTTTCACCCGGGTGTGTGAAGTTTCCCCCGGGAACTGCTCCTCTGCGTGTGGGTCCTTGTGAGACTGGTTGGTCCAGGCCTTTCCCCTGCAGGTCTGAGCTTGAGGATGGACGGAGCGGACTCACACGTGGTGCCGCGCCGTGCTTCTCCATCCTAAGTCCTGCTCACGGGGACGCGTTTGTCCTGCTTCTCTGTCCTGTGTCCTGCTCCTGGGGACGTGTTTGTCGTGCTTCTCCGTCCTGCGTCCTGCTCACGGGGACGCGTTTGTTGTGTTTCTCCGTCCTGCGTCCTGCTCACGGGGACGCGTTTGTAGCTTCGGAGCGTTTGTTTTCCCAGGGGCAGAGCGCTTCACCCTGTGACTAGAATGTCATTTGAACCTGCATTTCCGTGTGTACGGGTAGGCGTGTCTGGTCTTCGAGTTGCCACTCTTATAAGACTGCCTGGGGTGAGCACTTGCTCGGGACGTGCCCGCATGGTCTCCTGTTCCGGGCCACGTAGGTGTGGTCCACGGGCTGGCGGCAGCTTCAGCATCTGGGGACTGGTCAGGAAGGCAGATTCTCAGGCCCTGCCAGCCATTCCCCGGCCACCGGGGAGGGGGTGCACATCCAGGGGAGAAGGGCCGTCCTGGTGCCTGAGCTGCGGGGCTGGGCCTCCCCCCTTCTGACGGGCGCTGAGCACCCCAAGATGCCGTCTGGGCTCCCCAGCTCATCGCCTGCTACCTTCCATGACCCGTTGGGGCATGGGGACATTGATCTGGGGCTCAGTCCCAGCTTTGAAGGGTGGGACAGACCAGCCTGGAGCAGAGTGCCGACGAGGCAGCAGAGGCGGGAGCACTGTTTCTGAAACGGTGGCTTCGGTCATATCTTCGTCTGTAAGTGCAGCACGTACACCTTCCAGCAAACCGGCCGGCTTCTCTGTGCGTCTGACCTCCAGCCTCCTTCCCGACCTCAGACGCGTTGCTTCTGTGCGGGTCCGTGGGCGCTCCGTGCTCTTCCGTCTTGGAAGACGTCCCTGTAGCCTGTACTCCCGCGTGCTTATTTGGGGCGCCGGGGGTCCCCCTTCAGAGCCGGGAAGGCAGGATGGCAGGGTCTCCGGGCGTCAGCCTGCTCTCTGCCTCTTCGGTGGCATCTCTGGGTCGTCTCTTTCTCCTTGAATGTGGCGTGTGCAGGGGCCGATTTTTCCTTCACGTTCTCGCTGGGACTTGTCTTTGTTCTGAGACGACTTTCTCCTGGATTTTGGAAAACTCGTAAGCATTTATTAGTCACGACTTTTTGGCTTCTCCCTGTCTGGCTGTTCTGGAACTCTCCGCGGCTGCGTGCTGGGCCTTCTCGTCCTGGCTCCCCTGTGCCGCATCTGGTCATTCAGACCCCAGCTCTGCTGTGGTGTTCCCGGCCACGTCCGGCCACGGGCTGAGCTGTGGCCCCGCATTCGTACATCGAAGCCCTGGTGGCTGGCGTGACTGTCTAGGGATGGGTCCTCAGGGCGGCTGTGACGAGGGTGGGCCTGACCTGCGGGACTGTCCGGTGAGGACGCAGTGAGGAGGTCGCCTCTCTGAGCCAGGAACTCTCAGCACACCCTGGCCAGCTCCGGCCAGCCACCCAGCCGCAGAACTGGGGGAAGCTACATCTGTTGCTTGCACCCCTAGCGCGTGGTGTCTGCGATGCACCTGGGCCACCTCGCACGCTTCCCTGTCGTTCATTCACTCATTCCCTCTGCAGCTGTGATGCCTCCCGTCTGTCCACCGAGTCCATATTTCCTTCCTGGAAGTGCTTCTGCGTTCTTTGTAAAACAAATCTTTCTATACCAGTCTGTTTTCATCATATTTTTTATTTATTTTAATTTTATTTTTTATTTTTTTGAAGATTTTATTTTTAAGTAGTCTCTAACACCCAGCCTGGGGCTTGAACTCACAACCCTGAGATCAAGAGTCACGTGCTCCCCTGACCAAGCCAGCCAGGCACCCCTTTTTCATTGTTATTTCTATTTTAAATCTCGTTGGTTATTCATTTTAAGCATATTTGTTTTATGGCTGTAAAGAATTTAGCTATGTCCAAAGAGAGGTGTGGCCTATGCCCCCGACCTGTGGGAGGTCACCTCGAAGCCCTCGGAGTGTCCTGCCTGTGAGCGTCCTTGTTCCCCTGGGGGCTGTGTTTTGCTGCACGGTCTAGCAGTGTGATTGGGGTGGGGCTGTTGGTCTCATGGGGGCCGGAGATGAGGCCCGTCATTGGGTGGCCAGCCATGCCCGTGTGTCAGAGTCCCAGTGAAGACTGGACACCGAGGCCCAGGGAAGCATCCCCACCTGGCGCCACCCCACGCGTGTGTTCACCGCCGCTGCCAAGGGGGGTCCTCTACCCTCCATGGGGAGAGGGCGGCCGGAGTCTTGCACCTGGAACTTTTCTGGACTCTACCTGTGGGTCCCTTCCCTTGGCTGATTTTAATTTGCATCCTCTTGTGATTATAAACCACAGCCTTGAGTATAACAGTGTCCAGGGGCTTCTGAGCCTGCTGAGCAAACTGGGTGGTCTTGGGGAGCCCTGGACTTTACAGTTGGCTTCAGAAGAGGTCTCGGGGAGCCCTCCCTAAGCTCTCAGCGGTCTGCTTCAGAGGCTGTAACCCGGGTCTTTCTCGGGGGTCCTTGCCCGTTGTGTTGCGCTCCTTGCCACGTTGGTGTGTCTGGATTCCAGTTCATCCTCGGTGGGATTGTTTTCTGTAGACGTTCTGTGTGCGCTGGCTTGTCCTGTCCCCACAGAGTGGTTTTGCATTTGTCTCTGCCGGACACCCAGGGCTTTCAGTGGCCCTGAAACCACTGAGTATTAATTTCTAGCTTGGCTCCCACGCCATGTGGTGGCACGAGGTCGGACTGCATGTCTGTGAACGGTGAGCTGAAGGTCCTGGTTTTCTAGGTGACTGTGGAAACGGTCATGCTGTTGGTGCTCCCTGAATCCTACCTCCTGCTGTGGGCACCTTGTGTGTCCTCCCCGCACCTCCCGCTGCTGAATAAGGCTCGGCCACGTGGCTCCAGCAGACAGGATGCCAGTGGAGGCCTGAAACGTGCTTGTTCACTGGGGCCCGTTCTCTGGGTGCTGCCGTCACCAGGGAGGAGCCTGGCCTGGCTCCTTGAGGGTGAAAAGCGCCGTGGGGAGAAAGCCCAGCCCCCAGTCAGCCGTCCAGCCAGCACAGCCCCAGGAGTCGGTCAGGGTCAGCAGGAGCCCTGCCACACTGACCCTCACAAGCCACTGTTCTGGGCCTGGGTATGCAGCTGTAGCAGCTGATGGGGTGGCTTTCTCTCCCTCCCCAGAGCCCCGGGCTCCCTGCCATTCCCATTCCCACACTGATGGCTGCAGGGGGCTGTCAGTCCCACCTCCCGGGCACTCCCCTGGGGCTCTGCAGGAGGGTGGCTCACCCCTGCAGGTCAAGCGTGGACGTCTCTGTTTCTGGCAGTGGGGGGCCCCCTTGTTTCTTGTGATCTCAAGCATGTACTTCTTTTCCCCTTTATTCAGCATTTCTCCGTGCGGTGGGGACGCGAGTCTGTGTGGTTTGGTCTGCCAGCTCCGGTACTTGTGAGGCCTCCTTGTTGGTCTGCAGGCTTCCGTACCTGTTAGTACAGGGCTTTAAATGGTTTGTTCATAAGTGAAACAGGTTTACAGCAAGTATGGGCACACACAAGCACAAGGCTCGGGTTGGAAAGACAGACGTCAGCCCTGACCATGACGCTCTCCGGGGAGGACACGGGTTCTGCTGAGGAACTTGCTCACTGTGAGGACAGACGTTGGTGGGGACTGAGGACGCTGGGCTTGACCCCTTTCCCTCGGCATACTTCCCAGGACTTAAAGATGTGCATGGCCCCAGCGTCCTGCAGGAGACAAGCCAAGTTGCTTGTACCAGGCCGGGCTGGTGGGCGTGGCCGCGTGCGGTGATGCCCCGGTGAAGGACAGTCCCCCAGTCCTCCTGCCGCTGACAGCAAGAGGAGGTGTCCTTGCCGTGCTGCTCCTTTGGGGTGTTTCCAAGCGCGGCTCCTTTTGAAATCTGAACCATCGTGCTCACGTCTTTTCCTGAAGCCCCCACGTTGGTTCACGGTTCAGCTGTGCTGTCCTAGCAGGCGTCCTGGCAGGTGCCGTGGGATGGCGATGGCGCACAGTGACCGGCTCTTACTTCCTGTACAGAATAGAGAAGAAGCGCACGGTGGTCCCCGCGCTGGCTGAAGCCATTACGGAGCGAGACGGCAGAGAAGTGGCCTGGGAGTATTTTTATGGCCTGCTCTTCACCTTGGAGAACCTGAAGTTGGTCCACATCGCCTGCCATAAGAAGACCACCCACAAGCTCGGCTGTGACCCACGCAGAATCTACCAACCGCAGACGAAGCCGAAGAGACGGCGGCCGGCCCGGAAGTGCCGGTGACGGGCCACACGTGCCGCCTCCCTGGCACGTGCCATTCCAGTGGCTGCTCTTCTGTGCTCGTCACTGCGGTGGCTCCTGGAGACACTTCAGGGGTCGTCCTACAGATTCCGACCTCACTACATTTCTCAGTCGGCCTTTGCCCCTCCGAGAGCCCAAGCGCGGGACGACCAGTTTGGTGCATGGCCGGGGCGTGGGTGGGTCGGCCGGGACAAGGCACTGTCCTCCACTCAGGGGCCCCTCCTGCCCTGATGGTCCTGCTGCCGTGCGCACGCCCAGTGGCCTCCACATGGACTCGGCGTCAGGCCAGACGTGGCCACGTGGTCCTGGGACAAGTAGTCTGTGTCAGCTCTCGGCTGGGTCTCCACTCCGCGGCGAATGCAGAGCTCTGTCCTCGGGGTGTTTCTGATGGCTCCCGAGGGTTGCTGCCCCCTTGGGGTAAAACATTTGTATTCCGTAAAGCAGGTGCAAGGACACGTGCTGCCGTGCCCTTTGTGATGGCAGAGAGCGGGAGACTGTCCACGTGTGTCCGCAGGGGAAGGGCTGACTGTGGTCTCGTGCTGAACCACAGGAAACTGCTGTTCTTGTAAACTAGAAGTACTCAGATGTCGTGATTACCCGTCGACATTGTGGAAAGCGGGGCAGCAGTTTTGTGTTTCTGTACGGAAACGGGGTGCTGTGCGTCAGGCTGCTCCACGCGGAGTGTGACCTGCTGATTTTATAACGTCTGTGCTTGTGTCACACGTGTGTTAGTGCACGTGGGACAGTCTGCGAGGAAATGTGCCGTCGGGACAGCGGTGACCCTGGGGATGTGGTGGGCATGCACTGGGTTATAAAGGGCTAACTTTCTAGGGGGCGCCTGGGTGGCACGGCGGTTAAGCGTCTGCCTTCAGCTCAGGGCGTGATCCCGGCGTTGTGGGATCGAGCCCCACATCAGGCTCTTCTGCTATGAGCCTGCTTCTTCCTCTCCCACTCCCCCTGCTTGTGTTCCCTCTCTCCCTGGCTGTCTCTATCTCTGTCGAATAAATAAAAAAATCTTTAAAAAAAAAAAAATAAAAATAAAAATAAAAAAAAAAATAAATAAAGGGCTAACTTTCTAAATCATGTATTTTATAAAACTTGAAGTTTTTAAAATGAGCACTTATTTCATAATCTTTTAAAATTTACTTTTTAAAGTCCTACACATTGTAATATTTGAATTTTTACTTTTGTATAATCATAAAAAGCAATAAAGATTTTTCAGTAGACGTGTCAAAAGTTTGCACTCTGAGGGAATGATGAAAATAAGGATAAGAACAAAGGGTAAGTAATTTCTAAAAAATGACGCAAATGATTCTCTTTTCTTCACTGAACTAGAGAGGTCTTAGAAGGAGCCCGTCCTGCGTGTGGGACCTTAGCTCGTGGCGTTCACTGGCCCCGTGGGAAGCGCACCAGCGGGGGCGTGGGGAAGTCCTCCGGGAAGGGTGCCTGCGCTGAGCTGTCCTGCTGACCTTCCTCCTGCAGGCCGGCAGGTGCGGCCCGCCTGGCTGGCGCTGAGATCTGATCTGCTGGGACTCTGCTGCCTCGCCCACTGCTGCTCACCTTTCCGATGGGCACTTTCAGCCCCTCGGGAGGCGGGACATGGGAAATCCAGTCTTTGACTTTGAGCGAGAGCGCAAGGCTCTCCTGGTTGTGACGCGGTTCAGTCTGCTTGTTTCGGGGCCCTCGGCCTGGGTGCTGGGTGACTTATGGGAGGGGGGTCATCAGCAGTTCTGTCACCCTCAGACTCCCAGGTCAGAGTAGGTGGCACAAGCTCTTTGCAAATGAAGGGTTCACAGGCTGTTTTCAACAAAAGAAGGGAGGAAAAATCTGGGAACTATGAGTGGAGGGTCCGGTGATCTGTGGGTACAGAACTGCCCGGGCATGAGGTCCTCTGTACTGGCAGGCCCTCCACTTGCCATGGGCCAGGCTCTTTGGTCAGCAAGGCAGCAGAGGGAGGACCTCCAGACCCTGATCCTGCAGCTTACGGGAGGGGGCGGCCGGCAGCCAGCCTCCAATGGCGGCCAGGATGGGGAGCCAGGGCAGGGAAGCCAGAGGGAGCCGGCCGCGCAGCACGGGGAGGGGAGTGGGACGAGGTGCGGGGGGTCTGTGCTGAAGGAGGCCAGTGAGGGGTGCGAGCAAGGCAGGGGCTGATGAGGTGAGACCGGGGGAAGGGGGGTTTCAGTTCCGGATGCTCTAGGAAGCCCTTGAAGCAATTTAGGGAGGGGCCTGACTGTGGGTCCCAAGAAAGCTGCTCTCCAGACTGCCTGAGACCCGAGGAGCTGAGGTCCTCAGGTGGGCAGTCGAAGCCTCTGTGACTGACCGCAGTAAGGCCCGGTGAGCCTCCCGCGTGGCTGGAGAATGAGGCCCACGTCTGTGCCGCCACCAGGAGTCACCGTGGGGGGCTATCCCTCCGGCACATCCCGTGTGTGGTTTCCATGATAAACGGGACCGTGGGTATCGTGGCGTCTCTCCTGAATCCCGGGGGTTGTGGGGGCGGGTCTGAGGGTCCCCTGCACAACAGGCACTGAGACAGCACGGCAGGATGGCTCTCCTAGTTCCTGCACTGCTCACCCAACCACGGGTACGTGGTTTTGTGAATACCAACATCAGAGAGCGCTTCTAGAAAGTCACAGTGTTACAGGGCCTGCAGCCGGCGTTCCAAGGCAGGACAGATCACCGAGCGGCACCACCGAAGTCGTGGAGAGTGAACAGCTATTTCAACAGGCTTCCTGAAACTTCATTTCGTTCCCAGGGCTGAGTATGCTTCCTTCCATCTGGCCGACGTCACCCTGCACGGGCTTCAGGGTGACGGGACACCTGGTGTTTTCTTCCAACGCTGCCCCTCACCGCGGAGTAACCAGCACGGTTACACTTTCGCCACCTCTGCCATCCTCCCAACCCCAGGAGATCCTGCGCGGCGTGAGCAGGGGTTGGTCCCCTAGGAGCACGGTTTTCATTTTGCAGTGTGGCCGCACATCTCTCCTGCGGGTGTGTTGCTTCAGGCCGACGCATCTCCCAGAAGCCAGTACGCGGGACAGAGACGCCTGGAATCTGAGGCAGCCCGGTCACCACGAACCAGGTGCCGTGATTACCAGTTATTTCCACAGAAACCTCAAGTAGTTACTTGTTTCCTCTGGCTGCCATCAAAATGCCTTTACGAGCAATGATTTCAAATTATTAAATAGTTTGTTGATAAATACACCACAAAACTATCCAGAGTAGGCGGAGGTCACAGCTGCTAGCGGGAAGATGATCACATTGGAAGTAGGGGGCCACGTGGGAACCTCCACTACCTGCCCCCAAACGATCTTTCCTGTAAGGTGCACTCCGTGCCCACAGCGCATTTTCACAGGGCTAAATCCAGCAGCTGTCATAACTACGAAATGTCCGTAACCCCCAGTGGGTGCCTGAAAGCGCGGCCCGTCCCGAACCCTCTATGTGCCATCTTTCCCGTCCCCGGGCGCACCTGTGACTAACAGACACACGACGGTCACAGCAACGCACTGCCGTGGTCAGGTGCCTGCGGTCTCGCGCTCTGCCGGGCCTGCACTCACCTGCTCCCTGGGCGGATGGGACATGATGAATGGCTACGTGCGGAGAGGCAGGTGAGCGCCGTGGGCGGGCGACGCAGTGTCGGGCCACTTCCCATCTTCTGACGACGCGTCACAGGGAGGACACTTGCTTCTGACTCGCGGCTGAGCCTGGCTGAAACCGCGGACAAGGACGAGGGGGTGGACATAACCACAGCTCAACAAGAGACCTGCTCACGAGCAGATGTTCAAGGCCCATCTTCCTGAGCTGCAGGCAGCTTCTCTCCTTGTGTGGGTTGCGGGGGACCCGGGCTCCCTCCTGGTGCCCCCCCCCCAACGCTAACTCCCTGTACCACAGAGGAGCGCACGGCCCTCGGGGCCGGCAGCCTCGTCACGACATGGGGCGAGGACCGCGAGGACCATTGCTGCCGGCTCAGGAACCCCACACTCCACACGAGGGGGGCCACGTCCCTTCTAGTGCACAGCCTCAGCTCTCCACTCTGGGTGGCACTCAAGGATGTCTCCTCCCCCCCCCCCCCCCCCCCGTGAACCAGGCTGACCCAGCCTTACATGATTCGTTTTCTCCACTTGGCTCTCAAACATTTTAGAAAGGAATAGTGTTGTAGGAACATAAGGATTTCTTTAAAAATATTTTCAAAATATATTTTATTTCTTTCTCACATGTATTTTGCAAAATTTCCAAGGTAAACATTAGCTTCATATACAGAAATAAAGGAGAGTTCTTTAAGAACTGGCATTGACTTAATCGCAAGTATGATCCAATTTTGATAATGGAAAATAAACTTGCGTATTATCAAAACTAAAGAGCTTAAGTGGGAAGTTTTCTTCAGGAAGGTCTCCGGTGAGCCCTGAGCCGTCGTCACGTACACAGACACAAGATGTGCGTGGGAGCAGAGGCTGGGCTGTCCGAGACGGTTCTGGGTCACGAGCGCGAACGCTCCAGGTACGTGGTGTTCCGCACGAGGACTTCTACGCGTCCGCTGCAACGTCTGGTTAAAAATACATTTTCTTGGGAGATAAACCTGATATGAATTTCATCACTTGCTAAACTGTCAAACTAGTAACTGTTATTAAATGTGCAAGGGAATCACCGTGTGCTTTATTCTCTACATTTCTGCCCCGTCGTCGTCATCATCATCGTCATCTTTGGCTCGGAAATGCATTTTCCTGAATTCTCGTCTGCTCATTGAAGGACAAGACGAAGACGCCGGTGGAAGGTCCTTGGAGGAAGGAAACACACTTCAGCCACCGGCAGCCCACCGCTCCGGCCAGCACTCCGGGGGAGGGCTCGCTCCCCACGACCGATGCCCAGCAAGCGTGGGGCACCGCTCCCCACCCACAACCGTGCAGGGAGCCGTCACACGGCAGCCCACACCCCGAGGGCCGAGCAAGGAAGAAGAGGCCTCCCGGCAGTAGCTGGCACTCTGGCAGGGATCCTCTGCTCAGACTGGGGCTGCTCCTGGGGAGCTGGTCTGTCTGCTCCTTGCGGGGACTGGAGTCTGTCCCGAGGAGGCGCCACACGCGCGCCGGGAGGGGGGAAGGGCTGACCGAGCGTGCAACCCGCGTGGGGGTGCCCGCGGGGGCAGGAGGCGCCAGTCTTACCTGCATGAGCTCCACATTTCCGAAGAACCGGCCCACCGGCATCGGCTGGTTGCTGTCCTCATCCAGAAAGACGCTGTCATCTGTCTGCAGTGGGGGCCTGGGGCCCTGCTCTGCCGGCGGCGCCCGTGCCGTGCGGCTGCTGGGAGGCTCTTCTCCTGTGAGAGCCCCGGGTGTGGGCAGGCGTGGGCCGTCTTCGGTCCCTGCTGGACCGGCGGCACCCACAGCGGTGCAGGGCCCAAGGGGGGGCCCCGCGGCCTCCGGCTGGGCCAGAGCACCAGCTCCTTTTCCTGGAGGCAGCACGTGGTCTTCAGCAAACCCCAGAGTCTTACTGGCACAAGGGCTCTCGGGTGGTATCTTGGGCAAAGCAACACTATTGCTCTTAGGGACAAGTTTCTGTAATTCTGATTTCAGGAGATGACCTTTGTCATACTTGAACTTCTTGGAAGTTCGCCTGTCGGCGGCTTTGTGTGACGAAGTCTGTCAAGAGAAAAATGTAAGGGGAAACGGGACACATCTAGGATTACGAGGCAGAGAGCAAATTAAGAACGTCTCAGTCCCAGAGGTTAGTATTCCTTCTCACACCTTCCATGTCTTCTACGATAGGGTTAGGTCAGTGCCTCCAAAGGGACAGAATTTAAACCTGCGGTTGGGGACAAACCCAGACACACCACCTCCGGCGCTCCTACCCCTGCCAGTTTCCCCAGGGGCGCTGTCGATCCTGAGGGAACTTCAGAAGCAGGCAGGACAGACGGTAACACGACAAACCTCCAGTTCCCCTGCGTCTCTGCGAGAACGTAGGCTGCGCGAAGGCAGGGTCTGCGTGCTGGCGCGGAGCAGGCGCTCAGCAAGTCTTTGTCAAGGGACTTCACGGTTTCCAGAGCAGCGCACGGAAGTGAAACTGTGTTAGCTGCTGGTGGCAAACCATGTCCCAACCACACCTGGGAGCGTGGCGCAAGGGAGGTCAACCTTCTAGGACTTTGGGCACTAGGGCTGCTGGGCGCCTGTACGGCGGGCGTAAGCACGCCTTTCTCTCCGAGACTTGAGGGGTGAAGGGGCGTGGCCCGCGCCAGCCAACGTCATGCAGAAGGTTGAATTCCAAGAGTGACTGGAAAGGTGCGTGTGGACACCGAGCGCGAGACACACACGCCCACGGAGGGGTGAGCACCCCAAAGCACAGCCCCGGACCTGAGAGCACAGGCTTTCCCTGAAAGCATCGCAGCACTGTCTTCTGTCTGGGGTGTAAGCAACGCAACTCTTTCCTGATACATCTCAGGGCCAACGTTTTGTACAGAAATGGACACCCCAGTCAAGTGCTGGCGTCTCTGTGGTCACAAGGCTCACCTGACATCCTGTCCTGGCAGACGTGGCGGTGCCGGCTTCCCGGGCAGAGGCCAACCTGGCTGAGCAGCGGCGGGCTCGGAGGCGCGCTGAAGACCGCACTGCACCTGTGAGCTAGAGCAGGTCCCAGAGTGTCAGAACGTGCTCTTGGGAGACGAGACGTGAGCACGGACACAGGGATGTCCTACCTGAAGAAAACGCTGGAGTCTCCCTCCCACCCCCACCTTCATCATCTTTCCAGAAAAACACCTGTGGCCTTGTGCAAATTCCAACAAGACTGTTTTGGGTTTAAGATGCAGATCTACTCTCTCCCACAGTCCTGGAAGCTTGGGGCAGTTCGTCTCCTTTACGCATTTTTGGGAGCCTCTGTTTGGGAGTTAGTAGATACTAAGTCAACTTCAAATGTGTTCAGAAGCAGCACATACCCTTTCTCAGAAGGTTCTCCAAATTCTACCTTGTGTTCAAGTTCCTGATAAAAGGTGACATGAAAAACGAAAGCCACCCCCACTCTCCACCCTCCCTCAAGTTATAGGTGGAAACAGTCCCGATTCTATTGGTTTAAAGCAGTTAACTTCTAGCTAATCTTATCAACGGTCTGTGTCCATTTTACTCCTAATGCAAGGCAGTCTTCTAATGACAAGGAAGGAATGAGCTAAAACAGTAAAACCTTATAACCCGTGGTTTGTCTGGCAAAACGAAGTCTGCGTTGGTGGCAGCCCTCCCTGCTCGCTGAACTACAGACTTGATTTGAATTTCGCCAGTTTTTCCACTGATTCCTTTTTCTGTTCTGGAATGGATACCAAATGCACTTAGAAAATGATACATTTAAAGCTCAGCTGGAAACCTGACAATGAAAGTGAGTCACACAGAATAGTGAGTGAGGATGGGTGGGCATGCAGGTGGGAGCCTGAGGGCTCTCGTCACAGCAGGCCCCAAACTGGGGGTACCGGGGCTGGGTAGAGAGCAGCATGCTCAACAGGAAGAACCCAGTCAAAGAGACAAGCTGGCTCAGAAATCTCTACAGTGGTGTCCCACCCATCCCTGCCTGCAGCCCTAGAGGCTTCCAGAAGCCCTGGGAGGTGGCGGCTCACCCAGGCTGTGAGATAGCGGGAGCGTTCCCAGAGAGCATTCAAAATGCAAGGAAAAGGCAAGGCAGTGGCCTGTGGAAGGACAGGGTACCCTCCCAGCTGCTAGCACAGAGGGGACAAGGAGCTCTGGACCAGGTAGAGGGCCTGCTGGGTGGGTGCACTGGGTCTAGGCCCGCATCGTGTCAAGAGTAGGGCTGGCTGAGCCTGGCAGTGGCGGGGTCCCAGCCACACACAGGGAGCGGAGCCTGCAGAGGTTCCGGAATGCCCTTCCTCCCTGCCCTATACCAGCACACCTCCTGAAGCCCTCTCCCCTCCAGGAGGGAATGGCCACGTTTGTCCCAGGCCACCGACTGTCTCCTTCTCTGTTAAGTTCTCCTCCCAACACTTTCTCATGTGACTGTGCTGGGGGGGAGGGCAGGGAGCGGATGGATGGATGGACGACTGGCCCTGAGGACAGCTGCTACTATCACTGAGTATCACTGAGTACTGACATAGCAGGTGCTGTGTTTGGTGCTGGAACAGCTTCCAGAGGAGTAGCCTGCCCCCTTTAAGGCAAGGACAGTTCCGGTGTTTTGAGGTTAGCCGAGTGACGTTGTGTCCTCTGGCACGGCTCTTCCATAAAGGCGCTCCTGCCCGTATGAAGCTGCTTGGCTGCTCCGGGGGGCTGAGCTGGGGGTGGCTGTCCTGGCTCCTCTCCAGGCAGGGTGCTTCTAGATGCCTTCTACGTTCATCTCTGAGGCGGGCACTGTCGTCTCAGGGTGCACCGGGCTCCCCGGGTGGGCGCGCTCATCATCGCCTTGCCAGACCCCGGAAGACGCAAACTTAGTGGGTCTAGGCCAACATTCAGGACCTGTGGTTGTGCTGGGTACCAGCTGTCATCCATGTGAGAGGGGCAGGCAAATCTGGCAGCGTGCTGGCATGCTGGCTTTACTTCAGTCACAGATGGAACCCCCTCGAAGGCGCCTGCTCCCATATGTCAAGGATCTAGCAGTTTCTTCTGCCTTGGAGAGCTGGTTGCTTCCACTTAACCCCCAAATGAAAAACTTCCCATTGTTGAGGTCTTTTACCTTCCAAGCAGACTGGTTAAAAACTGGGATGTCAAAGGCAAAAATGTGGAAAAGGGCAGGACAAGATTGACCTCTAACAGGACAGCATGAGGAACCCCGCTGACCCCCTATAAAACTGGCAAGAAGTATGAAAAATCATTTAAGGCTTTTGGAAATGGTCCTATGGGCAAAGAACAAATGAAGAAACACTCACTTAACACCACCTACAAAACTCAGAGGTATGCGAACTCTAGCCCGCCACTGTTGAGAATACAGGGCGCCCTCCCGCTCCCACGCAGAGGGGTTCTCTCCGACCCGGAGCAGCATGTCAGCCTTTCTCATTCTGTCCTCATCCTACCCGGTCTGAGGCTGAGTCCGGTTGTGTGTGTGTGTTCTGTCCTCATCCTACCCGGTCTGAGGCTGAGTCCGGGTGTGTGTGTGTGTGTGTGTGTGTGTGTTTGAGAGGAGGGGGCTTCCTTCTGCCCAGGCCCCAGCCGTGGGACGGAGGCTCTACCCTAACAGGGCACTAAGAAGACGGGGCCCCGTCACCCTGGCCTCTGCTTGCGGAGGTGGGTCCGGGCCAGGAGAAGCCCGCTGACAGCATCTCAGGTGCTGGCACCACCCCGCCCCTCTGAGAGCACTCTCGGTATGACAGAGGTGTCCTGCAGCGAAGCCGGTCCTGGCCGGTCCTGTCACTGTCCCTAGACAGAGCTCGGACTCGGAGACTTCGCCTGAGGGAGAGGCAGACATTAGAACAGAGAGCTCTTGATCCCTTCCCTAAGGAACTGGCTTCGTTTGTAGGAGCGTGGAGAAGATCGCGCCTAAGCGGGCTCTCCGGAACAGAAGAGTAGGTGGAAAAAGGCAGTTAGAGAATGAAGATAGGCTTTCCACCAGATAGTCTGCAGGTGAGAAGCAGGGAATGGCTCAGCTGGAGGAGCCCTCCTGGGGTCAGAACAAGTATCAAACAGGACTCCAGAAACTAGGCCTCAGCCTTCCGGAGCTACCCAGTGACTGGATTAGTTTGCAGAGCAGTTTCCGCCCCAGGCTACTGCTGGAAACAACTGAGCAATCAAATGGCATTTAATGGGAGTTTAACAGCCAGGTGTGGTCAGGGAGGAGGGGAAGAGCGCCATCCCAGGGTGAATGTGGGCGTGTCCAGTGCTGCCCTGGTGGACAGATGAGAGGTGGGAAATCAAATCCAACAGAAACATCTGCCCAGCCACTAAACAAATAAAAAGCCTACTAACAACAACAAGCCATGGGGTGGGGGTGGGAGACAGGAACCCAGAACTGCTACCTCATCTGAAATGTCCAGTTTCAACAAATAATTATGGAGTGTGCAAGGAAATAGGAAAGCAGACCCCTACAGTGGAATAAAAGCCAGCAAGAGAAGCGCCTGTGAGAGCGACCAGGGGTGAATTTATCAGCAAAAGGCTTAAACGTGGCCATTATGAACATGTTCAAGAATTAAAAAAACCACAACTAAAGAACTGAACACAGAGAAAAGAATGAAGCAAAAGGAAGTCTCTGTGAAAACACTGGATGCACTTAAGTGCACCAACATACGTGTAATGGGAGTACCAGGAAAGAAGGAAAGGAGCAGAAAACATATTCAGAGAAATAATGGCTGAAACTTCCCAAATTCATTGAAAAACAACCACCAGCACACAGGAATTTCCAAGAACTTGACTGCCAACAGGAGAAATGCAACAAGCTCCATATGCAGACACAGCACGGTTTAAACACGGAAAGCCAGACAAAAGAAATCTTGAAAACAGCCCCAGAAAACGACTCTTTGCTGACAAGGGAGCTCGATAAATAAACCACTAACTTAGCAGAAACACTGGATATAGTCAAACATACTCAACGTTCTCAAAGAAAAAAACCTGCCAACCAAGAATCGTCTATCTAAGAAAGCAATCCTTCAGAAAGGACAGCAAGACAGACAGTCCCAGGTAAACGGAGGGAGTTTGCTGCGGGCAGACCGGCCTTCCACGAACAGTAAAGGAAGTTCCGGGATCCCCGACGGGAACTGAAGTTCACAGGAGCAGCACTAGGAAAGTAGCTCTATCGTACAGAACCCCGTTTACATGCCCATGCACCCCTTTTCTTACTGATTCACAAAGCAGCTGCAAACATAGAGGCGTGGGCTTCATTTGGCAGCAACGGCACAAAGGACGGGCGGGAGCAAGGCTGTCCCGGGCTGCGAAAACGCCCGCAGATGGAGACGGAATGAGAGCAGGGGCTGCCGGCTTCTAACAGGAAGAGACGCAATAGGTCTAACGACATCCTGAGACGGCGGGTAAAGAGATACAGGAACATTTTTGCCTCTCCCGGGGACGGAGCGGCTTCCCCTCTGCAGCTGACTCCACTACGTTACAAGGCACACGCCAGAACCCAGAGCAACTGCTGCGAAGAAGATGTTCACCAAACAGTGAATAATTAAACTAAAATGCTGCATTGGAAAATATTCATTTTAATCCATTTAAACAAGGAGCAGAAGAAAACAGACATGTTTACAGAAAACGAGAGTAAAACGGCGTCTGTGCATCCAACTCTATCAGCACCTTTAAACGTGAACGGTCCAAACAATTCCATGAAAGAGACGTCAGGCCGGTAGAACACCCCCCACCCCCACCCGCAGATCCAACTGTGGGCCCCAGTCCGCCGCCAGGTACCCAGTGCAGGAACCGGCGCCCGGGTCGGTCCCCTCCCATCCCCCTTTGCACTTGAGGCGACTGCGGCCACGCTGGTCACACGCTGAAGAACCCAGGGCTCCGGTGGTGGCCGCAGTTCCCAGGGGTCCAAACTAGCTCTGGAGAAGGAGACCCCCTTTCCTGGGATGTGGTCTGGCAGCCCTCTACCCGGGGGGCGTGACCCAGGATACCGCGGCTCCCCCGGTGGCGTGCTCTGGGAGCCCCCCTATCCAGGGCAGTAATCTGGGAGCCCTTTACTCTGGCGGTGGGGTGGGCGTAATCCAGGATGCTCTCCACCCCCGCGCCCCTCCGTGGCGTGGTCTGGGGGCTCCCTACCCGGGGGGCGTGACCCAGGATACCCAGCCTCTCCCGGTGGCGTGCTCTGTAAGGCCCTTACCCGGGAGGGGGGCGTGACCCAAGATGCTCTCCCCCCCCACCCCGCCCCCGTGGTGTGGTCTGGGCGCTCCCTAACCGGGGGGCGTGACCCAGGATACCCCGGCTCCCCGGTGGCGTGCTCTGGAAACCCCCTAACCCCGGGGCCCTAGTCTGGGAGCCCCCTTACCCAGAGGCGGCCTAGGGGGTGACGACCAGAGGCCGCCCCTCGGCCCTGGTAGAATTGCGGCCACTCCTCTGCTCCCCAGACAAAGGGTGGCCGAAGCCCCAGCCTCTTTGGCGCAGCCTCGGCGCAGCCGGCCTCGGCCCCTCACCTTCCGGCTCCTCATGAGTGTGAGCGGCGCACTGCCGCCCCCAGCACCGCCCCAAATCCCCGCGTCCCGGTCTAACGCTTCTCCAAGGAGCTGCAACCCCGCGGCCTTCGGCCCGCGCCCCGGCGTCTGACGCCACCAGAAGGGTGGCCAATCACAGCCCGGCGTCCCCAGGCATGTGACCCAACAGAGTGGGCGATGTACGCAGTGGGCGTGGCGGCGGCCATGTTTGTGGGGGGCGCTTTTCTGGCGGCTGCCATGAGGGCCACGTTTAGGAGGGGCGACGGCCATGTTTGTGAGGGGCACTTGCCCGGCTGTTTCCGCGGTCACAGCATATAAAGAGGGGCGGAGGCCATGTTTGTTAGGGGCATCTCCCTGAAGCGCCGGCCACGTGTCTGGGGGAAAGGCGGGAAGTGGTTGTTCACCAGAGGGCGGCCTCTTCCAGGCTCAAAGGGGACGTCTGTTTCTAGTCTCTGGTTCCTGGTGTGTGAACGTCGCGACTGTGCTGTAATGCGCCTGGCCTGGGGGCTGGTGAAGCCCCTTCCCCCCGAGGTGGGCCGGCGAGTCCCCGCGTGGTTTTGCCTTGAAGCTGGCGGCAGGGACCCTGGCTACCGCGCCCGAGCTTGTCCCGCGGTGGAGGGGGACCGCAGCTAGTCCCTCTTGCAGCGCGGACGGCCCTCGGACGGCCCTTCCTCCCCGGGGTTCAGCCCTTCCAGCACTACTCCTCCGCAGCCCTGGCCTCAGGGTGAAGGCCGGCGCTGCCCGCTCCCCTCTCCAATGTCCTGGCTCTTGGCAGCTCAGGAACCCTGCATTAAAGCCATGACCAATTTTGAGAGTTTTAAAAGAAGATGAAATCCAGTCTTGCCTTTAAACACCCAGGCCCCCAGCTCCGTAGTCTAGGACATGTGCTTTGGAAGAGGACGCGGCGGCCATCAGCACCGTCCCCCCGCCCCGTCCCAGGGCTGAGGGACACCCAGCGCTGTCCTCCAGCCCATCAGTACCCCCCACCCAGGACTGAGGGACACCCAGCACTGTCCGCTCTCCTGGCTGGCTGGTGCCCCTCTGGAACTGGCCTCCAGGTGGCCTGCACGGTTGCAGGGGCAACCACAGGAGTGTGGCAAGTCGATGAGAGTGGTGTTTATTATGTTTTTACAGGTGCGAACATTTAAATCAGGCAGTTTTGTCAGACGCATTAGACGCTCCAGTTAAACTGTAAAGGTTGAAAAGTGACCTGTGTTGTGCTTGGACCTCATGTCCTGCTTGAGGGTCCCTCTGTGTGTCATTCCTCAGCAGAGGGTGATTCGTATTCTCCTCCAGAAGCGTTAATGTTCTCTGCTGCTGTGGAACGACCCCCTCAAAGCCTGGAAATACACTCGCTGCCGCTGTCTGGTGCATAAAAAGTGAGGGTCCTTCAGGGTCCAGCCCGCTCTTCCCCGCCTTGCAGACCAGGTGGGGCCGCACGCGGGGGCTGCTTCTGACAGCGAGTGAAGCCTGCTCACACATGCGCACACGCTCACATGCGCTCACACATGCTCACACATGCGCACACACATGCTCACATGTGCTCACATGGTCACACATGCTCACATGTGCAAAAACTCACACATGCTCAAATATGCTCACACAGGCACACACATGCTCATATATGTGCTCACATGCACACACACGCTCACACATGTGCACACACACATGCTCACATGTGCTGACACATGCACACACGCTCACATGCTCACACAGGCACACACACGCTCATACATGCTCACACACGCTCACGTGCACACACGCTCACATGCACACACACGCTCACATGCACACATGCACACACATGCACACACGCTCACATGCTCACACATGCACACACGCTCACATGCTCACACATGCACACACGCTCACATGCTCACGCATACTCACAGCCACTCATCTACCTGGCTGCTTGCCGAATCTTTCTTCCTTCCCAGGGTTGTGTTTCCCCGCTGCGTTATTTCCCACGGTCTGTGTGGAAAAGAGAAGACAAATGTGGACTGGCAGGAAAATCCATTTGAAAAGGAAACTAATATAATCACTGCCAGCTGTTGGAGGGAAACCCAAGGCCAAACCGTGTTAAACACCTAACCTGTCCCACTTTCGCTGAGATTGGTTTCCTAATAAGCTAGGTTCAGTGGTTTTATTCTGGAGTCCTTCAGAACTCCACTTCTCATAAACTGGGAGTCGATTGCCACCAGCCAGTTTTTGGCTCTCCAGTTGCTCACGGCGTCAGTGGATGTCGGGACCCCTGCTTGGGCACATCTGACTCCATGAGGCCCGAGCCCTGGGTGCCTCTGGAGTGCAGCCTCCCAAGAGCAGTGCTTCACGCCTGTTCACAAAGCTGCCCTGTCCCCCTGACCCCTCTGTTTGTGTGAACGGTATCTCCAGCCCCCCAGCTGCTCAGGCCTGACACCCAGGGCCACCCTGTCAGCTTACCCCCCCTCACCGCCCACTTCTAATCAGTGACCGTTCTTGCTAATTCTAGACTGCACAGCTGGTCCCGCTTCTCCAGCAGCAGAGTGGTCACTTACCAGTGGTGGCCTGAGCCCCGCTGAAGCTCTTGGGGGGTGGGGTGGGCGGGGACCTGCTTCACCTCTTCTAGGATCAAGAACTGGATGTAGTATGACCTCTAAGGCCAGCACATAGCAGGTGCTCAGGGAACGTTTGTTCAATGAATGTGTTGGAGGCAAGGTGCCCACCACTGCCCTTCCTCCAGGCTCATCTTGCCCTGCTGCCCTCTCCCCTCACTCTCTGCTGCTCACACCGCTCCCCTCCTGGCTCTCAGAGTGCAGCAAATCCCCTTCCCCACCTGGCCTGGTGCTGTGCCTTCTGCTTGTAAAACCTGCTCTCCCCAGCCCCCCACCTATCCTTCCTGGCTAATCCCCACTTTGAACCTCAAATCAGCTTAAATTCCATGTCCTTGGGGGGGAGGGGGCATTACCAGCAGTCTCCCGGCCACCCACAAGCTGAGTCTCCTCATTATACCTTATTTAGCATTCTGCTTTTCCTTCAGGACGAGGGGCAGCTTGCCTCTTTTCTCTCCTGGAGCATGGGTCTCTCGCTCGCTCACTCACTCATTCAGTGTGTGCTGAGCTCCTGTTGTTTGCCTGGGACGGAGCTCGGCCTGGCCTAGCGTTACAGCAGTGGCAGTGGTGCCCTCGAAGGAGTCACCCGGCCTGCCTTTGTCATTCTTTTAGTCCAGCTGGGGGGGAGGGGGCGGGGGGGATGGGTGCTGGTGGAATAATCACACAAGGACTTGTAAATCTGCAGCAGTGAGGAGAGCCACAGGGGAGAAGCCATGTCAGGGGACAGCATGTGTGGGGGGGTGTCTGATGAGGCTCCTTGTAGGAAGTGACAGGAGTCATTCAGGGTCATCTCTTCTCCAGGACCAAGTCCCTTTCAGGCCCAGCAGGAGGGAGCTGGCAGGAGCCCACACCTAGGCCAAGGCCGCCCCTCCTGGTGAGGCGGGAAGCCCTGAGCTGGTGGAGGAGATGTTCTTGGATTCTCTCGCTCCTGACATGGACTTCCTTTCCCTTTCCTTTCCGTCTTCCAGACTAGCTGCGCCCCTGCCCTCCACGGCCATCCTCTCGTCCTCTGGATGGTGTGAGGTTGGTGTGGTCCTTGTTTGTGGTCAGACCCCCACTGGGATTGCAAGCTCCCAGAAGGCGAGGCCTGTGTTTTGCTTACAACCACGGCCCCAGAGCCCGGCTCCGAGGCAGGCACATGCTGCTAGGTGCTCAGCAAATATTTGTGGAAGGGACAGATGGTGGTAAGAATGCATGTAAGGGAGTTGCGGATTGAAGATTGGGAGGAAACTTTGTATTCTTGCCCATAACACAAGCTCACCTCCCAAACACTGCTCTGTCCACAGCTCAGTATTTGCCTTGCACAAACACTGCGGGGCTGGCGAGAAAGTTGAAGAGAATTTTCAATTGATTAAGTCAGTGGATTCGTTAACTGGGGTCATCCTGGCCCAGAGCAGGTCTCCTTCCTGCCAGCAGGTGGTGGCCTGTATGATGAGGGATTGTCTTGCATATGCTGACCCTTTATGTTTAAAAGACAGATATAATAGTTTTTTTTTTTTAAAGTGAGGGAAAACCACAAGCAAAACAGCTCACAGAGGAATATGGAGCAGCAGGAACTCTCTCATCCCTGGTGGGGTGCAACATGGCCTGGCCACTTTGGGAGACAGGTTGGCATTTCTTACAGAGCTAAACGCCTCCTTACCATGTGATCCAGCAGTCTGCTCCTTGGTATCCACCCAAAGGAGGTGAACCTTATGTCCGCACAAAAGCCTGCACAAGCATGTTGCTAGCAGCCTTATTTGTAACTGGTGAAACTTGGAAGCAACCAAGAAGATCTTTTGAAAAGGCAAGTGGATTAAGAAAATGGTCCATCCAGGCAATGGAATATTATTCGGCTCCAAAAAGAAATGAGCTATCACGCGGTGGAAAGCCACGGAGGAGCCTCAAATGCATCACACTAAGAGGAAGAAGCCAGTCAGAAAAATAGGCATTCTGTATGATTCCAACTATGTGACGTCTGGAAAAGGCAAAACTAGACAGGGCACCCAGGTCGGTGTGGCGAGGGGCAGGTGGGGCAGGCGCATGAGCTGAGGACACGGGGCTGTGGACAGTGAAGCAACTCTGGGTGAGGAATTTCTATTTTCGTCTGGACCCGTAGAATATACAAGACCAAGAATGACCCCCGTGTAAACTGTGGATTCTGGGGATGATGACGTGTCAACATATGTTCGTCGGTGATGACATATGTCCCAGTCTGGGGGGTGTTGATAGTGGGGGAGGCTGAGTGATCGTGGAGGGGGGACAGGGAAAATAGGAGAAATCTCAGTATCTTCTCAGTTTTGCTGTGAACCTAAACTCCTCTGAAAAACAGGTCTACTTATAAAAGGGATGTAATACATTTAAGCATTGGTTAAAAAAGTAAAAGAAAGGCAAAGCTCGCAGCCTGGTTTTTCATCGTATGTGCCCGGACAAGCACAGCCCCCATGGTCGGACAGCTGTCTGCTGTTGAAAAGATGTCATCTCCGCACATGGGCTAATACCACGCAGATTCGCCGGGGCCCCACTGCGTGTAAGGCATCTTCGGGACGTGGCTGAAGGAGGGTGTGCTGGCTGGGAGCCTCAGCGGGCACGTGAGAGGCACGCAGAGCTCCTGCTGCGGCCTCCAGGAAGTGCCATGGTGTGCCGGAGGGCCGCCAGCGTCAGCAGGAAGTGGTCACCGTGGTCAGTTTGGGCAAGAAGAGCTTTTTGGAGGAGGCAGCGTGCAGAACGTGTGCGCACACCGAGCTGGAGGAGGACGCGGAGGGGTACGTGTTCATGCCCCTGTGCAGGGGTGGGGCGGCAGGGGGGAAGCCTGGTGCTGCCCCTTCACAAGGCTCCCCCCATGACTAAACGTGGATGGGACTTCGTAGCTCACTTTGCAGGCTAATCAGACAGTTTGTGGGGTTGAAATGTTGGAGAACAACTGCTGGGAAGCATGTGCAAGCATGGGGGATGACACGTGTTCATGCTTCAGTAAGTTCGTGGTTGACGCAAGGTCATTATCCAGGGCCAGAGTCTCCTCTGACTCCTCAGAGACAGGGAACCCAGTGCCCTCCACGCTCACAGCTGTGGTCACCTGGACGCACCACCCCGAGGGGTCCTTACTCAGGATTTCTTGACGCTGATTTTCCATCCACTTGGCTTTCAATTCTTGCCTTCTGTCTTTTCTACAATTAGGTGTGTGTCCTAAAAATCTAACAATGCTTCTGTTTGTATTGATAGCAACTCCCAAGTCACTCTGGGAAGCAGTCAGATGAAAATGTGCACGAAGGAGAATTCTAATGATGCCTCCACGTTCTACCAACGTTGGACCAGTGAAAAGCAGCTGGAATCAGCCAGGAACTGTCTCCTGGCGACTCCTTAGCACGTCGTAACTGCTACCCTTGTACGTTCATTTCGTTCACCAAACATTTATGGAGCTGGTTGTGGGGCCTCCAGACCGTGAGAAACATGGCAGGCCACACCACGGCGCTGGGACCCTGGCCTCGGGGAGGTGTGGTTCCCGCTCAGGAGGGAGGGGCTTGCCAACTTCCACAGACAGAAACACTCAGAAAGTGAGCAGAGAGGCCTCGGGACCAGGCCAGTCCTGATAACAGAGAAGCACAGAAAACACTCCCATTGGGGTACAAAGGAGCTGCTGTCGGCACTGAGCGTTCAGACCACGAACCCTGACATCCCCTTGGCCTGGAAGCTTCCCAGCAGCTTGCTGCCCATGGTGTGTGTGGGGGGTGGGGGAGTACCACAGTTACAATGTCCTTTGAATAAAAAACCTGGGCTTTGCAGAGCCTGGAAAAGGCTAAATTTCCAGCTAGATGAAGAAAATGCCATTTTATGAGAAACTTTGGGCAGGCAGGAAGAAAAACACAAAGATGAAAAGCCCTATTTTAGAGCTCCCTTGCCCTTGAGCAAGTGTGGTGGTGGTGGTGGAAATCAGCTTATGATCCTATTAACCGCCAAGCGAGGGTTGGGCTGCGGAGCCAAGATGTGTAAATGAGGCACTCACAGCGGGCTTACTCCTGCCTCCCACTCACAAATGCTTCCGTGTCCCATTGCCCTTTTGGCTCATTTGGCTAAGCATCAGTGACACATTAGGGACAGCCGCCAAAGAAATGAAATTTGTCCACAAATGTGGTGATTGTTAATTGGTGGTAGTTTTCCCCTCCGTGGCTGCGTCCCTGTCCACGGCTGCGTCCCTGTCCACGGCTGCGCAGGACTACGTTCTGAGTCCCAGGCACCGAATCCCGAGCACGGGTAGGACCCCGCCACCACCCACCCGGGGGAAGGCACAGCGGGCGCCCTGCCAGGTCGCACTGACGTCACATTCTGGCAGGACATAGATTCAGTAGGACCAGGAACAACTGACCCCGAGTCTAGGTCCGTTTCTGGCCGTGGCCTTGAGAGGCTGAATTCCATCAGATTCCAAATCAGATGCGTTTCCTCTGGGCTGCGGAATGCTGTCAGGCGCTGCGTCCTCCTCAGCTGTCCGGCTGTCCGTGCAGGCGATGAAGGCCCTCTGACGGGCAGCGGGGGAAGGGCCAGCTCAGGAAGGCAGAGGTGCCCGCCCCCGGAGGACCCCACCGTGCACCAAGCCCTCGCTTCCCGTGGCCTTCAACCACACTAAAGATGTGCCGTTACTATGCACGGGTTTGCTTTCGGTGATGTGGGGCTGGAGAGACTTGGCATCGGTAGTATTTGTTGGGAAACATGGCAAAGTCAGGGCAGTCCCGTATTTCCCCTTATCACACGGGTGGTTCCTGGCTCGGGGAGCAGAGGAAGGTATCCGACAGGTTAGGTGGTTCATTCACAAAATCATACCTGATGTGAGTCTGTAGGTCGACCTGGGAAGGCTGCCCTGAGTCAACGGGGGTCCTGAGGGACGCGGGAAGGGCCTCCACGCCCCCACCGCCCCGCGTGGGTCAGCGGAGGTCTCCCTCGATCCCTGGGCACGGGGAGCAGCACGGCAAGTGGTCAGCCTCCCTCACTCTGCACGAAGGAAGCCCCATTCTCCTCGAAGGGCATCGGCCTCCTCGTGTCCCCGCGGCCGGCACTCCCATCTTGCCGCCTGCTGAGAATCCAGAACAGATCTGGGTCAGTGCATTTCGAGGCAGCTAAACGCTGGATAAATAAATGGCACTGTACGTACATCTGAGCGGCCCTGCTGGGTTACCTGCGGCCTCATTCTCAGCAGCGAACAGGTGTGAGCAAATGTCTCGGAGGTCACCTTGCTTTTTGGGCGGTGCTGCCGCCAAGGCTGGATTCCTCCCCGGTCCCTCACGGCTGCTGAATGGAACGGTTTCAGCTTCATCGTGCTCCAGCCACCTTTTCGGAGTCTGGGCACAGAGCGGAAGGCAGGCCGGCTTTGTTATCTGGTCCCCACACACGTCTCTCGGTTCGTGGGGTTGCTGGCTCACGGACAGGGAGCGGCTAACAAGGTTTATGACTGAACCATCTGGAATTCTTGGACATTTTCAAAGTAACGCAGTTGGCATGAGTGTAGAGCTGAAAAGGTGGGGATAATCTTTTCCCTTGGATTTGTCAGTCCCAGGATATAGAACCTCAGTATTCCAGAAGACGCGTTCATACCAGACGAGGAGATGGGGGACCGATATTCATTCTCTCTCTGTCTCTTGCCCTGTCGGTCTGTCTGTCTCACACACACAGCGCAAGTTAACTTCTAAGTGAAAGGACGAGGTCCACACAAGACCTCACTTCAGCTGCAAGCTTGGGCGTCCCCAAGACCACCCCGAGGTTGGCTAATTCTCTAGAAGGAGCCGTGGAACTCACCGGGGCTCTTCTGGGGAAAGGACACAGACTGACATCAGCCAAAGGAAGAGACGCTTCCTGGAAAGTGCCCAGAGCGAGTTCCCGTTTTCCCCTCCCCACGGGGTCAGGATCCGCGGCCCTTGGCTTTGCTGTGACACACAGAGGGAGCATCGCCAGCCAGGAAGCCCCCGAGCCTCGCTGCCCCACACGCTTGCTGGATTGGACTGCCTCACAGAGTATGACTGATGAACGATCAACTGATTATTGACTCGTTGGTCGCCTGAGTGGTTGACCTCGGTCTCCAGGTGAGGGTACCTGGGACCCGAAGCCCCACCCCAAATCGCAGGGGTGGTCTTTCCTGCACAGCCAGCCCTACCCTAAGACTACCACTCTGTGTCAGGTTGCTGGGTTGCCCAGGGTGACCCAAGGCCCACAGGACGGCAGGCCCTTCTATCAGGCAGGACATGGTAGAGGTGACTGCCCACAAGTGGGGGCCAAAGGCCGGATTACAGTATTTGCCTCCTGCCCATGGAGAAGATGAAAGAAATGTCCTGGTGGGTCTGTAACTCCCCCTACCCCGCTCATAGTCTGGTTGGAACTTTCTTATCTCTTTTCTCTTGATTTCTGCTGAATTCCCTGGAACTAATGCCTGTTGTGTGCACCTGATTACAAAGGGGAAGGTTTTACAGAACATTTTTCCTCTCAGGAAAATGAGAGGCACCCTGCCTTTTTCTTGGTGAGAGAGAAATGTTCTTTTGAATAATTTTTTAATTTACTAAAATTTTTTGATTCTGTGGCTGCGAGGACGCAATCCCCCGCGGAGAGGCACGCAGATAACCATGTTTTAATATTTGCGCTGCTCCAAAGTGAGGCCCATGAGAGCCCAGGGGCCGGCAAACCACAGTGATTTGTGCAACAACTCCTGCCAGCTCACCGAGACGATGAAACACGGGTCCCTGGGCCGGCGGAGGAGGCTCAGCCTTGCCCCTCCCCGGGACCCCCGGGACCCAGGTGAGGCTCCTCTGCCCCCCGACCCACAGCGAGCCTGGCCCCTGGTGCTCCCCGGAGGCCAGCCTTCCCCGGCAGCCGCAAACTAGTCATCTCTTTCTCCAAAGGGAAGACGTTGTTCTTGCTGTGCATTTGCTGCCTGGAGTTTTAACGAGGGATGTGCTTTAAGGTCAGGAAACCCTTGTTGGTTCTGTGCCCGGCGGCACCGGAGCCGGTGGTTACTTAACGTCGCCCACAAGGCATGGTGCTGCGTCCAGATGGTGCTGTTTTCAGCTTGAGAATCTCCATGGGGCTTTCCCTAGCAGCGGCTTTTTAAACTTTGCAGGGTCAGGAACGTCCAACTTTCTGAGATAGCAGAGCTGCTGCTGAGGTCTGGTGGCCCAGGCCTGAATGTCCACCTACCTGTCTAGCCTTCAGGCCTGGGTGGTTCTTACGCCGAGGAGGACTCGTTGAACCACGAGGCCAGCAGTGCAGCCCCACGCCTGTGGGCTGGTGCTGGAGGTGCCCAGTGGTCTTCTGGGGAAGTCTTCGGACGATGGCGGGACAAGCAGGCTGTGCCGGCATCAGAAGAGGTGTGGGGCCCCTGCTTTGGACACTCAGCCTCCCCAACTACTGACCAGCACGAGGGTGTCACCTTTGTGGAGAATTGGGTGTTCCCCTGCAAAGGTGGCTAAGGCAGAGGTGGGGCATGCCAGGACAGGACCAGGCCCCTGGCAGGTCCCTGGTGAGTGTGGATAGAATAACCAAGTCAGGTGACCCTGGGGACGTTCGGCGTCTGAGCCCCCACACTGATGGGGTGAGCCGTGACACTTACATGTTCCGAGGGCACTTTCATCATGCCTGGCACTGTTCTAAGCTTCTTTCGTGCATTATCTCATTTGATTTTCGAAGCACCCTAGACATGGGTTCTCTCATTGCACCATTTACACCTGGGGTGACTGAGGCCTGGGGAGGAGAGGTCAGGTGCCCAGGACCCCATAGCGAGGAGGTGGTAGCGTCAGGTTCTGGACTTGGATATCCTGCCCCTGCCTGAACTTCCCCACCGTGTGGGCTGTAGGGGAGAGGCCCCTGTCCCCCAGGGAGGGGAAGTGCCGGTGCAGAGCAAGTGCTGAGTGGAGGGTGGCGGGGTGGAGAGCCGTTCCAGCTGCTCACCCTGCAGAGTCGGCTGTCTAGGTCTCGACAGCAGGGGGCAGGATGAGACAGGGAACCGCAGCCACGGCAGCAGCTCCCCGCTCAGGCCTGGGGCTCAGAAGAGGCTGGGAGGAGGGCGGCAGGTGCAGGTACAGGCAGGGAGCCCGCCCCTTCGTCCCTGATGACCTTCGGAGTCTGCGGGTGGGCTAGGGTCCAGGGAGCTGCTCCTACCTCTGGAGAGATAGTGCCTCTTGGATTCCCAACACCCTGGTGGACGCAGGGCGTGCAATCAGCTTATTGAACGGGAATCGGGGAGACGAGGCAGCTGCTTTCAGGGCAGGGTCATCACAGAGGAGCTCACCTGCTCGCCTCCAGCAGGGACCCCCCCCCCCCGCAAACCTGCACAGTGTCCGCCCCCGGGCCTGGAGGCCACGCTGATCTGATTCTCAGGGATGCCAGCGCGCGCCTTCTGTGCTGGGGGTCCTGGTGGTGGGTGGAGTTTTGCTCGCCCTGCCCTTCCCCACCCTCTGCTTCCCCTGGTCCAGCCCCTCTGCGGCGCTCTTCGGAGCACTGCCAGGCAGGCCACATGGCCTCTGCTGCTAGGACCCAGGGGGCACAGCCAGGACTTGGGACCCAGGTCAGGGCTGCAGACTTTCCCTCTCTCGCCCACTCCCCACTCCATAGGCTTCTTCTGGAAGACGCCCTTCCTTTGTGGGGCCTCCAGTGAATCATGATGGAGGGAGGGATGTACTGGTCCACACCCCTCAGTCATGAAGGAAGACGCGGAGGCCCAGAGTGACGAGGCCCTGACCGTGCCTTGGGGCTGCTGGCTGGGCTGCTCCTGGGGGTGTGTGCGTCCCCCTGGGGGCAGGGCTGGGTTCGCTCTGTATCGCTTCTGTGTCTCTGCTCTACACTCCAGCTGCTCCTTACTCCCCTCTTCTCCCTACAGCTTTCCTTCCCATCTTGTGTCTCAAACCTTGTTCCTTCCTCACCTTCTCTCCTGGGCCACACGGCGAAGCCCCCAGCCCAGCAGGAGGAGGGACTCCAGCAGCCCACAGGTCCCTGAGTTTCAGGGGTCGTGCCCCTCAGTCTCCCTGGAGAGGCCAGCCTTGCCTGAACGTGGACAGTCCCCACAAGCACCCTGCCTCAGGGGTTCCCAGACCCCCTCGGGGTACACACCCTGGAAACTTCATCCCAAATCTTCAGTTAACCAGGGCCCAGAGAAGAGGCAGGACCTGAGTCCCTGCACCTGCTGTCAGACCGGCAGGCACAGGGGTCACCTTGGGGCTGCGGGCATCTCTTTGCAAGAACCCAGAGACCCATCACAGGCACGGGCTTCCTCAAGAACAGAGCCTTCTGGGGTGTCCGGTGCCCCCAGCCCCCACTCATCCCAGCTTCTTCCCTGGGCTTGACCGATGCCAGCCTCTCTTGACTCATGAAAACTTCCAGAAAGGGAAAAGAAGGGAGAAGCTGACTACTATCCTTCTGAAAAGTCTCTTGGTCCTCTGTCCATGCTGGGCCTTGACTGCATTACTCCCCTCCTCCCTAGTGCAGCACCAGTGTGCAGCCCCCCGAGTCCCATAGAGGACTCCCCCCATCCCCCAGAATTCACACTATCTCTGTCACTCCACCCAGAGGGCTGGGGTGTCTCTTGTCCACTTGCTGGGCCTCTCCCGCGAAGGCTGCGATCTGCCTCCGGGCAGGCCGGGTTGGCCAGTGTGCGTTCTGCGGGGCTCAATGCAGCATGAGCTGTGGCTCTCGGGGGCGGGGGGCTGGCGACCACGTGTGTGGTGCTCAGACACAGCGGCTTTGCTGGCACGGTGGGGTGGCGGCGGCTGGGGCTCAGCCATCCCCCCACAGAACCTGTGCATGGCACCTCTTAGGGCCACACACTCGTGGCCTCGGCTCCTGAGACTCAGTTTCCCACCTGCTGCTGCTTTAGGTGGGAGGGGCCTGTGGCCCTTCTCCCCGCTCCCCTCCCTCCAGACCTTCACTCCTCCAGCCACCACCCCACATTCTCAGAAGCCATAATTCCCATGAGAAACTTCTTTTTCCCGAAATGTGGGCAGCACTTCTGCTTTCTTGAGTGGCCCTGGACGGCTCACAGAGAAAGGTCTCAGGAGGGGTGCGGCCTCCTCACGAGGAGAGGACCCTGCACCAGGAGGGTCAGCTGTTCTTTTTCCAAACCCGTCCAACCTCACAGGGGACTCTGGGCCTCGTCTCTGTGCCATGGGGAGGCCCAGGCATCTGGGTGGGTGGTAACTGCCTGCTCCTGACGTTTCCTTCCAGGGGACAGACGTCCCTTTGTGGAAGGCTCCATGCCTCTTGTCCTTGCTCTCCTCCCTCCAGCAGAGCGAACCTCCTGGTGGGTGGGGGGCAGCCCTTGGCTCACCTTTGCCAGTGGGAGGCCGACAGAAGAGGACATATCATGAGCTGAGGGAACTGGGTCTCCCTCCTTCCTTTCTCTCTGCCCAGACTGCGGTGGGGGCAGGGCACAGCCAGCCAGGTCTGCCCTTGGGCAGGGAGCCCGCCCGGCTCCGCCACAAGGCTGTGTCCCCCAACCCTTCACGGCAAAGTGAGATTTTGGTTCTCCCCACACTGACTCATTCGTCTGATTTCGTAATCAGTTCAGAAAGCGGGTGGGAAGAGGGTGGTATGATTTGTCCCCCCCACCAAAGACCTGGGTGACAGGCAAGGTTTAAAAACCACATTTTCGAGGCACCAACTTGTTCTTCTCCACGTTGGTATTTCCTTCGTGCCAAACAGAAAGCTCGGGTTGGGATCTGGGCTCTGCCACTTACTCTCTGCGTGGCCTGGGGACACTTCCAGATCCCTGGGTCCTCACAGTAAAGTGCAGATAAAAATACTTTCCACTGAAGCTCCTCTCAGAATCAAGTGAGATAGTGCGTGAGCTCGTGCTCTGCAGACGGCAGAACGCCGTGTAGACAAACCCACTTCATCAACCCCAATGCGTGTTCTTCCCCTCCCGGGATGTGGGGCACAGCCAGTGGGGCAGCCTGGCTGGGGTCGTCCCTGGAGGCTCTCGTGGGGACGTGGCGGCTGTTCCTGGATACCCTGGGCCACAAACCACACGTGACAGTGTGAAGAAGGAGCAGGGGCTCCGCGTGGGGGCGAAACCCTTCCTCTGACACCTTCTCACGCAGATATTTTCCTCTTGAGCATGCACACGAGGGAAAGAGGGATAAGATATCTATAAATAAACCCACAGGAGTTTTGTTTTCAGGAATTCTAAGATGGATTAGAAGAGACCAGAAAGCATTGTGGTCAAGTGTGGTCGGCGGCGCCCTCTGTGCTTCTCTGGGGTCTATAAAACCATGCTGCGTGCGGGTCTGATGGCACACGCGATTTATTTCGGGCAGATCCGGACAGATCTGAGTGAAGAGCTCAGCCCCGCGACTAAATTGCTGTGTGAACTTGACCTTGCTACTCAACCCCCCTGCATCTCAGTTCCTTCTCTGAAAGTGGGGAGAGCACGGGTTATGACTGTGGGTTTCAGGCGGTCCGGAGAGAAGCCACCCGGAGGCTCCAGCCCAGGAGACGAGGACAGATCCCATAACTGCACACCCCGGGCTTGGCTGCTGACTCTGGTTCTGCTCACCTCCGTGGGTCGCCCGGAGAACGGGGCTGCCAGCGTTCTGGAGGGGGCCTCTCTCCAGGCTTGCCTTGTGCAGCTGCCTTGTGAAGGGCACACAGGAAAACATCCGGATTACATCGCACTCTTGGCCCGGGGGTGGGAGTCGGTACTTAACCTCCTTTTGAGGAGTAAGCACATGTGGAATTAGCTCATGGGGGATGGAATCCAGCCTCCAGACTGCCTTCACTGACATTCACGCAGCAGATTTCCTACGAAACTCTTGAACTAATTCCAGGTGGAATTCTCATCCAAAAACGCCCACTGCAAACAGCCAGGATGGTGGGGTGATGTCAGATTGTGACCACACCTCTGAGACCTGGAGGCCGCCCATGGGGCTGCTAAAAGGACAGGCGACTTATTTCCAGGATCCCCACCTGGGGGACCTGCCAAAAAGGAGGCAGAGGGCTGTAGGGACACAGAAGCGTGGTGCCCATGGGATCCTGACCCTTCAGGCAAGACACCCCCGGTTGCCTCCCTCCCGCCTCTGGACCCCCGTCAGGTGACTCACCAGCGACAAAGGACTCACCCTCTCCAGCGCTATTTGTGGCTTCGCGGCTCACGCGAGGCTCCTACTCCATTCAGAGGAAGGCTTTGTGTGCCAGGAAGGCCGGTCCGGAGGCCAGCTCCTCCTGGCACTTACTCCCGGCCCACAGACATCAGCTGCTTTTGCAGGGACGATCTTTTTCCTTTACCAAATAGGGCTCGGAAGTCATCTGCGTGGAAACACCTCCCTTTCTCGATGGTGGCAGCGGGTGGCTATGCTCTCTCCTGCCCCTGGAAAGGATGCTCTGTTAGTGGGCAGGGATGGGGAGTGGGGGCTAGTCTTATCGGCAGACCCCCACGTTCTCTGCCACTTTAGCTTGTGACCAAGGCAAATGTCAAGGTGGCCGGCCGGGACACCAGGAAGCAGGGATAAGTCACCTCTGGGGACTGCACACCTGCTTCAATTCCAGGGACGTTTCAATCAGTGGGTAGAACTGTTGGAGAAAGATCCAGACGTGAGCTGCCCTCCACTCCCTGAAACCGGCTGCCGCCAGCTCCTCTGCCCGTTGGGAGCCTGGGAGAAGGAGACCAAGACGCCTGATTGTCCAGTCCTAGTGGTACTTCCAAGCATGCAGGAACGCCCTCCCCTTTCCCGGGGTTGCTCTGGAATCTTCCCAGCCTGCTGCCTGGGGCTGGCATGGATCCTGGGCCCTCACCTCTTGAAGGCAGGTGGGAAGGCAGGTGGGCTGGCTGAACTCTGTGGTCCGAGGCTGGCAGGCACCTGCGTGCCACGCCCTTCTGCCCCTTCCCCGAGGGTTGGCCGGCTGGCACTTCTCCCTGCCCATGTTTGCAGGTTTGGGGGTGACGGTGGGCAGTGATGTGTCCAGGGCCTTGGGGATGACAACCAGGCCTGGCCTCCGCTTTAGGGAAAGCGGCAGCAGGGTTATGACAGATCCGCCTGGATCAGGTGTCCACAACGGAAAAGCGAAGCTTTTAGAAGAGCGGCGATGGATGGGGATGGGGCCCCAGGGGACTTTCTGGGCTGATGGAGAAGACTCCTGTACTCCCCTTTGGGGCAGAATTGCCCGACTCTGCAGTGAACACTGAGGCTGTGCATTTGTTCCCATGTGTGGGTCATACGTCCACTGACAGCGTGCCACAGCCCCAGCCAGTACTTCTCTTTGCTTTCTCCACACGGGATGGCGATAACTGAGTCACCACGTCAGGCTCTTAGGAAAGGACGTGCCAGGACGTGGCGATCACCACAGGCTCGCTGCCACATCTTGCTATCCTTCCCAGGAGCAAGATGCATTCTCTCTCTCTCTTTAAAAAAAAAATTTTGTTTATTTATTTATTTGACAGAGAGAGAGAGAGCATGAGCAGGGGGTGGGGCAGAGGGAGTGGGAGACGCAGACTCCCCACTGAGCAGAGAGCCCGATGTGGGACTCGATCCCAGGACCTTGAGATCACGTCCTGGGCTGAAGGCAGACGCTTCACCGAGTGAGCCACCCAGGCGCCCCTGCATCCTCTCTTCAGTGGGAAAGTGGATGGCTGTGGGTTGATGTCCACCTTTCCTGAGGCTTCACGTGCTGCCCCCAGACTCAGGGCCGCCCCTGTCCCACACAGCTTGGGCTGGGGAAGTGAGGTTCTTGTGTGGTAGTATGTGGACGGATGTTTACCTGTCCGCCACCTACCTGCCCCAGGTGGTGAGTTCATGGAGTGCAGGGATCAAGCCTGCTTTTCTCATCACCCGATGCTTAGCACCCAGCTTAGTGCCAACAGAGGGGGCTCTAGAAATACGTGCGGCATGAGTTAAGGATACTGATGAGGGTGATGGAGATGATGGTAATTTTAACAATAATTACAGTAGTTAACTTTTAAAACCTTGCATTGTAGGGGTGGCGCCTGGGTGGCTCAGTCCCTTAAGTGTCGGACTCTTGATTTCGGCTCAGGTCAGGGCTGTGAGATCGAGCCCTGTGTCGGGCTCTGCACTGGGCATGGGGTCTACTTGAGATTCTCTCTCTCCCTTTCCCTCTGCCTCTCCCTGCCCCACCCCCCCTTTCCATTGTAAAGTAAAGCACTTAGAGAGAAAACTGTAGTTAGCTTCATGGATTATTAAGGCCAACAGCCCTGATGCCCCCACCCCATCAACAGGTGGAGCTTGGTTTAGTCTTACCCATTATTATTATTTTATTTTATTTTATTTTATTTTATTTTATTTTATTTTTATTTATTTTTTTTAAGATTTTACTTATTTATTTGACAGAGAGAGACAGCCAGCAAGAGAGGGAACACAAGCAGGGGGAGTGGGAGAGGAAGAAGCAGGCTCCCAGCGGAGGAGCCCGATGTGGGGCTGGATCCCAGAATGCTGGGATCGCGCCCTGAGCAGAAGGCAGACACTTAACGACTGCGCCACCCAGGCGCCCCTAGTCTTAACCATTATTTTAAACCTGATCTATCGTTATGTCTCTTTCAGCTGACAGGTTCCACATCCACCCCTTGCTCTCCCTTACAGCCTGTCTGTCAAGGCCCCGGCCGCTGGGCCGTGGAGGTGCCCACACTCTGGGTTTGCTGATTGCACCCTCATGGTGTACTTTGTCATGTCCCTCTGTCCTCGGCACTTCCTGGCACGTGACCCCTAAAACCAGAGGCTCAGTTGGACTCCAGTGTGGTCCCTTTAGCAAGGTGCTGAGTTCTTTTCATCCAGAGGCATGTCGTGTCTGGTTTCACTCTGGTTTGATGTTCGCAGCTGTAGTGGGCTGAATTGTCCCCCCCACAAGCACAGCTGCTTAAGTCCAAACCCCAGTACCTGTGAATGTGACCTTATTTGCAGATGGCATCCGGTTATGATAGGGCCAAACAGGGTTAGGGTGGGTCCTCATCCAGTGACCAAGGTCCTTTCGAGAAGAGGGAGGTGGGAATACAGACCTCATTCTCCCCAGCAACGCATCAGGGTTTGGGCCACATCCCTCAACATCACACAGTGTGGGTTAAGGGGTTGACTAGGGGGTGGTGAGAAAAGACTCCACCTTGGGCCCGGCAGTGAGAGGGGTGGGGCCTGGTCTGTGTCCCAGGGGAGTGACAGTGCCTCCCCAAACATTTAGGTTTTTATAGGGCATGTGAGGGAAATTGGCTGTGTCTGGAAATGCCAGCTGCCCAGCTCTGCGGACCCCGGGCCTGTGAGGTTCTCGCCCCGTGGGTGGGTCTGTGGGAGCTGCAGCTGGGAGCAGCCTGTTGGCCATGAGAAGAGAGAGCCCCTGTCCCAGCCTACCTGTGGTCCAGACAGGTCAGGGTCACTTGGGGACATGGCACCCCACGTTCCCCTGGTGATGGATGGATGGTTAAGCACTCGCAGAGTTGGAGGGATCAAGAGAAAGTCTGAGGTCATTACTGACACCTTGATATCTCCTGCTAAGCCATGGACAGCCTTCCCAAGTGGGCCTTGTGAGCTCTGCCCTCCCCAGGGTTTTGCCAGAGAGACTGACCTTAGGACATCTTCAAGGAGCTGGCTCAGGCCCTACTGTCCAGCCCAGTAATGCCACGTCCGGCACGTTCCTCCTTCCTTCCGCAGGGCCTGCTTGCCCTTCGTCTGGCAAGGGTCCCTTCCTCGCCTGTACCCACCCCTGCCAGGCAAGCCACCCCCCCCCCACATTCCTCGGATGGATTTTGAGGCAGGGCCCCATCACTGTGGGTGAGGAGAATGACAGGTATCTCTCCCCTGCTTTCAGCCATGGGGAGAAGAACAAGGGGTGGGAGATGAAATCCCCGTGTGGGAAGAACAGGGTCTGCTCTTCAGAGAGGGCTCCTGGCTGGCTGGCAGCCTCATTTGTCTGGTTCTGACTGTTCCTTGTCTCCTGAGCAAACCCGGGTGGCAGCTGCCCGTGTCTGCCCGCAGATGTTCTGCCTGGTCCTGGAAGCCTGCGGTCCCAAGCCAAAGTCACTCCTGCATTCCCCAACCCGGCTCTGACCTTTGGCTGGCCCTCAGGCCTCTGTTTCTCCAGGCCCCCGGGCCAAAACCAGCCAGTCCCTGCAGGTCCCTACACCTCCTGGCCCCTCAGGGAAGCAGCCTCTCAATTATGTCTGTTTGCCTCCTCAGTAGCCCTTGGACGGGCTTCCTCCCCTGCAGCCCCCTGCCCTGGGTGGTCCTTAGCACCTCTCATGGGTTCCAGAATCACAGTGAGATGTGGGAGATGCGGACGCGTCTGTCTCCAAGTAGATGGCAAACACCTTTCCTAACTGGGACCATGTGGACCAGTGTGTACCCAGTCACCTTCTCCTCCAGGAAGCCCTCCCTGCCTGCAATTGGGATCCTCCCCTGCATCCCATCTCCGCCTCCAGGAGCTCACTGCAGCCCAGTGATATTCCTCCACCCCCTCCCTGGGCTTCCAGAGGGCAGGGGCCTTGTCTGCCCCCCGCCCCCGGGCTCAGAACGTGGGCTGCATGAATTGGAATGTTTGGGGAGCTCAGTTCTCTCCTGGAGGCAGTGCTAGGCTTGGGAGGGAGACCCCCAGGTTATTGTCCTAGACTGTGAGTCACAGAGTCCCTTGTGGGATTCCGGCCCGAATCTTCCTCCACCCGGAGCCATGTTGCCTACCGTCGCTGTCACTGGTCCTAACTGAGCCATGGGAGCTCCTTACTTCATCTTTGCTGGAGGCGCTGTCTCAGACACACGGGCAGCACTAATGTGGCAGACATTCCCACTTCGCGGGCGCCATCCGCAGACCGCTCTGAGAGGGGGCAGGGCTGCGGGGGCGCCACGGCTCACAGCCCATTCCGGCCGCCCAGGGATTCGGTATCATCTTAGAGAGAACTCAGGCACCTGCCGGGGCCCAGGACCAGGACGCGGTGGGAGGTGGGTTTGAAGCCCGGCACCTGTGGAACTGGGGTGGCCCGTGAGAACCACCTGGTTGGGGGGCAGTCGGAAGAGAGGAACTCATTGTATCTGTTTCCTATTGCTGTTGTAACTGATGACCACACATTTAGTGGCTTAAGCCACTCACATTTGTTCTTCTGTGGTCTGGAGGCTGGAAGTCTAAAATGGGTCCTCAGGGCTGTGCTCCTTCCGGATACTCTAGGGGAGAAACTGTTTCTTTCTTTTTCCCCGTATTCCTTGGCGGACCCTTCCTCTGTCTGCAAAACATCTCCTCTCTGTGACACCCCACCTCTCCCTCTTATAGGGACCTTGTGACGACATTGGGCCCGCCCACATAATCCAAGATCATCCCCACCTCAAGGTCCTTAATTCACTTGTACCTGCAATGTCCCCTTTGCCACATATGGGGACACGTTTACAGGTTGTGGGGACTAGGATGGGGGCGCCTTTGGGGGCCATCGTTCAGCCAACCACAGCCCCTGTGGGCTCTGCTTAAGCAGTGACCCATGTCCCTGGTGTTCAGAGAGGAGGGGGAGCAGGGAGGAGACACCTTAGTGGACATGGGACTTGCTTAGACCAAAGGCCAAGCTTCCCCCCGGCCTTGGGCGAGGCTTCCACGCATGGTGCATTGTTCAGCATTGTTTATGGAGGGAGATTAAAATTGCATCAGGCTGTGGAAACTCCTGCCCCCAACACCTGACAGTGACAGAAGGGGCTGCTTTATAGAAGGCTCATTAAAAATGAAAACATGATGCTGATTTCCAGCAAACTTAAATTACTTAAGCTGGTATAAGTGGATAAATATTTCATGCCACAGTTTATTAAGTTCCCACCAGCAGTACCTCTCTGAATGCATCCGAGTGGTCTCAGCAGGGAGGTGGGGGAACCCCACTCCCAGGGGTGCTGACACGCCTCCAGCAGGTGACCCTCTGGGTTTTTTGGGTCATGCTCGAGCCCAGCTTTGAGTGACCAGGTCCTAGGGCTCCCTCTGATGCGGCTACCGGCACCGTGGGTAATTCTCAGAGCCAGAGACAGACAGCGAGCAGAGACAATAACCAGGGAGCCAATGCCTGGTGGCTTTGTTTTTCTTGGCGAGGGAAATTGGGACCCGGACAATTTGGGAGCTCAGCTCCTGGCTCCTCCTCCTGGCAGATGTGCAGAGGCCGTGCTGGCGGCGGGGAGCCCACCTGAGCACTATTTGTCATGTGTCTGCATCTGCTGGCCCAGAGTCGCCTTGACACAGCTCTCCACGCCCCTTCTCTGCCTCACTGCCCCCACCCCCGCCCGAAGCTGCAGGTATAAAGAGCAGTCTCTGTCCTAAGAAACTGTACAAAGGACCTGTCTTCTCCCACGTGGAGCAGAAAATAGAGCAGTCATTTGGAGGGGGCGCTGGGGCCTGGCCTGTGCTACTGTGTGCTGCCCCCACCCCCCACTGTGCGTGGCGCTGGGTAAGGGAAGACCCCTCTGCGTGAGCTCACCCGCACGGAAGGGCGTTAACGCGGACAGCCGGGTGCAAGTGCATGGGGTCCCCCCAGACTCAGATACGGAAGCCCTCACGGGCCTATCTCACAAGGTAGCCCTGTTAGAGAGACGGTCTGTGAAGAAGTGTTTCAGGCTGAATGAGGCCCCAATCCAGTAGGACTGGTGTCCTCGTAGGGGAAATGCGGACCGTAGCGGGAGTGCCGGGGACACATGACGACGGCTGCGAGCCCAGGCCAGAGCCTCAGCCGAGCCGACCTGCCGACACCCTGACCTTAGACTTCGGCCTCCAGACCTGGGGGTGAACAGATGTCTGTGATTTAAGCCCCCTCCCCACCCCCATCTCTGGTGCTTTGTTACTACAGCCCCAGAAATGAAGACAGTCATATTTTGTTCCTCCTGAGAGGAGAGATGGGTGGAAGGGGAGCCCTGGTTGGAGGAGAGGCGGGTAGAGGGGGGTAGAGGGGGGGCCCTGGTTGGAGGAGAGGCGGGTAGAGGGGAGCCCTCAGTGGTGGCGGTGACTGGGGCGGGGGAAGAGCTGGCCTGCATTTGAGCAGCACGGTTTGCCTTGAGAAGCCAAGTGTAGGGGAGCTGTTTCTAAGAGCCGCTGGGCGTTTTCTGTGTAGTCCACACTACATGAAGCGCTTCAATAGCTCATTCCGCGCTCAGACAAGCAGGCGCTGCCATTTTCCCCACGTGATCGACACAGGGAGGTGGACACTTGCCTGAGGTCACCCAACAGGCAAGTGACAGAGCTGGGACTTGAACTCAGGATGTCCAACTGCAGGGGCTGTGCTCCTGCAGGGGAGAGTGCGGGAATGTCAAGGACATTGCTTGCCTCGGGAGACAGAGGCCACTTGGCAGCCAAGTGGTCCAATGGTCCCCAGGCTGTGTGGCCCCTGCCTCACCTGGAGAGTGGTCCGCAGTCCTGCCCTCCAAGTGAGGCCGCATGGGGGCCTCCATGCTCACAGGCCCCAATTCCTTCCCTGCGGGAACTAGACGCCTGGTGACTGCCTCGGTGTGAGAGCCCTGTCCTGCCCAGACCAGGTTGTCCAGTCTGTCTGAGGTCCCTCTAGCCATTGCCGGCTGTCCACAGCAGTGTTGTATGGGGTGGCCCCTGGAGGAGCCCACCTGGGGCCAAATGACCCCCCGCTGCCCCTTTTACTTCAGTCACAAACTAGAAACAAATCCCTCCAACTCAGTTATTGATTTTGGGGAGAGAATTCTCCACAAATACGTCAGCATCGGCACAGTCCGGGCTCACTGAGCAGAGGGGACTGGCAAGCTGACGGAACAGCAGGCATGCTCTGCTCAGAGAGCTCTGCTTACGAGCCGAAAGGCCTTCCTTCCCAAGCTGGGGGTGGCGTGTTTTCAGGAGATAAGGTCTCTTGGGTGGGAGGGATGGGCAGACATGCCAGCCCCAAAGGAGCCCCAAGTGTCCTACTTGTGGGGTTCTGGGTGTGGCAGCCCGCTGCACACGGGCCTGGAGAACTCATGTGGAGGCACTGTTCCGGAAGTTACCCTGTGAGTGGTGTTGTGCTTTTCTGCCTGAACATGTTGTAAAGTTGGCTGGCTGACTTACCAGCCTGCGAGTAGGACAACAGCTCGGACCCACCCTGGTTTCCAACTGAGCCGTGTTGGTGATGAGGATGGGATTCTGCCAGCCATGTCAAGAGAACGAGGAAGCTGAGGGCCCCGAGGCTCGGTCAATGCGTTTGGGGGAAATCCCATGGGAATTGCTAGCAAACCAAACAGTGTGGTCTCTCGGGCAATACGTGGTCCTCTCGGTTGTTGCCTGTAAATGAGGAGAGGTGGGGGGTGGATGAAAGCTGGATGTCGGGAGGGGGTTGACATCAGTAGGCCGAGCTGTGCTCTCCTCCAGATGCGAGGGGAAAAGGAGCCCCCACCACGGACACAGGACTGTGGGTGGGCTGAAAACATTAGAAGTGTGTCTGTGTGTTGCTTTCCCCTCCAGGCAGGAGGAGAAAGGGTTCAGCAGGTCCCGGAGCTCGGGTAGGGCTGCTGGGGGGCCCAAGACAAGGACAGTTGAGCCATAAGCAGCTACGGTAAGTCAATGTGTCCCCCACACTGGCGTGGAGACCCTTCCTCTGCGTCTCTCAGTTCCCTTCGTCCTTTCTGACCTCAGCTGCTTTACAGGTTAGGGGTGGAGTCAAGGTCTCTCTGCCCCCAGGGAGGAACCAAAGGCCCTATGCTCTGGTCCAGATATGCTGGGGTCTTCAGAATGGAGGGGCTCAAACTGTTCATAGCTCTGTTGGATACAAGCACCCAAGTCACCACCCTGCATGGTCTCATGGGGAGAAGCGGCAACGGGCACACGTGGGGCTGAAGGTACCAAGAACAGTGGGATGAAGCCATGGTTGCAAGCAAAGGGGGCAGAAAGAATCCAGGGTATCCCCTGGAGGCCCGGAGGAGCCCGGGGAGGGGAGGGGGACCCTGGGATGAGGAGCCAAAGTGGGGACCCTCTGGCGGCTCTAGCCTTCTCTCAGTCAGCCCCCTCCCCCAAGCCAGAAGGAAGCTGTAGGCACACCTCTCCAAGTGCTGGATCTAAGTGTTCGAGGCTGAGAGAAAACTGTAGGAAAGGAGAGAGAGGCCAGCATCACTTGGAGCGGCCTCTCCTATGACTCAACGTGTTGCAGCTGCTTCCACATCTGGGCGCATCGTGGGAACGGGTGAGCCACGTATGCTCGAAATTCCCCACCGCTCAGTACCCGGCCGAGGAGAAGGGAATTTCTCTGGGTTGATCCCGTCCGTGGCCCACTGAGATTCTTCAACCTGTGGGTTTATGTCTCTCACCAAATTTGGGAAGTTCCTCAGCTCTTACTCTCCACACTGTGCTCTCCCTTGCCTCCTTCGGGGACTCCAGTGACGTGAATGGTAGATTTTCTGTTTTAATCATCCCATAGATCCCTGAGTCTCTCTTTATTTTTCCAACTGTTATTCTCTGTGTTGTTAGGATTTGATCATTTCTAGTGATCTATCTTGATCTTTACTGACTCAGTTGTTGTATATGATCTACTTGGATCCTGTCCAGTGAGTTTTAGCATTTCAATCATTGTATTTTCTCAGTTCTAGAGTTTCCATTTGGTTTTTCTTTATGACTTCCACTTTGCTAAGTAGACTTTGTATTTTCTCTTTTGTTTTAAAACGATTCATGTTTGCCTTTTGGAGAATTTTTTCATAATAGCTGCTTTAAAGTCTTTGTCAGATAATCAGAACATCTGTGCCATCTTGCCATGGGGGATGATTGTTGATTTTCTCCATATGAGTTGAGATTTTCCTGGTTCATCATATGCCATGTAATTTTGGATTGTATCCTGGACATTGTGAGTATTATGAGACTCTGTACTTTGTTTATATACTTTGAGGAACGGTGGCGTTTTTGTTTCAGCAAACAATAAGCTTGACTGGGTTCCAGCCACATGTTCCAACGCATCTTCTGTGGGTTGTGACTCAAGGTCAGTTCAGTTCTCAAAGCCTTTGGGACACCCTTCAAATCTGTCTCACCTGTGCTCTGCTGAGGGGCTAGTCTTTGAGCTCGAGGTGGTTCAGTTCTCCAAGTCTTTGGTATACCATCTAGGGTCAGATTCATGCCATGCGTGGCTGGGGAGGCGAGACCAGGAGTTCATAGCAACTTCAGGGGGCTGCTTTCCAGAGCTTTTCCCTCTCTGCAATCTTCCCCATGATCTCTGGCCCTTTTTAGTCCTTTGGCCAGGAACCTAGGGCTCTAGTGACGCTGCCCTGACATGCACGTGTGCGACTATGTCCTTATCTGGTGCCAGTGTTGGAGAAAGACAGCGGGAAAAGATCAATGGGACTTCCCCTGCCCTCTTGGGATCTTCGATCCACTGACTGGAGAGGAAGAGTCCTCTGCCTCAGAATTTTGGCCCTTGTTCGTTTCTAGTGTGGTCCTGCCACAGGATCACGTGGGGGCTGGGGCGTGAGAAAATAGAAGAGAAAAGATGTGGGATGTCCATGTTTTCTCTGAGCATTAGGGGCTCTGTTCCTTCTCCTTCAGTCAGAATTAGAAGTCTTTCCTTAAGTTTCCTCTGTGCTAGTGTCCACTTTTGGTACTTAAAAAAAAATCTGTTTTTCTTTCTCAATCTGCCTGCTACTACTAACTTCTCAAAACCCTTAAATAACTGGTCCATATATGTCTGCAGGTGTTACAGTTGCGTTTAGTGGGAGAGACCAGGTGGAGTGTGCTTACTTTATCTTAGCTGAAGTTGGAATCCTTGCCTTTATTTTTTAAAGATACTTTCACTATATAAGGCTTCCAGGAAGGTACAGCACAGGGAGTATAGTCAATGGTATTGTAATAGCGTTGTATGGAGACGGGTGTGGCCACGTGTGTGAGCGTAGCATCATTTATGGATGGGTCTAACCACTACGTCGTACACCTGAAACTACGTAGCATATTGTGTCAACTATACTGAAATACAGAAAAGAATTCTATTTCTTAAAAAAGATAATTCACTGTATAAAATTCCAAGTTGACAGTTTAAAAAAAATCAGTGATTTAGAGATGTTGATACACTGGCTTCTTGCTTACATTGTTTGCAGTAAGAAATCTGCTATCATTCTGACCTTTGTTTCTCTTTATGTAACAAGTGTTTTTCCTCTGGTTAATTTTGCAAATTTCACTTTATCATTGGAGTTAAACAAATGATGTGCATTTAGGTTTCCTGTGCTGAAAGTTCTCTGAGCTTCTTGAATCTGTGGGTTTGTAGTTTTTTTAAAAATCAAATTTGGAATATTTTAAGCCATTGTTTCTTTAAATAGGTTTTGTGTCCCTCTTCTTTGGTGATTCCTGTTACACTATATTGGGCTGTGTGAAATTGTTCCTCAGCTCACTAATTCTCTAGTAATTTTTCAAAATTATCTTTTTCTCTTTGTGTTCTGTTCTGGGTACTTCCTATTGCTATGTCTTTAAGTTCATTAGTCTTTACTCTTGCCAAGTTTAATCCGTTACTGATTTCATCCAGTGTATTTTTCATCTCAGATACTGTGGTTTTCATGTCTAGAAGTTTTATTTGGGTCTTTTAAAATATTTTCCATGTCTTTATAGCTTTTGAATATATGTGATTGTGATAACTTTTCTTTTTTCTTCTTTCCAAAAAGACTTGTTTTTTAGAGAGGTTTTACATTCACAACAAAATTGAGGGGAAAGTACAGAGATTTCCCATATACTCTGTGCCTCTCCCATTATCAACATCACTCATCAGAGGGGGACTTTCTTTTTTTTTTAACTAAGGAGGAAGCTATGTCAGCATATCATTATCACCCAAAGTCTATAGTTTCTGTGAGGGTTCATTCTTGGTGTTGTACATACTATGGGTTTGGCAAACGTGTAATGTCATGTGTCCACTTTTGTAATCCCATACAACAGTGCTCTAAGAATCCCTTGTTCTCTGTTCATCCCTCCTTCCTCCACTCCTGTCAACTGTTGATAGTTTATTGTCTCCGCAGTTTAGTCTTCTCCAGATGCCATATAGTTGGAATCACACATATGTAGTCTTTTCAGACTGCCTGCTTTTACTTAGTAATCACATTTAAAGCATCAGTCCACATCTTTTCGTGGCCTGATAGCTCATTTGTCTTCAGCTCTGAGTACTGTTTGATTGTCTGGATGCACCATAGTTTATGTACCCATCACCTGCTGAAAGGCATCTTGGTTGCTTCCAAGTTTTGGCAACTATGACTAAAGCCACTGTAAACGTCTGTGTGCAGGCTTTTGTGTGGACATAAGTTTTGGACCCATGCTGGCAAATGCCAAGGAGCATGCTTGCTGGATCATATAGTAAGAGTACCTTCAGTTCTGTAAGAAACCACCAAACTGTCTTCCAAAGTGGCTGCACCACGTGGCAGTCCACCAGCAATGAGTGAGACTTCCTAATGCTCCACTTTCAGTGTCGTCAGTATCCTGGGTTTTGGCCATTTTAATAGGTGTGCTCTGGTGTCTCGTTTTTTGTTTTGCATTTTCCTGATGACGTATGATGTGCCCAGTTTAAAATTGGATAGTTTGTTTTCTTATTGTTGGGTTTTAAGAGTTTTTGGTGCACTTGGGTAACAGTCCTTTAACAGATGTGTCTTTTGCACTCCTTGAAGGGGTCTTCTGCAGATCTCCAGAGCTCTCTCTGCTGCTTTCTCCTTTCCAGTGCAGTATCCTGGGAACTCTGGATGCCTTGGCCTCCCTGGATTCTTAGCTCTGTCTTCTCCACTCAGGGTCCCTTGGCCTCCACCTGGGTTCCCTGTGCTGTGCTGCAATCTGGAAACTCACCCAGTGCAGTAAGCAGCAAGCAGGGGAGATCTGCAGGCTCACATTGCTTATTTCCTATGTCTTAGAAATTACTTTCTTTTGTTGCCTGATGTCCATGGAATGAAAACTGTTGTTTCATATATTTTTCCTTTTTTTTTTTTTTTAAATTTCAGCTGGGAAGGTAAATCCCTGTTATACCAATTGGCCAGAAAGATTAATCTTCACCAATAGACCATTTAATTAGAGTGAAAGTATCTAGAAAATAATACTCTTATTGAGCACCCACTGCATACCAGAAGCAGTGCTAAGAACTTTATTTCTCTTATCCATGGACTCTTCACGTTAACTAGTAAAGTAGTCACTGCTGTTATCCCATTGTCCACAGAAGGTAATTGAGCTTTGCAGAGGTCACTCAGCTAGTGAGTGGTGAGGGCAGCTGCAGGCAGTGGGGCTCTCGGCCACCCCAGCATCCTGCCTCATTTGAGGTTAGGGTTAGGCTTCAGCAGGGAGCTCCCAGGAAGCTCTTCTCACGGACATTTCCAGGACGGTGAGGGACGGCTTTAAATTAAATTTGAAAGTACTTTGTGCAGGTCTTCAAAAACAGAAGTGAACTTACCCACAAAGCTTAGAATAAAATCTGGTGATAACCTCAATTTGGCCATTACTTTTTTTCTCCTTTGTCTCACTGTGTGCTCCTTTGCTGACTCACACTTTGCTGAGGCTTGGACATTTGAGGGGCCATGGAGGTCTGCCCACACATTAGACCCTCTAACTTTAGACATAGCGGGCATTTTCAGTAGTCAGATGGTTCATCTGAGGGACTATGAGGAAGCAACACAACCATGGCTCACAAGTCTGCTTCTGCTGGGGACTTCCCTGACCCTATTCCCCTGAGCCTCCACCCCTCAGCCAGGCTTGCTCAGACCCCCCTTCATTGTCTTTTGCTCACCTGGGTGGTATATGTCTGTTAGTTATCTGTCTGCCCTCCTGTACTGTAAGCACTTGGGGCAGAAGACTTTTTCTTACTTGGTTTTTTTATTCCTTGCACTAAGTACAATCACCCCAGTGAGTGTACTGGATTCTCAGCAAGGACCGTATGAGTGGATGAATGAAAGAATGACTCTCAGACTTGAGCCAGTGAGGATACCTTGGATCATAAGAATGGAACAACCAACTCAGCCTGGTTTAACCATAAAGAGATGCATCATCTCACATAAACACAGGTTCAGAGGTGAGGTCAGCTGCAGGCATGGTGCCATCAAGGCTCTAGCTTCACTGTCCTGTGATTCTCTTGACTCTGCCTCTCCTTGTCCCCAGGCAGCCTCCCTTATAGCTTTAAGATGTGTGCTGCCAGCTATCGATTGGACAACACCCAGGGGGAGAAAGGTAGATGGAGTCCAAGTTCTTCTCATCACTCTGATTGGCCAGCCTAGATAATGTGTCCTTGCCTGGACCTATAAAAGTCACCAGGAGAATTCCTTATGCTGATTGGCCGAGATAATCACTGGCAAAGGGGATGGCATACCACGACTGGCTAATCAGGATTAACCCAGAATGACAGATGGAATTGGCTATCCAAGTCCATGGGCAGTACAAAGGAGAGGTGGACACCAGACCAAATAGGGGAGGAGTGGGAAAGGCCCTAGGTGACCTGTGCCCCAGAGACACACCGAAGGATGATGGGAGTCCCCTATGTGTCCCTCTTGTCTCCCCAGAATAAGCGTATGCAACAACCCGCGTTTCTTGGGTGTACGTTTGGCTCCGCATCGGCACCGTGTCCTGGGCTGCACAGGCACAATCCCATAGGAGACCCTCCAGTGTCCATTTGGGAAGGGATTACAATCACGCCATCCTTGAGACGAGGGAATGAAGACATGGAGGGACTAACAAACTCACTCAAAGTTGCACAGCTGGTCAGCAACGTCCCTGGTGCCTGCGTCCCCATCATAGGCCACTATGCCCGGGGACGGCCACCAAGGTCTTTTCCAGATAGGGTGTCTCTGTGACTTCCAGGGCACCGGCTCCCACCCCACTGACTTCCCACTGCCCCCCATCTTTGCCCCTCCCTCCCAGGGCTGAGAGTCCTCAGTGGGCAGAAAGCACAGGCTGCTCAGGGACCCTCAGCCACACCCAAGAGTTCTTGAAAGGCAGGTGGTCCTGACGGCCTGGAAACTGGAACACAACCCCCCTGGTTGGGGTGGGAAAGGCAGAGCCAGTGTCCGGGGGCCCCTCTGTCCCCATCCCCTCCCCGCATGCCCAGTTCAATCTCTCTGGACTTGCACAGGGCTGGGGGACCGAGAGACCCTTAGAAGGACATTGTGTAGAACAATAAAGAATCCATGAATGAGAAAGACAAAATATTAAGAATGCGTTAAAGCTGAGGCTGCGTGAACTCCTGGGGCAGCAAGTGTGGGGGTGTGTGCTCCCCAAGCATGCTGCAGCGGAGTCAGGACCACCCTTCCTGCCCACGGAGACAGGAACCTCAACGGTGACAGTTCTCATTGGTGGCCTGCTCACGGCAGGTGCTGGGCTACGCACATCCGTGTACCCATCCATTCGACAGACAGTTCTTGAGCACGAGTAACCGTGCGCCAGCCTCACTGCCAGCATCACCTTGTTAAAACCCTCTGACTGCGCTGGAGAGTGGGGGCGGCGACAGCTCAGAGACCCACGTAGCCCAGTGAGGGGAGGATTTGAACCCGTCCTCTTGGAGGCTTCGGGGCCAAGCCTGCACCCTGGAGCCATCTTCCCAAGCTGAGTCACGGCCTTCTCAAACCCCTCATGACTGCACCGCGCCCCACCCCACTCAGGAATGGCCCAGGATACGTGGCCGCATGTCGCTTTTATGCCCCAGAAACTAGGGGGTTCTTTCCTTCCTAGTCTCTTTTCTCACCACTGTGCAGGCAGAAAGGCCTTCTCCTCACTTCCGGCTCCAAAACTCAGGCCCTCCCTTCCCTCCGTATCCAACAGGAGCAGCTGCGTTTGCAGCCCGTGCCTCAAATTCATCACCCTGCGAGTGCCTGGAAAAATGCAAATAAAAGTAAGATTATGATATTTTTCGTAAATAAGCAATGTAGCAACTCAAATCTGGTTTGGGCTGTCAGCCGAACCCACCAGAGAGAAATTGATGTTGAAATGTTTGCGTATGTTCTCATGGAGCATTTACTGTGCAACGTTGGGCTCCAATAAAGCCTTTATATAAATTATTCATTATAGAATTCAGATGAAACGCCAAAAACCCTCCCACCAAGGGGCTGCCTTTTTTTATTTTAATTTTTTTTGTTACCTCTGAAGAGCTGGTGTTGGTTAGCATCTCAGGCCATCAGCCAGGCAGGCAGTGTAATTAGTGGGGAGAAATGGATTGGTCTGACACCAGGTTTCTGACCTTACGCTCACGCCTCTTCAAGGAAGCTTGGCTTTTCTTAAAGGATTTTCTCTGCTGGTCGAGCACCAGCTGACGTCCTCTCCCACCTGCCAGAGAGCTGTGGTTTCCTGTCCTTGGCCAGGGAAACTGGTCACTCCCATCAGCACGGACCTGCGAGGCTCTGGGAGGGAGTCGGAGCAGGTGTAAGGAGAGCCAGACTCCGAGATGGCTATTGTGCGCCCCTAAATGCACATGTGATGTGCGAACTCCCAGTACCTATGAATGTGACCCTGTTTGGAGATAGGACTTTGCAGAGGGATCATTAAGATGGACCCTGACCCGATCGGACCTGTGTCCCCAAGAGGGAAGTCGGGACCTAAGGCACGCAGTCAGGGAGGACACTGTGTGGACAGGAAGACATCCATTCCTGATCCAGGGAAGGGGACCTCTGGAGGAACCAACCTGCCCGCTCCTGGATCTCGGATGTTCAGCCTCCAGAGTTGGGAGAGAATAGATTTCTGTTGCTTTAAGCCGCCCGGTCTGCGGTGTTTTATTATGGCATCCGCAGCAGACTAACACACAGATGGAGTGACTCTGCAAGGTTCAAAGATGTGGAGCGGGATTGGAACCAGTGGCCTCCGTGTCCAGCCTGCTGGCGTCTCCAGGTTGGAGGAAGCAGGAGCACACTTTGCAAATGGCCCCGAGGCCTCCTGTGAAGCCAGAGTCAGAAAGACAGAGGCAGTCTGCCAAGGCCCTTCATTTTTCCTTTCACAGAGCTTGCTAGAGCTTTCTGTAAATATTTGCGGAGTTAACTTCACAATTCACAAATGGATAAATGAAGGACTGACTGAGCAAGTGAGTCTTGCTTGCTGGGATGACTTCCCGAAGAAAACTGCCAGACGCCAGCCCTGCGTGGCCACCACAGGCCACGTCTCTGGAGCCCAGTGGCCTCCTGGGACTCTCCTGGGGCCAGTAGAGCTGCCCAGGGTGTCCCGTTCTCCCAGGCAGTGGGGTGAGGCCGGTGAGGCCCCAGGCTGGGGGCGGGTGGGTCTCCCTTACTAGGAGTCCTGGCCCCTGGGCCGTTTCTGCAGGAGAGGAGGGCTGGGCGGCCGGGGGACTTGTGTCCCTCCAAAGACTTCTCCATGGAGCGATGTCTGCTGGCCTGACTCAAATCCAAGTGTGGCTTGGCACGGCCTCAAATGGTCTTTGGGGGTTTTCCATTTTCATTGTTAACATTATTAATCACTTCTGTTCTCTCAGGGAGAAGCAGGCTGTGCATTAAGGAAATTGTTTGTGAAATGTATTGGATTTATGCTGAAACCAGTTAACATCTCACAGAGCGGCACTGGGTCCTGAGAACCTTCCGGATCCTTGGTGCTTCCGAATACCCCCATGGCAGCTAGGAGCAAAGCAGGCACCAGAAAAGGCAGGTCCTGGCGCAGGGGCCAGACGCCCCCTCTCTCCTTCTTTCCCTCCGCCGACTCACCCGCCCTGTGCCCTCTCTGTCCAGTCCGTGCGCACGCGTGCAGTTTTGTCCTGACTGCTTGTACACACCTTTTGTTACCGTGTCGCTCAAAATTTCCAGTTTGCTTTGAAGACTCAGCCGTAGAAAATTCCAGAGTCCTTTGGTCTGATGGAACCTCCAGCTGTCCCCAGCTTTGTCCCCTGTGTCCCTCTGCTGTGCTTACATTCGGGTGGTTCCCAGTGGGTGGACCCTCCTTTCCGTCGGCCCCACTCTAGCTTTGGGGTCTCGCCTGACCATCTCACCATCCTCCCGTTATCCAGCACCCCCGCCGGCCCCATGTCCGGCCAGAGCCCCGTGTCCAGCTATTGCCACACCCAACTGTCCCCCATCTGCCCCCCGAGGCCGGGTCCCCCACGCGTGGCCTCCCTCCACGGGTGCAGGCTGGATTCGCTTTGCCATCGCTCCTGCTCTCTGCCAGCGACAGCCCCTCAGTGGGCCTGCGAATGAACGCACTCAGGGAATGACAGCACGGTTACTAAGAAAACCCATCCGTGGAGGGAAGCCTTTTTCTTCCCCCTAAAAAGAGCAGCGTTCCGGCGTCAGGAAGGCTGGTGAATCAAGGATGTGTGTCTTGGATGGCAGGTGCCCTGGGTTTTGGTACACCTGTTTCATTTGCATAAAGCAGAGCGACTTGGGGGGGGGGCTTCTCTCCTCCCTCTTTGGGCTTTCCTCTCTCCCTCCATCCACCCCTCCCTCCCGCAGCTCTCCCACCTGCACCGCGCTCTGGGCTGTGACACAGACTCGAGTGTGCTTTGGCAGGCCCCGTGTCCTCCTTGTCCTGAATTTAAAACGCAGCAGACAGGGAGCATCTGGTCCCCCAACCCCCAGAAACAGCTGCAGAAGCGTGTGATTTATGCATCTGTGACTCTGGGGTCTTGCTGCCCTGAGGTTGTGGCTCTGACCCCCCTGCAGTGGAGAGAGTTGAGGGCTGAGGGATGGTCGGAAGAGAAGAGTGAGGTGGTTGGGGCCAGCTCCTGCCACCTGTCCCAGACCCGCAAGGTGGAATGACAGGCAGCCGGCCCTTCTGGAACCCGTCTGCTCTTGGCTGTTCAGTGATGTGTTATAACATGTTCCTGGAACGCTTCTTTGCCATCTGTCTCGTGAGCTAGATTACCGTGCGGGCTTGGAGAGACGAGTTCCAATTTGCAATTGTAAATTGTTTTTTTTTTCCCCTTCCTCTTCACTCCTCATGCAGCCACTCTGACGACTTCAAGGGCCCATCATGGTTTGCGATGAGCATGGCTTGTACTCCGTAGAGCATGAAACGTACTCCCCAGAGTTCTCCTGGAGCCCGGGATCCCCCCCGTGGGAAGCCAGGTGTGCAGGAGGCTGGGAGGAAGGGAGGGTCCAAGACATGGCTTACCCCCAAGGTGACCTTGGGCTGATTCTGGGCACTGACCCTGGACTCCATAGAGGGGACCTAAATCCCAGACTGCACCCTGACGAGCTCACGTGCACCATGCAGTGAAAGCCCACCCCACCAATACCCACCTGGCCTCCTGGTCTCCACTCCTGCCCTGCCTTTCCAGCCATGCCGGCAGCTGGAAGCTTCCTGTACCACGCAAGGCATATCCGGCCACCTCTTCCTGTGCAACGCTCGCCCTCCTTACTGTGGCCCGAGGGGCCCTGCATGCACCTGCTACCCTCTGCCCCCAGTGACACCGGCCTGATGATTCTGCCCTGAACACACCGCACAGGCCTTTGCCCAGGTGGCTTCACCGCTGAATTCTGCCAAGCATTTAAAGAATTCCTACCAAATCTTCACAAACTCTTCCTATGAAAGAGGAGAAAACATTCCCCATCTCAGTGTATGAGTTACGCTGACAGTGAATGAGACAGAGATGCTGAACAGAGAACAGAGAACAGCCGGATAGCTTTCTAGCCCTGAGCCCTCCCTTGAGGATGAAGCTTCTCTTTAAAACACAGGCTCCCGCGGCTGCAACAAGGGAGGAGTAGTGCAGCGGCCGAAACAGCAGAGAAGTCAGTTTCTCTTGCTCGGACTGGTCCAGGCACAAGCTGACCAGGCTTTGTTGGAGGCTCTGCAATGTCAGGAGCCATTGTCCTTGCAGGTGTGCTGTGCTCGACGGGGCTGCTGTCACAACATGGCTGCCCCAGCTCCTGCCATCATTGCTACATCCCAGCCAGCGTGCTGCTGTCTCTCTGTTCTTCCTGGATCTTCCTCCCACATCTTGGGGGTGCATTCCCTGTAGGACAGGATGCTCAGCCTTCCTCTCCCGGGCCAGCACCGACCCTCCCCTTGCCTGCCTCTCCCTGCAGCTGCTATCAGTCAGGACTTGGGCAGGAGTACGGAAGCCACTCAGGTGTTTTGAGGAGAAAAGAGAGAGAGAGAGGGTGTGAGGCTCACTCAGATATTGGAGGGAAGTAATAAAATCAGGGAGGCGATTTTAGGAGAAGCCCTGGGCCCCCTGCCCCCCTCGGCTGACTGCCCCCGATTGAAACCAGACAACCCGCAGCTCACTGGTTCTGCCTAGACCCAGCAGAGCAGATGGTTCACGGTGGGTTTGTTACAGACACAGTGAGTTCAGGAGGCTGGAAAGGAGGCATGTCCCCCAGAGCACATCAGCCTCGCCGAGCCTGGCCCTGGGTGACTCTGCCGGCGGGCAGTTCTGGGGGGATGCGGTGGACAGTTCCTGTTTCTGGGGTCCTGGGCTGTGCTTTCCGTCCCCTGCCTCCTCAAGGACTTTGCACTCATCTGTGCGCTCCCGCCTCATTGGATGCGCCTGCCCGGGTCGCTGGGTCAGTGCCGGCCGCGCCATTATAATCAGCAGCTTTGGAAAGCCTCCCCACCCACCCCTAGGCCATTGCTCCCCTTTGCACACCCGTCCATGGGGGGGCTGACCTTCCCCTCACCCACCGCAGCCCAGGCCACTCCCGCTGCCCTGCTCGGGGTCCTCGCTCCACTGCTGATCCTCTCCCACCTCGCTTGGCCTGGAACGCCCTCCTCCTCCCAGCTCTGCACAGCGGGCTTCTCCCTGTCCTGTTCTTCCCACCGGACTTCCCCAGACAGCGCTTTGGAGCGCTGTCTGGGGAAACAGTCCAACTCAGGCAGGATGCACTTTATTCTAGAGGGTTCTTGTAAGGGGTGGAAGGGGCTGCTGTCATCAGCTGGGGGGGCTGCTGTCATGGGGGAGTTGCTGTTATCAGGGGGAGGGACTGTCAGTAGAGGGGAGGGACTGCCATCATGGGGAGGGGCTGCTGTCAGGAGGGAGGGGCTGCTGTCATAGGGAGAATATTTTGACCGTGAGGTGTGAGCCTCTCAAGAGTCAGGCTGAAGGGGTCTCTCTCCAGGCAGGAGTGAACAGCCTGGCTCCTGGCTGTCTGCAGGTCCCAGCCTGAAGGCTGACCCAGGGTAGGCAATCATGAGTGCTTCGTGGTTGAAGGACTGGTCGGATGTTGGTGGCCTCTGGAGGACGGCTGGAAGGACAGATGCAGGGGCGGGTGGAGTGTCCATGGATGGGGGCAGAGCCCTGTCAGGGTTGCCCCGAGTGTCTCTGTCCCTTGGAGAGCTTTGCAGGGCAGGTCCCAGGGAAGTCATGGCTGGAGGACCTCGTGGGCACAGGGACGGCTTCCTGGTAAGCAAGATGGGACTGAGGGTGACATATGGAGAATCTCCCCCCAGAACTCAAGGGGGACTGGAAGGGAGGGCCTGGGTCATGACCTTGAGCCTCTCTCCCCTTGGCCTCAGTTTTCTACCTGGGCCTTGATGGTGTATGTCAGAGTGGGGTCCACTCTACCCTAACTGCCACCAAGCTGTGGGGCAAGAGCTCTGAAGCCCAGCGTGTCTGGGGACAGCAACTCGACCACCCCCTCTCCATCCCACGTCTGCAGGGGCCCAAGTGCTATTTTGCATCTCATTTCCTCCCAAAATAACAGAATAGGGTGCCTGGGGACTCTGGCTGCCTAGCTGCTCCCCAGTTTATTCCATCCTTGTCTCCAGTCCCAGAACTCCTTTGTCTCTGATGGTCTAAGGAGCTGTGCTCTGCCCTGAAACCTCACTGAAGTCAACTTTCTCTGACCTCGTCGTGACCTAGGGGCTTGTATTCAGTAGGTGCTCTGTGCACACATGTTGGTCCTGTTTGATCAAAAATATACGTCGACTCTGGAAGCCACAACTGCAAGTCCTGGGCTCCGGATGGGGGGCTGGACACGGCAATGGAAGAAGCAGCTGATTGGGGTGGAATCTATTGCTCAGCAGAGGGGGGCACTGGGACCCCATTCTTCACACGTGCGTGGGGGGGGCGCAGGCGTGGGTCCATCCTTGCTCCCCCATGCCCAGTGTCTCACAGAACCCCTCGGATGCGGCTCCTCTGTTCGTTTTCTCCATGTGTAACTCTAGCCTGGGGAAATCTCCTGGAGAATGTTCACCTTCGCAGCGCCAGGAAGGTGCCCGATGCTGGCCGCGGTGAGCGCCGTCTGGGGAGTCTGCTGCCTGCACACGTGGTTGGTTCTGGCACCATTCTGCCTGCTTTGTTGCACCTGAGCTCCCACCTCCCTGGTCCTTTAGGAAGATGATTCCCTACTTCCACACTCGATGGAGACCTCCCCCATGTCAGGGGGCATACGAGAGCGGAGGGGTGGGGGACGCAGAGAGAGGACAGGATCTCCTGAGTCAGGGTACTGCCTGTCAGCTGTGCTTTCTCCCAACAAATTGGCCTCTAGAATCCACATTTCTACCAATCCCTTTGGGCTGGGATTTTACCCACTCTCAGTGCAGGTGAGGAATTGGAGGCTCAGCAAGGGTTCCAAAGCTTGTCCAAAGTCGCATTGCTAGTACAGGCAGCACCAATATCTGAACCCTCGTTTCAAAGCCTGTGTGCACATGTATGCATGTGTGCATGTGTGTGCACTCATGTACCCACATGTATGTTTGCACGCATGCACACACCCACATGCACGTGCATGCAAGGGCATGTGCACATGCACGTACACTCATGGACCCACAAATACATTTGCATGTGTGCGCACAGTCATGTGTGTTCATGCAAGGGCACGTGTGCATGCATGTGCACTCATGGACTCACACGTGTGTTCAGATGTGTGTGCACACTCACGCATGTGTACATGCAAGGCCGCATGTGCATGCATGTGCACTCATGGACCCACAAGTACATTTGCATGTGTGTGCACACTCATGTGTGTGCATGCAAGGGCACATGTGCACGCATGTGTACTCACGGGCCCACATGTGTGTTCAGATGTGTGTGCACTCACGTGTGTGCATGCAAGGGCACGTGTGCACGCATGTGTACTCACGGGCCCACATGTGTGTTCAGATGTGTGTGCACTCACGTGTGTGCATGCAAGGGCACATGTGCACGCATGTGTACTCACGGGCCCACATGTGTGTTCAGATGTGTGTGCACTCACGTGTGTGCATGCAAGGGCACGTGTGCACGCATGTGTACTCACGGGCCCACATGTGTGTTCAGATGTGTGTGCACTCACGTGTGTGCATGCAAGGGCACGTGTGCACGCATGTGTACTCACGGGCCCACATGTGTGTTCAGATGTGTGTGCACTCACGTGTGTGCATGCAAGGGCACGTGTGCACGCATGTGTACTCACGGGCCCACATGTGTGTTCAGATGTGTGTGCACTCACGTGTGTGCATGCAAGGGCACGTGTGCACGCATGTGTACTCACGGGCCCACATGTGTGTTCAGATGTGTGTGCACTCACGTGTGTGCATGCAAGGGCACGTGTGCACGCATGTGTACTCACGGGCCCACATGTGTGTTCAGATGTGTGTGCACTCACGTGTGTGCATGCAAGGGCACGTGTGCACGCATGTGTACTCACGGGCCCACATGTGTGTTCAGATGTGTGTGCACTCACGTGTGTGCATGCAAGGGCACGTGTGCACGCATGTGTACTCACGGGCCCACATGTGTGTTCAGATGTGTGTGCACTCACGTGTGTTGCATGCAAGGGCACATGTGCACGCATGTGCACTCACGGGCCCACATGCGTGTTCAGATGTGTGTGCACTCACGTGTGTGCATGAAAGGGCACGTATGCACGCACGTACACACTTGTAGATCACGCTACCTCCCGTGGTACAGCATCCCTTGGCGAGCAGTTTACCGGCAGCACACACTCGAACATGCGCTAGGAACTTGAGCGAAGCCGCTGAACCCTGAGGGCCTTGGGAGGTGCTCAGGGAACTTCCAGGAGCAGAAGGAGCTTGGCCCTGCAGTTGCCTTGCCCGCATCACCCCAGGCGCTGGCACATGCGGAAGCCCCCTCCGTCTCCTTAGCCCTCAGTGGCCCGGAGCCCCTGTGGGGCCTCTGACCGGGCTTGGAAGTTCTGCACCTCCCCAGGGCCCAGCAGAGTCCTCCAGCCTGGCTCCACTTCTGGCTTGAGTCCAGGCAAGGCGGCACAGCCTGGGGTCTGCGTTATGGATGCTTCCCTGTCCCCAGGCACCACCACCCAGCAAAAGGCTTCCCAACTGCCCCCTTGCTCAACCCTGCCCTGGGGCTTTATTCCTGGTGTCTTTCAATAACTGACTAGTGGCAGCATGGAGGGCTGGTGCTTTCTGAGGGCCCCATGGGGACAGAAGTTTAGGGTCACCAACTCCGAGTTCCGAGGACCCACTCAGCTGGCCCTGGGCTGCATCTCTGAGCACCTCCCTCCCATCCCCGAGGCTGATTTGATTTCTCTGCTGCGTTATGTACGTTATTTACGGGAGGACATCCATTCCCACCCCCTCGGGCTTGAATCCCAGCCCTCGGGGACCAGAGCAGCGGCCGTGGGGCCGGCCTTCAACTTTGTGTCAGAGATGCGGCTTCCCCAGACTTGGGGGAGAAAGCCTGGTCTTCTTGCTGGTGTGTGACTCTACTCCCCCACCCTCCGCTCCTCAAGCCGAACATTTAAAATCATCCTTCTTTAATTGGGCTAATTTAGGAGGAATGGCGGCCGTGATTTGCTCATGTTGCTGAGTGTCTTTGAGCGACACATTAATATTCTGATTCCAAGAGGGATCTGTGAATTCCTCAGTTACAGATAATACAATTATATTTCTAAATTCTTCCCCTAAATTAGTACAGATGGTTAAAAATACCCTCGCCTTTTAATTAATCTTCCCAGCAATAGTCTTATGAATACAAATGGATCATTATTCCCTTCCGCAGATGGGGCTGGGGGTGGGGGCGAGTCATGAGCTCAACTGTGGTCACGTCCCCAGCAGATCACGAGGCCTCACTGAGGTCCTGGGGTTGCAGTCCTGGGGGCGAAAAGGAGGGTCCCCAGCATATTCCTCTCATTTCCAGGGGCCTCCTTGGGTCTGCTGGGTCCTCCATGGTGACTTTTGTTTCCCAGGGGGCTGAGCAAGCCACCCTTTGCCAGCTGATGGTCCTAGGGTCACTTTGGTTGTGCAAGGACCCAGATGTTTCCTTAGCTATGAGGCTGTCCTAACCTGTGTTTGTGTGCACGTGTGTGTGTGTGTTTTCTAGAGCGTGTTGCGTCGGGTGCCATAATCGAGGCAGGATGGTTCAGCGCCGTCGGTTTGCCAGTCTGTCCACCGTGCTGACGGCAGGCAGCACCGGATCTTCCGTTGGGCACCCAGAACCTAACAGGGGGCAGGCCCAGGATGGATCCGAGGGCTTGTGGAAATTAGCTGTGCTTTGAAATTCAAAGCCAGATCTCCTGGGCTGTATCAGAGTAAAATCCTTCTGTGCCTCAAAGATGCTGTCGACAGAGTAAAAGGACAGCTCACAGAAGGGGAGACAATGGCTGCACATTCCATAGCTGATAAGGGTGCACGTGCAGAATATATAAAGAACTCCGACGCCCCACGGCGGCACGTTATACAGCCTAGAAAGGAGATGTGTCCACACCCGCTAAAGCGTGGAGGGACCTTGGGGACACCATGCACGGTGACCTAGGCCTGTCACAGAGGCATGATTCCTCCTCTGTGAGGACCCCAGAGTGGTCAGATCCACAGAGATAGAAGCGGAAGGGTGGGCGCAGTCCTGGGGAGGGGAAGAGGGAGGGGGTCAGCATTTAGTGGGGATGGAGTTTCAGCCTGGAGACGGTGGCGGGCATGGTTGCCAAGAGCGCGAATGTGCTTCATGCCCCCGAGCTGCGCCCTTAAAAATAATTATGGTGGTAAATTGTATGTATATTTTACCACAATGTAAAAAAAGCCAAATTGTCTTGTCAGGAAAGCCCACCCCTCGATCCAGCTGGACACGCCTTCCCTGACTCTCACTGGGGGACCCGGGGCGAGGCTGCCCCGGCTGCAGTGTGGGTGGTAACAACAGATTTTGTTCAGGACTCTTGCAGTAGGGGAAAGAGAGCTCGGGGAAGAACGGGCTTCAGCTCTGAGGACAGCAAGGACAAGTGGGGAAGAGCCCGGGGCGTGCGTGGAAATTACCAAGAGGGAGCATCGGGAGGGAGGGGTGTTTTGGCGAAACAGGACTGACTGGCTTCTGCTAATGACAGGCCAAGGTGGACAGACATGCCCTGGGGACGGTGGGGGTGGGGACCCCATCAGATATCCAGGGTGGGTGTTCTGTCCACGTTGATGTTGCAGGATTTCTGCTACGACTGGACGAGGCAGGTTCCCAAGGGATGGACGAGGTCCAGTCCTACGGACTTGGGGGAGGCAGACGAGAGTTTGGGCTACGAGAGAGTCTTTGTCAAAGCACATAAACTCGAAGGCAGCATTTCTGGGCTGCAGGTACATGGGCCTGCCTGCCCCGGGAGCTGACCCCTAGAAGCAGGTGGGTCTGCAGGCTGAGGCTGACTCCACCTTTATGCAAAAATGATGTTTCCTCCTGGTAACTGGTCCCATACGTCACATTCCTCTCTCCCATGAGGCCTCAGAGTCTTCAGTCAGCCTCGCGGGGACTCATGCCTGGCAGCCCCTGGGTCCTGTTGCCCCACGTGGTCGAGGCCAGCGACTGCGGCATTTCTAGGACCCGCTTTGACCACAGGAAATGGAGGAGTGGGAAAGGCTGAGGGATTCAGAAGGTCAAGGGTGGCCGTGCTCGGAGCCAGTGGTGTGCTGGTGACGTGTCACAACCAGCTCTCTGATGAAACGTACTCACACCTGTGCACACAAGTGTTTTACTGACAAAGAGGATACACAGCACGCAATTTACAAGTAATAATAACATTTACAACACTCTGTACTGTAAATTCCACATGGTCATTGATTCTCACAGATTGCTCTGGTTGATTTTTGCTGAACTCTTGTATGTTTCGTAGTCAACCGTTGCCTGCCATTGATGAACGAACACGGCTCTGACATGGATGTGAGCTCGCATTTTTGTTCATGCTGGTGAATGAGACAGAAGTAAAACGACAGAGCTGCACGTCTGGACTGCAACAGTTTGCTGACGATGTGAGTGATTCCTTTGCTGAACTGGATGATGGTTTTCAAATACCGGGAGGATATTTCCTGAATGGTTTGTGTTATCCGCAGTGTAACCAGTGACTGCACACACAACACACTTTTAAGTGTGATCTGCCTCCTTGGCACTAATAAATCAAGCCTTGATGGATAGTGACTGCCACTTCCCGTGGTGTAAATGGTACCATGGCTCGGCTGCAGCTCCCCTGGGGGGATGTCAGGAGAAGCAGGGCTGGCAGGAGGTGGGCAGGTCACATAGGTAAGCCATGGTCACGCAGTCCCCCAGGCGGACTCATGGTAACCTCAGGGCACAGAAAACAATAACATGTGGTAGACTCATTAGGGATTGAGGAATTTTGAGTCCTTATTACCTCTTTTTTTATTATGTTATTTAATTGTGAATTTGTATACTTTAATTTGTAACAATGGCTATTTTTTTTTAAGATTTTATTTATGTATGTGACAGAGAGACAGCCAGCGAGAGAGGGAACACAGCAGGGGAGAGGGAGAGGAAGAAGCAGGCTCATAGCGGAGGAGCCTGATGTGGGGCTCGATCCCATAACGCCGGGATCACGCCCTAAGCTGAAGGCAGACGCTTAACGACTGCGCTACCCAGGTGCCCCAACAATGGCTATGTTTTAACAACTGGATCCTAAAATCCCTAAAAATTTAACATGAGCTCTTACTGGGCAGTGAGCAGGCTCCAGGCCCCTTGCAGACTCCCTCTCTCCCTCCCACCACTTCCTGGAGCAGTTTGAACTAGGGAGATACTCCGAGGAAGCTGGTGGCATGTGCAGTGACCAAGAGATGCATGTCTCCCAGGCCACGAGCGCCCCAGGCTGCTGAGATGCGTACACACGTGGCCCTTCACGGGTCAGTGGGTCGTGAGCCTCAGTTCACAGGTCTGACCACTCAGGCACGGAGAGCACACACGCATTGCTCAAAGCCACACAGCAAGCGCTCCCATTTCAGAGCCCTTGCTGGGGGTGCTCTTGCCATATCTTGCTGCTTTCCTTAAGAAAAAATGGGAAAAGAATATGTCCTTTTAGAATACTTTAAAAATATTCAGAAATTCAACACTGTCAATCTTCCTGGCTGGCCTCCGTTGATATGCAGTTACTGGCCTGGAGGTTGCTGTGCACCTGTCATAGACCATATGCCCTTGCTGTCACCCTTGGAGCAGGGTGGTTTGGGGGCTGTACTATGGACTGAATGTTTGTGTGTCCCCCAGTTCACACGTTAAAATCCTAACCCCCAGGGTGATGGTTTTAGGAGGTGGAGTCTTTGGGAGGTGATTGGGTCAGGAGGGTGGAGCTCTCATGAGTGTGATTAGTGCCCTTTTCAGGGGAGAGCTTGCCCTCTCTCTCTCTGCTTTTCACTATGTGAGGACACAGCAAGAACACAGCCATTTACAAACCAGGAAACAGGCTGTCACTGGACACTGGGTCTGCCGGTGCCTCCAGCTCGGACTCCAGTTGCCTGGCTCATGGTATTTTGTACCAGCAGCCCCAAAATGACTGAGAGAGGGAGTTACTGAAACTTTCTAAGCCTCAGTTATTCATCAGTAATGTGGTTGTGATAATAAGTAGGAATTTTGGGGAGACAATTCAGTCCATAGCAACTGGTATCCTCATAAGAAGAAGAAAACACCATATGAAGCCAGAGACAGAGGGAGAAGCTTATCTGATGACAGAGGCAGAGATTGGGGTGATGAAACTGCAAGCCAAGGATCACCAAAGATTAATGGCCACTACCAAGAGCCAGGAAGAGGTAAGGAAGGATATATCTAGAGTCTCAGATGGAGCATAGCCCTGCCGACACCTTGATTTTGGACTCCTGGCTGCTGGAATTGTGGTAGAGTTCATTTTTTTTTTTGTTTTGTTTTTGTTTTAAGCTAGCCAGCTGTTGTGGGGCTTTGTTACAACATCTGTAGGAAAGTAACACATTCATGAACTGACTATAACGGCATTTGTAGTTAGGACTGCTTTGCACCAATCTTATTTTCCTAACAGTTATTTACTGAGCGCCTGCCATGTGCTCTGGAAAATGCTGGATTCTGGGGTTATAGGAATAGGTGAGATAACGTCTTTGTTTTCATAAAGCTTATACTACTGTGGTTTATATGCACAAGTCAACAGATCACATCAGAATATAGTCGTAATTATGACATATGGGCTAAACATGACAAGCCCCTGGGAGTACCTAGGAGGGATACCCAGCACATCCTGGCAGGGGGGCATCAGGGTTGTTGAGGGATAATTAGGTGAGAATAGACTCAGGTGGGCACAAGGTGGGGACAGACAGACTTTCTCCAGATGTCTAAGTCCTGGGGCTTTGGCCAGAAGGTGAGAGGGAGCATGGGTCCCATAAAAACGAAGTCACTCCATATGACTGGACATGCAGTGTCAGGATGGGGTGGGGAGGAGTTCCGTGGTCACAGAAGTCAGGAGGAGTCGCTTCATGGGGGACCTTGTAAGCTGAGGCAAACCAAGGTAAGCCAAGAATTTTATCCCCAGAAAATGGGAGAAATCAATAATTGTCATGATTTAATGTATTTCCGTGTTTTAAATCACTGACAATTAAAGGCAATTAATGAAAACTGGTCATCTCCTGAACCAGGCACATATCCACATGTGGCCTATCCAAGGAGTGTAATCTACTCAAAGCTCCTCCGTCAGAGACAGCAGATCACACCCAGACTTGAAGTGGACAAGGGTCACCTGCTTATATTTAAGTGTGGGTCTGAGGGCAGGCATCTAAAGAAACACATGTGTCTAGTGGTGTTCCACTGGAACACTCTCTGGGGACCAGGCTGGTGAGCACCACCTTCACACTCTTCCTTCCCTGTGTTCCAGAGCATCATTACCTCCTGGAAGGGAGCTTTTACATGCTTCTGGTGCCCCAATTGTTGCAGACACTGCTCAGGGGACTCCTCTTGACTGCCAGATGCTGGAGGCCAGGGGAGATTGTGTTCCTCATCCCATAGGACTATAATAATTGGTGTCACCTGGAAAGGAGCTCAGACCCCTGTCTGGTGCCCTGATTTTTGCAGCTGCTGCCAGGGGACACCTCTATATCACCTGGCTATGATGGCCCGTGACACTTAGACTTTTGGGTCCCACACGACTGTCTCAAATGAAGAAAGAATTCTTAAATATCTATGACCCCCCCCCGACACAGGAAGAGACAACAGGTCCTGATCTGTCTTTCTGTGAAGGAGGCTTCAATAGCTAATCATCATGGCTGTGACCTGAAGGGCAGTCTTCTAATTAAACACACATCTGGGGGCTGACTGTTACCCTTTCCAGATGCCTCAGAATGTGGCTGTTATCTTAACTCTCCCTCTGCTGTGCTCCAGAGCACCAGCGTCTCCTGGAGGGGAGTTTACATGCAGCTGGTGCCCTGGCTTTTATGTCTGCTGTCCCAGTTCTTGTAGCTTCTGTGCCTGGTGGGGCTTACACTTGTGCTCCCACAGGACTATATATATTTATACATTTTAAAAAGCTTCTACCAAAGGGTCTGACTTCCACATAGCCTGGATCTAGGTACTGAGATCCTGACAGGTATTGGCACAGCCTCAGCTACTGGGAGCTATTAAAAATATAATAGGCTACTTGGACAAGCACAGAGGTTTGACAGCAAAGAGCAGGGGCTGGATTGAATGACAAGTTTCTTCTCCTACACGAAGCCACTCCTTCACGACTGGGAGAAGTGGTTATTTCATCTATTGCATAAAAATTAACATGGAGAGTTGAGCAAAATAAGGAACAGAGGAATATGTTCCAAATGAAAGAACAAGAAAAAACCTCAGAAAAGACCTGAATGAAATGGAGATGAGTAATTTACCTGGTAATAGTTCAAAATCATGGTCATAAAAATGCTCCCTGCCTGGGGAGAAGAATGGTTGAACATGGTGAGAACTTCAGCAAACAGATGGACAATATTAGAAAGTACCAAATAGATGCAGCAGAGCTAAAGACAATAACTGAGATGAAAAAAATATATACTAGAGGTGTTTAGTAACAGACTAGATGAAGCAGAATACAGAATCAGTGAACTTGAAGACAAGGCAGTGGAGCTTACCTAACCAGAGCAACAGAAAGAAAAAAGAACAACAACAACAATAAAAGTGAAGATAGCTTAAGGGACTTGAAGGACAGCATCAAACAGACTAACATTTGTGTCATAGGGCTCCTAGAAGGAGAAAAGAGAGAGAAAAGGGCAGAAATTTTATTTGAAGAAATAATGACTGCAAACTTCCCTAACCTGGGAAAGGAAATAGACATCTAGATGCAGAAAGGCAGAGAGTTCTAAATGAAAAGAACATAAAGAGACCCACGCTAAGATACATTATAACTGAAATGTCAAAAATTAAAGGCAAAGCCATAATATTAAAAGCAGCAAGAGAAAAACAACTTGTTACATACAAGGGAACCCCTATAAGACCATCAGCATATTTTTCAACAGAAACTTCTCAGGCCAGAAGAAAGTGGCATGATATAATCAAAGTACTGAATGAAAAAACTTCCAACCAAAATACTCTATCTGGTAAAGTTATCATTCAGGATTGAAGGAGAGAGAAAAAATTTTCCAGACAAGCCAAAGCTAAAGGAGTTCATCGCCGCCACCCCAGCTGTAGAAGACGTGTGAAAGGGATTTCCTTAAGTTAAAAAGAAAGGGTGCTAATTAGGAATAAGAAAATATATGAAAGAATAAACCTCACTGGACAGGGGAATATACAGCAAAGGTAATAGATTAATCACCTACCAAGCTAGTATGAAGACTTAAAGACAAAAGTAGTAACTTTTGTTTGTAACTAAAATTACAATAATTAGTTACAGTAAGACAAAGAGATGTAAAATGCGCATCAAAAACAAAATGTGGGAGGGGAGTGAAAGATGTTGATGTTTAGAATGGGATCAAACTTAAGTCAACTTCAAATACACTGTCATAGATTTAAGTTTTTATATATTAGCCTCATGGTAACCACAAAACAAAAACCTATAGTAAGTACACAAATGATAAAGAGAAAGGAATATAAGCATACCATTAAAGAAAGTCATCAGGGGCCTGGGTGGCTAGTTGGTTGAACGTCTGACTCTTGTTTGCAGCTCAGGTTGGGATCTCAGGGTTGTGAGATTAAGCCCGTCATCGGGCTCCACACTGAGCATGGATCCTGCTTAAGGTTCTCTTGCCCTCTCCTTCTGCCCGCTCCCACTTGCGCATGCACGTGCTCTCTCTCCATTTCTCAAAAAAAAAAAAAAAAAGAGTCATCAAACCACACAGGAAAAGAACAAATAAAAAGAAAGGAAGAGGTAGGAACTAAAAACACTGCCAGTAAACAATTACCAGATGGCAATAAATACTTACCAATTACTTTAAATGTAAATGAACTAAATGCTCCAATCAAAAGACACAGAATGGGTGAATGGATTTTAAAGAAAGACCCATCTATATGCTGCCTACAAGACGCGCTTTATATGTCAGGACATACACAGGCTGAAAGTGAAGGGATGGAAAAAGATATTCCATGCAAATGGAACCAAAAAGAAAGCTGTATAGTTACACTTATATCAGAAAAAATAGGCTTTAAAACAAAGATTGTAATAGGCTGTGAGATAGTGATAAAGGGGTCAATTCAACAAGAGGATATAACACTTGTAAATATATATGCACCCAACAAAGCAGCACCTAAATATATAAAGCAAATATTAACAGACCTAATGGGAAAAATAGACGACAACACAATAATGGTATAGGACTTTAATATCTCATTTACATGAAATAAGCCCAAGCATATATAGTCAATTAATTTATGATAAAGGCTCCCAAAATATACAGTAGGGAAAGGTGTCTCTTCAGTAAATGGTGTTGGGAAAACTGAAAAGTCACATGCAAAAGAATGAAATTCCACCGCTATCTCCCACCACACACAAAAATCAACTCAAAATGGATTAAAGACTTGAACATAACACCTGAAACCATAAAACTCCTAGAAGAAAACATAGGAAATCAACTCTGTAATGGTGGTCTTGGCGATGATTTTTAAAATCTGGCACCAAGAGCAAAAGCAATGGAAGCAAAAATAAAGAAATGGGGATACATCAAACTAAAAAGCTTATGCACAGCAAAGCAAACCACAACAAAATGAAAATTCAACCTGCTGAATGGGAGAAAAGATTTGCAAATCATATCTCTGATAAGGGACAAATTCCAAAATATACAAAGAATTCATACAACTTAATAGCACAGACAAACAAACAATCTGACAAAAAATGGGCAGAAGGTCTGAATAGATATTTTTCCAAAGAAGACAAGCAGATGGCTAACAGACACATGCAAAGATGCTTAACATCACTCATCATCAGGGGAATGCAAATCAAAACCACAACAAGATATCACCTTACACCTCTTAGGATGGTTATGATAAAAAAAAAAAGACAAGGAGTAACAAGTGCTGGCAAGGCTGTGAAGAAAATGGAACACTGTGCACTGTTGGTGGGAATGTAAATTGGTGCAGCCACCATGGAAAACTGTGGGGTTCCTCAAAAAATGGAAACAAAAACCACTGTATGATCCAGCAACCCACAACTGGGTATTTACCTGAAGAAAATAAAAACAATAAATTGGAAAGATTTTTCTTTCCAAAGAAAAGACACTGGTGCTATTCCACTGCTCAGCCCCTCAGCGCACCTGACTTCAGCACTGTGGGTGTGGACAGTTCCCCATGTCTACAATGAACACCCCATCTGTTCATTGTAGCATTATTTTCAATAGCCAAGATGTGGGAGCAACCCAAGTGTCCATGGATGGATGAATGGATAAAGAAGATGTGGCACATATATACAATGGAATATTATTCAACCATAAAAAAGAATGAAATATTGCCATTTGCAACAACATGGATGGATCTCAAGGGGATTATGTAAGTGAAACAAGTCATACAGAGGAAGACAAATATCATATGATCTCTCTTATATGTGGAATCTAAAAAGTAAAACAAACTCTTAGATACTGAGAACAGATTGGTAGTTGCTAGAGGTGGGGTAGGGGGATGGGGGAAAATTAGTAAAGACAGTAAAAAGAAAAAAGGTTCTTAGGTGCATTCATCCAAATATCTCCACCCCTTGCCTCAGTTTTCCACACCAGCCTTTACCTTGGAAGCCTGTCAAGGCTATGCATTCGGTCCCTTATAGTTTTCTAACCTTCAGTGTAATTACAGGCTTGATGTTGAATACCATCTGCTCTCTGGCTACAGGGGATGAGAGTCACTTTAAATGCTGTGGTGGAAGCATTCTGGCTTTGAGGGCATACCCTGAGCTGACAATTGGCTGACCTGAGCTTGTCATTTTCTTTCTTCAAGTCTAAAGCAGTTAACAAAATCCAGCAAACTCTCCCAGCCTTATAACTACCATTGCCTCTACAGCCTACAATGGCTAGTTGCTGTATAAGCCAATGCTTCCACCTGTACCTCATTCAGCACTCTACAGGTGAGATTGTCCGTAGCTGTGGTGCTACTGCACACCAGGAATTGTCATCACTCTATTTGTCACCTACAATGGGCTCCTTGTTGCTGACTTACAAGGGAGTAATCAAATTCCAGGCTTCCATTCTGAGGGTCGGCTTTCTAAGTTTGTTTGGTTTGGATTCCTCAGAAAGGATACAGGTACTTTAATGGAGAAGTGATCCCAAGGAGCAGGGATAGCGGGAATGGAAAAGGGCAGGAGGAAAATCTAGTGAAAGAATTTGCTATGAAGATAATTACCATTGTGTTCAGCTGAGCTTCAGTCCCAAAGGGGACCCTGTAAGCACTGTGCAGAATGCCTTTTGTTATTGTGCCTCTGAAGAGAGTGAGACAGGGGCATCTATCCACCAACTCCTGTCCTTATTTTTTCAGGGTTGCCTCTAGGGCGTAATCTTCCTCACACCGTGGGCTGTGCTGAAGCCAGGGCAGAGAGACCCGATGCAAACAAGTCTGGGGGAGACATGGGGAACTGTCCACACCCACAGTGCTGAAGTCAGGTGTGCTGAGAGGCACAAGTCTGGGGGAGACATGGGGAACTGTCCACACCCACAGTGCTGAAGTCAGGTGCGCTGAGGGGCTAAGGTGTGGAACAATACCAGTGTCTGCTACTCCCGACAAGTAGTTTTGGATCCAAAATGCTTCCAAAACACTTGACTTCATCATCAGGCTGGTGATGTACTATGCCTTGCCTGCCATACAATACGCATTTGCCTCAGAAATCTAATTTCCTTTACCTATGGTCCTGGCACTTCAGCTCAACCTCTAAAATCCCTATGGATTTATATTAATGGTGGCACACAGCATCTGTGCCAGGAGAGCAGAGGGCAGTACACCAGCTGGGAGTCTGTCTGTAACTTGTTTGTCAACTCTTGTTTGTGGAGGGGAAAAATCAGACAACCAGCTGTTGCATCTGTGCGTGGAGAAAACATCATGTTGATTCCGGTTTTTTGTATTTTGGTCGAGTAGTCTGCTAGAGCCTCAGGGGGTGTCAGGTCAGGACACTGTAATCTCTGGCTGGGATAAATAGTGGCTGCCCCATTTTTCTCAGTTTGGGCTCCTGGAGACAAATGTCAGCTGGTTCATCAAAAACAAAGTGCTCCCCTGTGGGAGAGTTTAAACAGCTCACCGATGAAGGGTATTACTTTTCCTTCCACTTCTGAAGTCTGCTCAGGTTTTTTCTTCTGCCTGCAGCACCCTTGAGTTATAGGTCTCCCAGCCATAAAAGAGACATAACGTTCACCTTTCATGAGTGAGGGGCCCAGGGGCACTTGCTAACGGCTGCATGTGGCTCTCTGAACAATGTACTGTAGCTTTGACCTTGTTAGCCGCAGAAGACCCATCATGAGGGGACTGAACATCCAGGATGTGGGTGGATGGGAAGACCATGCAGGCAGAGGGAAAGCTTGTGAGCAGGTGGTCCCTGGGGTGGGTCCTCCTGAGCACGTCATTAAATGCAGAGGTAATTGGTCGTGGCTTCTCTGCTCTCTAGCCCCCAAGACCCAGTGAGGAAAAATGAGGGGATACAGGGTTTAAGGATGTAAATAATTCCCAACCTGTTTTTCACTTTCCTGAGAGCTCAGGATCAAAGGATATTTCCCCAGTGGGCAGTGGGAAGAAAGTGTGTGCTGGGGGCAAACCTGGAATGGAGTATTGACTGGCCATTAGTCAAGTAGTGTGACCTTGAGCAAGTTATTAAGTCTCTCTGAGCACAGGCTTCTTCATTTGAATCAAGGGCATAATACTCTTCACCTCATAGGGTTGTCACAGGGATTAATGAGGTGACGCAGGCAACATGCTGGCCTCATATGGGACACACAACTGAGTGCTCGATGAAAGTTTGTTCCTTTCCCTTTTCCTAATTGTAGGGAAAAAACCAAACTCAGTGGTTTCATTGCCTGGACATCTCACGGGTTTGGGGACGATGAACCACACGGTCGTCCGCTGACCTCAAGGCAGTCTGAGGAGTGATTATAAGGATGGCTTCAGATGTTGGAAGCACCAGGAGCTACCTCTTTGATCTGTCTGCTTTAAAAGTTCTATCCTTACAGTAGCCTCACTATAAGCTTTTTCAATACTGCAGGATTTCCTAATCCCCTTTAAATAAAGATCAAAAAGGAGCCAGATCTTGGCAGCGTCTCCCTGTTCCTGCTGGTCAGTATCCTGCAGAGATTTGGGTTGAAAGTCTTAATGACTGGCTCGTGAGAACTGAGAACACTCTACCTGGGCTCCAAACCAGTTGGAAAACCTGGTCACCTGGTACCTGACCCAACCCCTAATCTGTCTCTTCCTGATTTTCTGAAATAATAGTTATAAATGCCTCTGTGCTCCAAGGACAGTTTGAAATGCTTTGTATGAATCAATGCACTAATTCCTCACAATAACCTATAAGGTGGGTGACAATCAATGTCACCCAGTCATACAGATGGGGAAACTGAAGCACATGGAGGTGAAGTGGTAAGGACCTAAGACCGTGGAGAGGGTAAATGGCATTCGGGACCAAGGGTCCACGGACATGAGCACACGGCTGAAATATCAGGGATTTTCCCAAAGCCAGTTCTCAGGTCTACTGCAGTCCAGACGAGCCCTTTTGCAGAGAATGTGTCCTCCACCTCAGTTCAGAGACCCATCCTCACTGTGCTGTCCAGGCAGTTGGGGTTCCTAGAACATTTCTGGGAACCACTTTCCAACAGAATCCAGGGCAGACTTAGGGAGTGAGCACACAGCAACCCACAACTTGTGATGTCCTGGGGAATCAGTTGTTGTGGGGTCTGACCACCCATTGCAATTGTCTCAGAGATGCTGGGAAACACCTGCTCATTTGGTGCTCGGGTTGCCTCTGGGTTAAGCACAGAGCTGGAGAGCATTTTTATTCAGATTTTAAAAGAAAGGCAAAAAGGCAGAGTGAGCCAAGCTTTGCTGCCCAGAGGCCATCAGCCCTGTTGTGACTTCTGTCCAAGGGGGGCAGTAGGGCTCCGGCTCTGGCATGAAGTGAGCAGATGGGGCAAGTGGGGACTTGGATGGGGGAGGGCCACCGTCAGTTGTGAGGTCAGCAAACATTTGTCTTCAGAGAGAGAATGTCACAAGTAAGGAGAACGGCTCAGTGGACAAGAAGTGCGTGTTGAGCAAGAAGTGGGTCCTGCAGCAGGGAGTGTGGCCAGAGGAGGAAGTGGGTCCTATGCCAGGGAGCATAGGCCAGGGAGGTCAGCAGACACTGCCCCTTATCTCATTGCTCCAGAGGGCAAGGTACTTTACAGATCCATGCCAGGATGGGGACATCCAGGACGCCCTTTTTCCCCTGAACTGTGAGGTGACACGAGGACAGCATGAAACTAGGAATGAGTAAGGAGCAGGCTGCCTCTTAAACCCCACACATGCACACATGTGTGCACACACAGGCAGTGTAGACACCCACCTGCACATATGCATACAAACACACACGCACACACATGCCTCCAATTGGCCCAGACTCCCAGGGCAGGAGTGGTTCTAGGGCTTTCCTTTAAGGCTTGTTGCCCCTGGCTGGACACTGACAAACACTCCAGGACCCACACTGGGAGCTGGGTGGGGCTGAACGTCTGATGCCCTCGGGGGTCCGGCTGGCTGGCGGCTCCCAGGGTTACAAGAGCAGACAACCGCCGGCGGTGGAGCCAGTGAAGCGCGGCCGCTGTAGATGGCTCACCCTCAGAGGCTGGGAGGAAGACCGCCGGCCACGCTGTTAACCTGACTGCTCATTTAGACATTCATCTCACCGTTCATTGAGGTTACTGAGTGCCAAGGAAGATTTATTGCGGGGGCCAGACACGGCTGTCCAGGATGCGGTGATGAGCAAGATAGACAGATCCCTGCCTCCGTGGAGCTGACATTCCGGCGCAGGAAGAACACCTGTTGAGAAGGTCAATGCATGTTCGTGTTTGAGGGTGAGCGCTACGGAGAAGCCGGAGCATGGAAGCGGACAGGGAGGTGGACTGCAGCTTACGCCGAGGCGTCTGCGTGGGGCCTCTCTGGAAAGGTGTGGTTAAAGGAAGGCCGGAAGGAGGTGAGGAAGGAGCCACGCTGACATGTGGGGAGAGGGCATTCCGGGCAGAGGGCACAGCAAATGCAAAGGCCCTGAGGCAGGAATGTGCCAGCCCGCTCAAGGAGCAGGGAGGAGGCCAGGTGCTCAAGGGCGGTTCTGGTGAGCTGGGTTCTTCCTCTGAGTGAGCCGAGAAGCCACCTGAAGGTTTTGAGCAGAGAGAGGGACATCATCTGATGTCGCTGTTTGGCTGGGGGAGCTGAGAGGATGGAGTTGCCAATGACTGAGATGGGGACACTGTTGAGGGAACTGCTCTGGAGATAAAGATGAGGAACTTGGTTTTGGATATGTGAAACACAGGATTCCTGCTTAACATCCAAGTTGGCAGGAAAATATCTGGGGCAAGAACCAGGCTAGAGGATACATGTTTGGGGGTCCTGAGGGTGGGGATGAGATTATACAAAACCACCCTGGGAGTGAGGGTGGGCAGAGATGAGGAGAGATCTGAGAATGAAAACCTGAGGTCTCCAGTGTTGGGACAGGAGGGAGCGGGCAAAGGTGGGTCATCCACATTGCCGTGTGCACGGTCCCCTTGAAATTGTGCAGTGTACAACCTGTGTGGCCACACACGGAGGCCCTGAGCAGAGGAGACAGCGAAGGAGTGAGCAGAGAAGCAGGTGGGAGGCTGGAAGGGTGTGGGGTTCTGGAGGCCAGGTGAGGAGAGCACACCAGGCTGGTGGGGCCCACGGGTCGAGCGCTGCTGCCAAGTCACAGAGCGCCAGAAGCGGGAGCTGAGCGTTGACCCGCAGGGTGAAGGTCACTGATCGCTGGTACCGGAGCGGTCGTGCTGGAGCAGATGGCGTGGAGCCGTGGTTGGAGGTGGTGGGCTCTGGAGAGGACGGCAGGGGAGATGCAGAGGCTGAGTGCACACAGCTCTTGCAGAGCTCCTCTCTGACGGGAGCAGAGAAACACGTGGAGCGTAAGGGGAGCTTTATCTCTGCGTACTTGTCAGTTGTTTGAGGTGGGAAAAAAATGCCCAGTGAATTGCACATATTGCTGGGAGTAACCTAGCAGAGAGGAGTGACTGAAGATGCGGAGGAGAGGACAAAGGTTTGCTGGAGTCGGACTGGGGTAGGAGCGGGAGATGCATGGGCAGAGGAGGGGCTGGCATTGGAGGGGGCCCGTCTGCGGTGTCCAGAGAGGAGGTGGGAGAGCAGGCACCCCTGCAGGTGGGTGGCAGAAGCTTCTGTGGGTTCCCTCTAGATCACTCCAACCTTTTTTTCCCTTTCTTATAGAGGTTTTATTTTATTTATTTATGTATTCATTTTAATAATTTTTTATTATGTTATGTTAGTCACCATACAGTACATCCCTAGTTTTTGATGTAATGTTCCATGATTCATTAGTTGCTATAACCTTGATAGTGAATTAGGACAGCAGTCATCGGGGTGCCTGGGTGGCTCAGTCCTTAAGCATCTGCCTTCGGCCCAGGGCATCATACCAGGGTCCTGGGATCGAGCCCTGCATCGGGGTCCCTCCTCTGCTGGGAGCCTGCTTCTTCCTCTCCCACTCCCCCTGCTTGTGTTCCCTCTCTCGCTGGCTGTCTCTCTCTCTCTCTCTCTGTCAAATAAATAAATAAAATCTTAAAAAAAAAAAAAGGACAGCAGTCATCACAGCAGAGTGGGTGGGGGTGGTGTGACACTGCCACGCGGGACACACTCGGTGGATTAGGGGCCCACTGGAGATTTATGGGCATAAATTCCAGCGAGACCAGTCTGCACAGTCTTCCTCCACCCTCACTGAGCCACATGACACAGATGCCAGAAAGGTTGGGGGGCGGTGTCCGGTTTGAAGGAGGACTTGGTACTTGAGGAGGACGGCTTTGACCCGGAAGGAGGGAGCAGGGTCTCTGGGATAGGCTGCTGACATAAGTGACTCCGGTAATTCCTCTCCCTGAGTCCATGGTCTTGGTGGGCGGAGGGCGGGGGGGTGGGGGGGAAGGCGCGGGCTCCATACAGGTGCTGGGCTTGGCCACGTGACTTAGCAGCAAGGGCTAGAAGCCCCTGTGCCCAGAGGCTGGTCCTCTCTCTGTGCTCACAGCCCTGAGGCTACCCCTGCACAGCCCCGGCTCAGCCCTCTGGAAGAGGGGCGCTGTAGGAGGGGAGCCAAGGAGCCAGCTGACAGTCGGCCAGACATCAGACAGGTGAGGAGGCCAAGCTGGGCCCTCCAGGTGCTAGCCAGCTCATCTGTGGACCACAGACCTGCAAGAGACCCCACAGAGATCAGCCGGGAATAGCTGAGACCGGAATCCCGAGAAAGGACCCATGTTGTGTTAGTTCCAGCGCCAAGAGGCTTTGGGGAAATTCGTTATGCAGCAAAACTAACCGGTACCATCAGAAAGCCACAGTGAAAAGCAAGGAGGCCCCCTCCCCTACCTCCAGGTGCAGGGGTCAGAGGCTGTGGGGGGAGCGGTGACTGCAGGGCAGGACCAGGACCCCATAGAGCAGGAGAGTGACTGGGCTCTCCAGACAAGAGTTTGAGGGTATGGGGCGTTCTGGCGATGACTGGCTATGGGCTCCAAAGGTCACAGTGGGAAGGCTTTAAGAGTTGGGGGGAGTGGGTAGTGGGGTCAGTGAAGGCTCCACCAGCCCCCATGAGGATGAGAGGGCCAGGTTAGTTACCTGGGTGTGCTGGTTCCTGTGCTCATTCCAAGCCATAAATACGCCCTGGGGGCTCGCTGGGTGCAAGGTGCCCGGCACAGGCTGGCTATTGTAGGACTCTGTCCTTCATCCTGCTGCAAAGCGGTTTCCCTCCTTGCGGGGGCGTATCCTGTGCCCCACCCCCTCACTATGCCAAGAACTCGCTGCTTTGCCAGCCCTAATAGTTACTGGGTTTTTTTTTCTCTCTGTGGGAACATGGCCTTGTTTGTATTTATGAAAGTCAAAAGGAAATCAGATTCACCTAACAAGTTTTCATTGTTACGAATGAGCATCTTGCAGTAGGTGAGGGCCACCCGCGAGGTGTACGTTCAACCAAGAGAACACAGCCTCCCCTGCAGGGAGCTGCCAGGCCTGGTGGCGCTGAGTGGGGTGGGCGGCCTTGGAGCTTCCTCCTCGCAGCCTCTTTAGCATGGAAACCAGCTATGATTAGATTTCGGAGCCCATCTTCATGTTTTATTAATTTGGTATAATGAAGTCCCCTCTCCCCTGAGTGCCATCAGAGAGGCATTTGTCCAGGAAGGTGGAGGACCTGCTCTCAGTGGGGACTTTGCCCTAACCTGCAACAAGAGCCACGTCCATCCGCCAGGCTGCCGGAGGCCTTGGTCAGGTGCATGACCCTGCGTTTTGGGGTCCCCTGATGTCTGGAGGCTAAGCCCCCAGCTGACCTCCTGGAGGGGAGCCCCTCCCTGAACCAGCCTCGGTCCAGTTGCCTCTTGCTCTGGAGAAGCGCTGGCAAGCTTCCGGAACTACGTAGTCCATAGGGATAAGGGGACCTGGAAACCAAATGCTAGTATTTCAAGGACCTGGAGTGACAGCCTTTTTGAGCCACTGGTTTTGAAAAATGCAACCTTGTTTAATTTGATCATTAAGTGACTGGGATTTATGGCCCAGCAAGCCCCCTGGAACATCCCTATGGGCATCTGAGGCTCAGAGAGGACCAGGGGTTTGCCCTGTGTGCTTCCTTCTCTGGTGCTTCCTTCTTGTGCGAGCAGTGTCTTCATGGATGAGAGGGAATTTTCTGCTTTGCCCTACATGTGAAACAGTCACAACATTTTATTTAAACAAGTTTGTGCTTGAAGGGCAGTGTGGTACATGAGGAGATGACTGGGCATCCATCCATCCATCCATCCATCCATACATCCATCCGTCCACCTATCCATCTACCCATCCATCTATCCATCCATCCATACAACCATCCATCCACTATCCATCCATCCATGCCTCCATCCATCCATCCATCCATCCATCCATCCATCCGTCCGTCCATCCTTCCTTCCGTCTGTCCATCCATTCATCCGTCCACTCATCCATCCATCCATCCATGCACCTATTCATCTACCCACCCACCCATCCCTCCACCTACCCAGCCAGCCACTCACCCACCCACCCATCCATCTATCCATGTACCCATCCCTGTGGATGGGGGGAGTGGTGAAGGAGATGGAGGACTCCCTGCCTCACAGAGGACACAGGGCCCTGGGAAGGCTAACACTGGGTATCTTAGCCAGAGTGGTCAATGTAGGGTTTCTCCAATCAAGTGATTAGCTCTGAGACCTGAAGAATGAGAAGGCACCAGCCATTTGGAGAACAGAACAAATCCCATGGTTTCTTCTTGGGTCATATCCCAGAAGATCATTTTGAGCTCTGGACCCTTTTTCTTCCTTGCTTTTGGTGTCAACTTTAACTCCTGACTGGTTTCCCTCCCTCCTTGTTTGCCTTTAACTGTTTTTGAGAAGAGGTCCAGAGAAAGGCAGTAGAGGGCTGGGACACAAACCAGGCTCTGTCCATTTTCCCATTCTATGGTCCGCAGCAAGTGCCCTTCATCTTCAAGGCTGCAAGACGGCTGCCATGCTTCCGGACATTGTGCACACATCCTAGGCAGAAAGAAGGCAGGAAGGGCAAAAGCCACTTCTTCTTGAAGGTTTCTCTTTTGGTTTGGAAGGGACATATTCCTTAGGGACTTCTGCCTACATCTATTTGTGATGATATGACCCAGTCCTTTCCCGCCTAGCTGCAAGGGAGGCTGAGAAGTCACCATTCTAACCTGCTGGCCCTGATTGTAGAGGAAGGCAGGGAGGCAATCCAAGAAAGTCCCACCCCCGGGGGCTCCTGTCTCCTTCCCCCACATTCTTGCACTGGGTTCACGTTTGCAGTGCAGAATTACCATGTGGTATTCTATTAACCACACCCAGCTCCCCTACACCTGCACTGTCAGCTGCTTGAGGGCTGGCGTGGCGTCTGGGGATCTTTCTCCCCCTTTGGCTGAACAAAGGCCCTTGTGAGAGGAGGGGGCATGTCCCACTGGCCACACCTCACCTCCTCCCCACACCAGCCTCACCACATGCTTTCATTTTGAAATTTCTTCTTACTGTACCAGTCTGAACCTATTGGGCCCCCATGTAGTGTAATAGTCTTGTGGCCTGATTCCATCTCCACTGCTTGGCCTGCGGAGTCTGCTTCCTGGGGTCTGAGGGAGGGGGAGCTGACCCCGCAGGGGTGCAGGGGCGAGGCATCTCCCGTGGCCCAGCAGGGCAGATCACCTAGAGAAGAAGATGAGCTTCATGATCCCAAATGGGGGAGAAGGAGGTGGGGAGGAGGAGAAGCAGGGCTCTGCGGAGGCCTCTGCTCAGGCAGCACCGGCCCCATCTCGGGGGGAAAAAGACGAGGAACAAAGGCGCATATACAGTATTCAGTCCCATTTCTGTAAAGAAGGAAATGTAGAAAACACTGAACAAATATACTTCTGTATATCAGGGTAGGTATCGGGGCAGTTACAGTTCGATAGTGCAAAGGTGGGTGAAGTTTAAGTTTGTTACATCTCTGTTTTAAAATAAACATGTTATTTTAGTATGAAGGATAAAATTTTAAAAAGACGACTTGTTTCTTTTGGGTGGAGAAAGTGATGGAGGGACAGGCCTTCGGCGTCTGCTACCTGGGCTCTTTGTCTCTGGAGCCCATGGGGACTCAGGCCACATAATGTACTTGAGACCCATCTCCTTGTTTGCAAATGAAGAACGTAATAAAGAAAGGGGGATAATCAGAGCGGGGGATGAAGCATGACAGACTATGGACTCTGAGAAACAAACTGCGGGCTTCAGAGGGGACAGGGATGGGGGAGTCGGACAGGCTGGTGATGGGTAGTAAGGAGCGCACGTATTGTATGGTGCACTGGGTGTTACACACAACTAATGAATCATCAAACCTTACATAAAAAAAAAAAGAAAAGAACATAATAGCACCTTCTGGGGGCTTTCAAGGAAGGATTGCAGTGAAGTCATGTCCATGCCATTGCAGACATACCACATGTCCCCACAGGTGCCCCCCACAAACGTGAGCTACTTTGATGACCATGACTACTTTTGGGCCAGAAGCATCCCTCAAGAGCAGGGAACCTGTGTGAAAATCTTGCCGATTCACTTCACGATGATAATCGCCCTTTATTGGAAAGCAGGTCCTACTTTCTCTGTTGGAAGTGGGTTTCGGTGGGTAGGGTGGGGCTCCCTGCAGGAAAGAGAAGCCCCCTCTGTCTCCTGGGGTGGTCTGATGCTGTTTCAGACTCTGGGTCAGGCACAATCAAGAAAGGGTAGGTAGGCCCCCCCGCCAATGAACCTCCGGAGAACTGGATTTGTGTGAGTTTGGGGAGAGGGGTTCCCCAACAGGACAAAGTCCTGAGTTTGAGGTGGGGGGAAGCATTCTGAGTGGGCACGTCACGCCAGCCAGGGGATCCCAGGCCCCGGCGTGATCCAGACACGCCAAGTTCTAGATCCTTCATGAAGGAACGTTCCACGGGTCTGAGCTCTAACTTTAAATGACTGTTATTTACTCCCACTTCTGAAAAGGATGGGTATTGTTATATTTTTGTTGCGGAGTGATTTTTAGCTTTCCGCACAGCGGCTACTGAAAGGAAGGCTTTGATTGCTTCCCACTTGTCATATATTTGCCCTGAAGCAGTCAAACATCTGAGCTGCCAGAGACCTTGTAAGAGCAGCAGGAGACAGCTCTGTGAGCTTTTATCCATGAACGAAAGACCCAAACAAGACCAAACCTTTAACATTGTTTCTCTTTCCGTGTAGAATGCATGCACATGTTTGAAACCTTCCATGGGGGGGGGCGCGGTTAGCGGCCTCGGTCTGGCCCCCCCCCCCCGGCGCGCCGGCTCCCGGAGGGACCACTTCTACCTGTGCTGTTCCCTCCTGTGCTCGTAAAACACACTCTGAGGACGCAGACAAAGGTCCCTTGAGACAAGGACCCTAACAACAGCAGACACGGCAACTCTGTCCTACAGCGACTCGTCAGGACCTTCCGTCACCGCGTCATTGTGACTCCAGGGCTTACAGTCATTCAACTCTGAGCCTTAAAGCCGCTTGTGCCAAAAGTAATTCCATAAATCCCAGCCGGGCCCGTGTTGGGCAGGAGGAGATGAGCTTTCCCGATGTGTCTGTGGACTGAATATTGGTTAGTGTCTCCCCCCGACCCACGACATGTAGGGCGCCGTTCTAGACGCTCAGGGCAGAGGGGAGTCTGAAGATTCTTGATCATTCTCCCCGATGCGGTTAATAGAAGCCAAGCATTTCTGTGGAGGGAAAGCGTGCTCACCTACCCCCAGGTCTGTTCTTGTTTGAGGTGAAGACATACAAACACCTTTCATAAAGCAGGGCTCTGCTTTAAATCCTGTTTTAAAATCAGGAGGAAGTACACATCCTGAATTAAAAGCACTGATTCACTTTTTAAAAGATGCAATGTCATGTTTTACCATGAAAAACCACTCTCTCTGGCTCATAGGATAGGGTGCAGGGAGCTCAGTCACCCCATATCAGTTATCCATGGGACATGGCTCTTTCTGTTCTCGGAAGTGCGAGAGAAGGATGGAATGCCGAAGGATACAGTGACTGTGGAAAGCCAGATGCCAGCAGCAAGGGCAGGGTCAGTGGCCACTGCAGGCTGAGCGGGAGCTGTGCTGTGCTGGGGCCCTGGGGCCGGGGGTCTGCAGAAGCCCTGCACTGAGGGGGACAGTGTTTCTGCTGCCAGCAAGTTCCACAAGGCAGGTTTTCCCAGCTGCCCCAGCCTCCACCATGGAGGCCCCCTGACTTTTTGCCGGTCTCCACACAGAAGGCCCAGCTGAGCACACAATGGGGAGTTCTCTGTCTTTGAGCCATTAACTCAGTTCCAAAGAAATAGGGTTATCCTAATCTCAGAAGTGTGTTTTGACTTGTCGCATGAATCAACCTTGCGATCAGCAGAAGCGGCCAGCAAAGTCATCTGTGCCTTGCGCTCTCGTTGTCTCTGTGGGACGTGGGGAGAGTGCGGTAGGGAGGGAGCTCTTCCTCCACGTCCCAGCTGCAGGGTTCCTACTGTCCTTCCTGGGGGACCTTCCCATCAATAATAGTTAATAATTTAATAATAGCAGCGATCAAGTGTGGCATGCTTCACGGAAGGAAGTCATGCATGACACAAATCTTTCTGCCCACGGCATCCGCACGGACAGTGACGTCGGCAGATCTGTTGGTCTGTGTCCAGGTTAAGCAAACAAGGTCATGCATGGCCAAGCAGCTGCACCTGACTTCCCTGGAAATGTAGGACCCGATTCCTGCCCGGCAAATGGAACCAGGCGGACGCATACCTCACGATCTTAATCGAGCCTCAGAAGCCAACCTATATCGAAGAAACTTAGCGGACCTCTTGGTTAAAAAAAGTGCAACTCTGGTGTTTGCACGCCCAGCTCAGAGTCTTGCTGGGCTCTGGAGCTGGAAGCAAAGTGGCAGCATAGCGAGTGGGAGCTGTGGGTCTGTTTTATGGGCATCTCCAAAGGGGCTTCTGGGGGCAGACGACAGACAGTACTGTGCAGCTCCCAGCATGTGAAAACTCCACCCAAATGCACAGAACTCTGACAATGTAGGCACTTGTATTCCCAGTGGGATAATGGGGACACCCTTGCCAGGCCACTGAGTGGCCCCTGGCTGTGGGACCCTGAGCCCTGGCAGGAGATCCCAGGAGGCAAAGGGGGGCTCCTGTTCTCAAAGGGCAAGTTGTGCATAGTCACAGCTCCGACAACATGAGGAGGGGCTGCAGGGCCGGCTGGGCAGTGACACGGGCCTCCCGGGGGCGTGGGGTGAGGGGTTCCTCCGTCGGGCCCTGGGGTTGGCCGTTTCTGTGGGCGGTTGAGCCAGGGGCAGGCCCTTTATTAGGGAAATGGAGAGCTGGTAAGTTTCAGAGTCCAGACTTGGACCCAGGACTGTGTTGGACCCGGAGTTTGCGAGCTTGGCTGGAGCCTTGGGGGATGGAAGTGCAGGTAGGGCCTGTTTAGGCTGAAGGAGACCGTCTGGCTGACACCTGCTAGATGTTGGCTGGCGGGACGTGAGAGGGGGCAACCATGAAGGCCTTGGGGGTTGGACAAACGAGTTTCTGGCAGGATCCATTCTCTGGACCTTAAAGAGAAACTCCTTTACCCTTCACATCAGAATTTTTTTTCTGTTGGGTTGGTGCCCAGCGGTATTTGTCAGTATCGTAAGTTAGGTGACTCCTGGTGCCAGGGTCCATGAGGCTCCGTGTTGTGCCTGTATCGATTTTTCATACATATCAAACACTCCAGCGACAGCATTGCTCTGTTTCATGCTGCTCCCGTTTCCTTCTTTTTGACTTGGAAAGGAGCTCTTCAGAAAATGGCACTTGTGCCCCCCCATCATGTAGGGGAAACTGAGGCAGAGAGGCTTAGGAGAGAGGCCTGTGGTCAGCCGCAGGCAGGGGCCGGCCCGGGAGCTCCTCTGACTCCGTTGATACCAAGTGGACAACTGCTTAATGGATTTTCCTCCAAAGTTGAATAAATGGGCCTTTATAGAAATTTAGTAGGGGAATAAACCACAGAAGAAAAATCAAAACACTTAGAAAAATCTTTTAATGTTTTTATTTACACCATACATGAAAATACCAGCTTGGTTTGGGATTGGAGCTGTTACATAATTTATAGGCACGAAACCAATTCCTAACGCAATGTGTTCTCCAGTTTTGCAGGTCCCGGAGGCACCGGATCTGTATTCCGTTCTGCCGCGGAGAGAATGAATGTCAGAGCCGCGGCAGGCAGGGAAGGGCGGCTTCCCAGGAGCTCCAGCAGGGAAGGCGGCTCGGAGTCGCGGGAAGGCAGACGCCGCACGGATGTAGGACAGCAAAGTGGTTTAGAATGGAAGGATTGTAATTTATTTTGACACCGATCGTGTATTATTCAGCTGGAGTAAAAATAAACCTTATTAACCGGGAAAATAGATCCCCTTCTTCAGCCCACGCTACGCCAACTGCAACTTAGTAGCAACGATCAGGACAATAGTGGAGTTTGCTCAAACATCTTATCGGCACTCGAAGAATCAAATCCCTCGCTGGGAAGAGACTCACAAACACGTACGTGCATCTACAGAACACGCGTAACCTCCCCCAGCGACGGAGCCCGTGCTGCTTTGCTGCGGGTCAGATCCCGACGGGTCACCTGTGCTGGGCCCTGTGGGGCTGGGGCCTGGCCCGCGGGGCCTCGCTGTTGGTGCAGGTGGGGCCGGTTTGTTCATGCACTCATTCCTTCCTCCATGCTACACCAACTCTGTGCCAGGCGTCTTGACACACGCCCCCCCTTGGGATCCTCCCAGCTCCATGAAACAAGTATTACTGGCCTTAATTTTGCAGATGACCGAGATGAGGCTTCGAGGCACGTGAGCTGTGGATACCAGCCTGTGACCTCCAGCCCTAGGCCCACCTCAACCTTCCAACCTGCTGAGCATTGAGCAGTGTCCCCCCCCATTCATTTCCACTGGGGACCTCAGAAAGTGGTCTTATTGGAAATATGGTCTTTGCAGGTGTGGTCCAGGTAAGACGGGGGCCATGCTGGATGGACGTGGGCCTGGATCTGATGACCAGTGACCTTATGAGACCAAAGAGGCACACTGGAGAAGCCCACATGGCGACAGAGATGTGGATTAGGGGTGTGTGTCTATAAGCCAAAACACACCAAGGATTGTTGGTTGTCACCAGAAGCTGGAGAGGGACGTGGGGCAGATTCTCTCTTGGGGCTTCCAGAAGGAACGAACTTGCAGACACCTTGATCTCAGACTTTCAGCCTCCAGAACTGGGAGAAAAATTGTCTGTTGTTCTAAGCCCTCCAGTTGTACTCTTCTTCGGGCAGCACCAGGAAACGGAAGACAACACAGAGCTGGCTCGATTCATTCTTGCAACGACGAGAGGAGATGCAGAGGGAGCCAAGGGCCTGGCACTGCCCGTAGCCAGCGGGTCTCCGGGGCTTTTCTGAGTAGGACCGTCCAGCCCCAGCTGGGCTTCAGCCATGTCACGTGCCCTGAGTCTCAAGGGGCTGGACTGGACGGGCTCTCGGCTCAGCTTTGGCCTGAAGCCCCAGGCGGGCACAGCTCAGGGGCGTTAACCACATTCGCACTGTTGTGCCGCTATCCCCACATCCACCTGCTGGACCGTAACATCCTGGCGCCCACCCTTCTACCTTATGTCTCTGTGGATCAGACTCCTCCAGGGAGTGGGGTCATTCGGTGTTTGTGCCTCTGTGACTAGCTGGTTACCTAAGCAGGCGCAGGAAGATCGATGAGCAGGTGCGTGTCCCCGGTCTGCAGCGTCGCCTCAGCCTCTGTGGTGCTGCCCGGAGCCGCCCCGTGCGCCCTGGGCCCTGACTCCAGCCCTGGGTGGTAAGGGCTTGGGGCTGTTTCGTGATCTTGATGTAGTCAGCCGGGCCCTTGTGGGAGGTCCTCAGACCAACCACATCACCGCAAGCTCGCCCGCCTGCCCTCCTTGCCCACCTCCGTCTCTCTGTCTCTCTGACTTTGTGTCCCTCCCCCGCCCCCTCCGCCTGGGTCACACCTTCCTCTCCTGCTGAGTATATATATCACCCCCTTGGGGAGGGCCTCTCTGGTCTCCCATGACCCCCAGCACACACCACATCTCAGCCTGCACCTGCCGGGGGGCGCGGCCCTGTCCCAGCACCGGCATCAAGTAAGTGTTCAGTAATCACACAGCGTGGACGGACGGATGGCGGCTGGCTGAGAGCCTGCCTGGTTTGGCTCTAACCTGCTCAACACAGTTAGAGACCCAGAGGCCTCGTGCCTTCTTGTCCTCAGGAGGCTTACCCGGTGAGGATGAGGGAGAGACGCCCACTTGAAGATCCCAAGTGTGCCCCAACTTGCAGGTGGTAGTGGGCCTGCGGGAAAGTCTGGAGACCCCAGTGAGGCACGCTTGCCCCGGGAGACAGGTTGTGGGAAGTGACCAGGGACGGGGACAATCAGCTGTTTCGCCAAAGTTCCGAGTGGATGCCGTGGGCTCGCTCCGCCCCCCCAGGCCTGTTCTGGGCCCTGCTTTTCCTCCTTTTGTGGGTTCCCTTAGGACTAGCCGACCTCCGACATCTCAGAGGGTGCCAATGTGGGGGACACCAAATCAGAGGACGTGGACTTGCGAGTGCACAAGTTTGAGGAATTCTTCAACCTCTCCATTTCGCTTATATCTTTATTTTTATGTGCACATCGAAGTGATAGCCAATAAAAAGCCCTGTCTAATTAAGTCCAGAAGAGCTCCTTCAATACAAATAAAATAAAAATTGTACGGGATAAGAAACATCGTGTCAGTTTAATTGGCGGCGTTTTTTCTTTCTTAGTGGTACATAAAGTAACAGAGCGTTTTGCCACGGACCACGTCTTAAATTCAATGAAACATTCTCAGTAAAATATAGCAACAGTTGTTACGTGTCAGGTACAGTTGTACCTGTGTGCTGTGATTTAACTCGTTTAATTCTATGACAGCCTTGTAACCTGCCACATGTGCAGGAGGGAAGTTCCAGGGTCTGGGAGGGAGGCTGCGACTGAGAACTGGACGGTCGGGAGAGGTGTGCAAGGCCCGGAGGAGGGGAGGGGGCTGCGCCCGTGCTTGGCGGGGAGGACCCTAGAGAAGTCCCAGAGACACCGGGGTGCAGGGCCCTGAGTCCCCGTGTCCCTGGGGAAGATGCCAGACCCCCAAGGCCGGGCTGTGAGCAGCATGAATCAACCAAGGGTCCCTGTGTCTGCATTGCCGTAGGTCGGAGCAGAAGGGCATGTGACAGAAGGGGACCTGGCCACCGCCCACTAGGCAGGCGGAGGCTGCACTGTGAGCAGGTCTTCCCCGTTCTGTCCTGAAGATGTGGTTTTGAGATGAAAGGGAAGGCAGGGGATGGTCCACGTTTCCTCTGTGTTCCTTGGGTCCTTCCCTAGCCTTCTGGTCTCCACTGGGCGGTGCTCACACCCCCGCACCACCTGCCTCCCCGGGGACAGACAGGCCCACAGCGCCATCCCCGGGTCTGCTGCTGGCTCCGCAGGGCAGGGCCCTACAAGGTCAGAGCCCAGGGTGCCTCCTCTGTGGAGGGGGCAGACCTCCTGGGGCTACTCCTAGGGACTAAGACACATGGCATCTCCAGGAACGTGGGTGCCAGCCCCTGACTCCGACTGATCCCTGTCTCACGCGTCCCCACGGAAACAGGCTGCTGATGGGCACCTCGGACCTCAGCTTCTCTGGTTCTGATGTTGGGCTTGCTTTGGGGCCAGACGGGCCGGGGTGAGGGTCCCCACACTGCCAGTGAAACCTCAGGGCTTTTATTTTCATGTTCTGACCACCAGGAGGACGGCAAGAGCGCCTGTCTAGCAGGGTTCTGGGGAAGACTCGGTGCGCGCTGAGCCGGGCATGCGCGAGATGGTCTGAGGCCTCAGCCACAAGGGGCCCGTGGCAAGGACCGTTCCCAGCGTGGTTTCTGCATTAGTGGACTCCGTGGTATGGCGACACGGAGGGGCACAGGATTAATTACAGCAGGCCGCAGGGGCCTGAAAGGGCATCCAGAGCCTTGGTAACGAGGATGCTCGTCCCCCGAATGCCAAGAGGCGGTGAGCGCTGACCCAACGTGCTGCTGGTGCGACGGAGGTCCGGGAGGTAGAACCCTGGGCGGGGGCCTGGGGGCTCCTTCTGGCAAGCAGGAGGGCGTGGGCGGAGAGCTATCCCATCGGCCCTCAGGGTCTCGCCGAGAGGGTGTGACTGAGCAGAGGCTCACGTTCCTGTGCGACAGAGGAGGAAGCATGGCGGCTTGCGGTGACGCTTGTCGGAGGGTGTGTCCCCGCGGCCTCCATGTGGTGCTGGCCCCAAATAACCGAGAGTGTGTCTGTGTGGAGTGTGAAACGGGGTGCAATCCGTCTGTTCGCCGGTGCTGCCCAGTCACCTGGGCCCTAGGGATTGTCCACACGAGCACGAAGTCCAACCTTGACGCTCGGACGTGTCAGGGCCAGCACAGAGCCCAGCTAAGGCGGGGAGTGGAATACGCCGTTTCCAGTTTCTGCACAGGTTTTCATACGATGCTGGGTTGATGTGGGCCTTTATGCTTAGACATTTCCACAGAACCGCTCCGGAGGGCCGGCAAGCATGCAGACTCGTGGCCTCTATCTGTCTTCTAGCTGGTCGTGCTGCTAGGGCCATGGGCAGGGAGGCCCTTTGGACGGGTAGTGGGTTTGTGCCGCCAGCCCGAAGGATGGGTGGAGACTGGCCAGGTGGGAGAGGTGAGGCTGTTGGTGCTGGGAGCTGATGGACAGGGAGGCAGAACTTCATGCCTCCAGGTACCCTTTCTGTATAATGGGAAACAGTTACACCTGCCTAGAGTACCCCAAAAGGGTGTCGTGCCACGTGACCGAGGTAGGAAGCTGGGTGGGAATTGCTCCTACAGGGGACAGTGCGGGGTAAGGGCAAGGGTTACTGGTGCTGGGTCTGTGTCAGCTGTAAACTGTGCCTGGATCTCTGTCTCTGTCTTCTTGAGGGGCTGTGCTGGCTGCAGGGGCCTGTCCTGTTCCCCACCCCGCCGAGAGGCAGGTCCCACACCACTGGGGCAGAGTCTTCCGCCAGGACCCGAGGCCAGAGGACGAGCTTCCTGCTAGCAGCCCGCGTTTCAGGACGGGGTCAGGTGCTACGTTCCGCCTGCAGGGTCTCAGCTGATGATTCCAGCAGCAGAGTTCAGGGGGACAGGTGCAGCGCCCCTCATTGCTCATCCAAAGCCACGGCCCCGTGGCTGCCAGCTGCTTCCATGCTGGCCGTTCCTGGTATGGCTGTCTCAAGAAGCAACCGGCTGGCTCCACCCCTGCCTGTGGTTGGCCCTGAGTTCCCAGGCTTTGTCTGCAGGCCTGTGGGGCGCAGGGTGCCCCAGAGCCGCTGGGAACTTTGACCTCATTTTCCTGATGGGGACAGTGTCTCTGACGGGCCACACAGCATACTGGTGGCAGAAGAGCCTGCCTGTTCACCTGTCACCCTGGGGCTCCCTACAGTTGTGCGGCTCTGGGCAAACCTCCACTCTGCTGTGAGGTGGGGCGGATATTCTCTACCTCAGCCTCTGCCTGAATGTGGTTAGCTTTTCTAGTCTCTCGTGGACCTAAGCAAAGGTCACCTGTCAGGTTTTGGCAGGCAGGGAACACTCAGGTGCCCACTGAGAAATAGTTGGAATTTATGGAGGATAAGACAGGTGAGATGATGGTTGTGTCCACGCCAAGAAAATGCAGAAGGTGGGCTTCATTATTTCCTCTCAGATCCCACATGAAGAATGTCCTGCTCTCTTCTGCTCCCCACTCTTGTCTTCGGGGCCACCATACATAGTTGCACAGGAGGAGCACTGCACAACCCGAGGGGTGCCATTCACAAAGATGATACCATAAGTGGCATCTCCGGGAGCTGCTGGTCCTCAGCTATGTCACAGAAGTAGCCCTTGGCATCGTCCATAGGGGATGTAGGGGTCTTCTCTCACGGTTTACGGTTCAAGTTGCGTTGTATGAGAAAGGTCTAATATCTCTGAATAGAGGCTGGAGAGGGCAGAGTGAGGGAGGGTGAGGCCCCGGGGGTCCCTGCTGTGTGGCTGCGTGCTCACGGTGACCAGGGCCTCTGGTGACTGCCCCTTGTCCTGCTCTGGCGAGATTGCCCAGGCCAGGGCCTGGGGACTGGGACACGGCTTGCTTTTCCACAACAGGGAGCCGTGGGATCGTCCTGGAATACAGGTCAGTCCACTCTGTGATTGCTCGCACGAATCAGCAGTGCAGCTCTGAGTAGTTCACCATTGTGGATGAGCGGCAGAGGTGGGGGGACCTGTCAGCCAAAACCCCAAATTCCTGCCAGCCAGAGACGTCTGGTCGCTGCGGTGGGCAGAGTGACGGTCTGCAGAAATGTCCAGGCACTAAGCCCTGGATCCCGTGACCAGGCGAACTTCCACGCTAAGGGGGCTTAAGGCTTCAGATCAGCTGATCTCGGTTTACCCACAGGTGGGCCCGGTGTAATCACGAAGGTCCTTGAAACAGAAGAGAGTAGCAGGACCGGAGGTCAGAGACAGGGCCAGAGAGAGGCTGGGAAACGGATCCTCGCGGAGCCTCTGGAAGGGCCCAGTCCTGCCCACATCTGGCTTTGAGCCCACTGAGACCCGTCTTGGACTCTGACCTCAGTGAAAGAGCAAATTTGTGTTGCTTCAAGCCACCGTGTTTATGGCGCTTTGCGACGTCGCTGGTAGGAAGCTAGCGTCATTACCAGGAGCTCCCGTGGGTGCCTCGAAATTGACAGATCAAAACAGGGCCTCTTCTGTTCATGAGGCTTCAAAACTCAAGAAGTCATATTAAACGGGAAAGCGGGCTGTGGGGCGGCCCTGTGTTCGGGCTGAGCCTGGATGTGGGTCCTGAGGGAAGCCCACCCCTCGCTGGGGCTCGGGCTCCGCATCTGCGGGAGGACGGGCGGGGAGGCAGGGCCCACCCCCGGCGGCTTCCAGGGACCGTTTCCTGAAGATGTGCTTTAGGGCCCGACTGAACCACTGGTCGCCACGCTAGGGCCACATCCCTGGGGTGACCTGTGATGCTGGGGCTGCTGAGTGGGGGGCTTCTCACAGCAGGCCCCAAACCGACCTTCCTGTTGAACCTTGCACTCCTGCTGGAACGAAAGCCCGCACCCCGGTCAGTGCTGCGTGCTCTAGGAGCCTGGGAGCTTCCCCCTCCCTGCCTCCTCTCTGCCCCCACCCCCTGCTGCCCACCACCGTCCAGGTGCCCAGCCCCCGACTTCCGCTTCTTGAACTCGGCACTCTCTGTCGGCCCGCTATTCTGCTCTCAATCACTATAGTTCCAGAATCTTCCACTCCTCACCTTCAGAAACAAAAGGGAGGCTGGGGGTCTCCTTGGTAGAGGAAGAGGCTTTTCCAGCAGAGCCTGAAAAGCAAGGGTGGGTATCAAGGGCAAAGATGGGGTGCAGGAGGCAGGAGCTGGTCCTCGGCCCCGAGAATAACAGGGGCCAAGGCTGAGGGGCCAGTAAGTGGCCCGAAGCCATCAGAGCCACAGCTCGGGCCAAAGAACCTTGTGTCCTGGGAGGCGGTGCACTGCCAGCCCTCAGGGAATTAGGGGTGGTGCTGGGCTCTTTGCTCCTGGGAGGGGAAGAAAGGGCTTGCAGCAGGCCTGGTCATTCTCTCGTTTGCTCGTTTGCTACGTGAACATTCGCCGTGGCTAGCATATTTAATTGACACAACAGCCTTCCAGGGTTGGCATCATCAACCCCCACCCTTTAGAAGGTACAGAAGCCAAGGCACAGAGAGGTTAAACAAATTACCCAAAGTCATATAGCTAACAAATGCCTGATGAGGATTTGAACCCAGGCTGTGCCAACATCTGCACTCTTAGGTCCAGGGGTGGCCTCCACTCTCCGCTTCAGGGAGAAGGTGCTCTGAGCCAGTTGCTGTGTCTGTCACAAGCAACATGGGTGTACCCCGTGGGCCTGCCCTGGGCAGACAGACGCACCAGAGCCGGTTAGGGTCCCAAGGGACGAGTCTGGAGGCTCTGCCATAAAGCACGGTGCACGCGTCTGTGCATTAAATACTTGAAAGCAGAGTTATTCCCATTGTAGAGAGAACTCCTGCTTCCCATGGAGCTCCTTGGTGGGGTAAATGCTAAGCGGCAGGCTTGCTGCAAGCATTAAGCTAGGTTGCGTCACCGCACTGAGATGTACCCATTTCAGAGGGAGGCCAACAGGAGCTGGCTGAGCTCAAGGGAAGAGGGGGAAGCAGGGAGGTCCATGCAGCTGCCCTGGTGTGGATACCAGGAGGTGGGGCCCCGGGGGTCATCTCAGAGCGTGGCCACCCAGTGCACACCCTGACCCATCACTGAGTCCAGTCCCAGGCACCCCTGTGCCTGCAACGGGTCACATGACTAACCCTTCCATCCCCCATGACGTGATGACTGGACCAGCAGCTGCCCTGGCCCCTCTGAATCTCCGAATCCTGATTCCCATCATGGCCTTGGTGGGGGGGGCTGTTCTGGATGCACCAAGATCCCTTCCCTACATCAACGGTATGGTTTTTACTGTGCAAACCCGATGTGGTTTCCATTCCCATTCAGTCGTCGTCAGAGAGACTCAGCAGCGGGCATGTGAAACTCGACAAACTCCTCTTTCTGCCCATCGGTGTTGTTTCTCAGGTGTAGCCTGGGAAATGCGGCCTGTCCAATGTCTGGTGCAGGATGTCCCAGCAAGATAAGACGGAGCACATGCACCGGCTTCCCTGCAGCTGCGACCACGCATGCCATGCTCGCTGACGTCACTGCTGAAAAAGGCACCCTGGGGGACCCTGGGTGCAAGTGTCCTTGGGCCTTGAGAAAGTAACCTTTGTCTTCAAAGCAGGCTGTGGTTCCGAAAAGGCATCTGAATGGGTAATGTGTTGCCCTGGCAATAATATTTAAATCAATGTCTTTGTTTTCTTGAAGGCATAAATGTTTGTTATTTTTTCTTTATTAAACCAGAAGAAAATCATGAACACATTTTACTTCTCCCACGAGAGTGGAGGAAAAAAAAAAAAAACCAAGAGAAAATTCCCCCCATGAATCCTGTTGGATTCTTAAAAATTTGAGCAAAATGTTTGAGAATCTAATTACATTGAAATGAACAACAGCTCCATAAAGAAGGTTGATTTATTCAATTGTCAGAGGCCCATTTCATACGTCTTTCATCTGGAGGGTGTTTGGGACTCCCTGTTGCTAAAATCAGATGATCCAGGTGGCACACATGCAGTTTTCCACAGCTGTGGTGGGCTAATGGTGTCTCCACAGCCACGTCCTCTTGGCCACGCTCTACAGTACAGAATTTGGGAGATGTGATCATGGTGCTTTATCTTTGGAATCAAAGCCAAAGCCACCCTTACTGAATAAACAGTTGGCTCCCTGCAGACCCTCTTGGGCAGAGACCTTTGATCAAGGTGGGAGTTTTGGTTAACTCGTCCGGCCATCTGGTCAACCTAACCAACAACCCCCATCCATCGTCAGCCACCATAGTGCGTGTGCTCTGCGCCTTCTAACAAAAGCCCAATGATTACTCTTTAAAAATAGATGATCGTTTGCAGGGTATGCAACACGTCCATGCCTCTGGGTGTCCTACCTCCTCTCTCTGGAGCAAGAAGCCTGCATATGGAGACCACGTGACCCTATCTTGGCAAAGCCTGGTCTTCACTGAGTCACAGTTTCTGCTATGCCCCTGACGTTTGCTGAGATCTTTCTGAGAAGCAGCTGCATGAAGTGCAGCCACGGTCCTTTTCTACAAAAATGTTATCAAGGACGTTTTTGCTTTTTCCCATGGGGTTCCCAGCATCAATTACACAGAGCCCCCCTTTCAGGAACGTGCGTGCTCCCCCCTTTCCGATAAGCGACTCTCTCACTCCCACCCGGTTATCTGTTCTGCAGGGAGCTTGCGTCCCCATCCAAATTCAACTGTAGAAGCCAGTCTTCCGTCCCCCTCTTGTCCCCGGTTCTTATCATCCCATGGTACTTGTTCCCTGAGCACTGAGCCTCCATTTCAGTTGGTACTTGTCATCACTGGGAAGTACGGGGACATGGGGGCAGGATCTCGGGATTTGGATTCAAGTGCGCTGTGTTCAAATCCCAGCTGTGTGGCGTTCGATAGGTGCTGAGCTTCCCTGAGCCTGACTATTGCCAATTTCCATATTTTATGTCAAGGAGCCCTATTTAGTAGGCCAGGGAGCCAGAGCCTAGCTAGGCATTCCAGTTTCTCATAAGACTTTTAGATAAACAAGTATATTTTAATTAATATTTTCCATAGGGCACACAAAAGGTGGATTTACTGACTACCTTACTATTTTCAATCTTCAGAGAAAGACAGATGGGATTTCAGTACTGCAGGGTTGGAAAACTTTCCTCTGTGTATTTTTGGAGATGAGACTCCTGAAGCCACGGGGGGTCCTCACTGCCTGGGAACTGGGGAGGCAACCAGAATTAATTCTCAGACTTATTGGGCCATGGAGGCCTCTAGAATTCTGGTTCCAACTCCAATATGTGTGGGGTGCCCTCCCCGCCATCCTCCCAGCAAATCTCAGACAGCAGCTGGGTGTCCTACGGTTCAGCTCCATTCTGATACTGTCTACCTGCAATTAGTGTCAGGTCCCACTAATTAAGGGGCTCGGGCCCCCAAGTCTACCCCCCCTTCAGATGCCACTCACAAGCCCAGTTTGTCACCTGTGCTTCTGACCAATCAGCTATAGATCAGAGGTTCCAATGACCCCCTCCCTGGGTTTCATTAATTTGTTAGCGTGACTCGCAGGACTCAGAAAAACAGTTTACTTGCAAGATCACTAGTTTATTATGAGAGGATGGAGCTCAGGAACAGCCAGATGGAGGAGATGGATAGTGGCAGGTACATGGGAAAGGCGTGAGCTCCTGTGCCCTTGGAGGAAGCCATACTCCCCGCACCCTCACGTCTGCACCAACGTCTGGAAGCTCTCCAAACCCTGTCCGTTGTGTTTTTCCAGAGGTTTCATTACATAGCCACAATTGATCAAATCATTGACCAAAGGTGATTGATTCAGCCTCCTGCCCCTCTCGCCTCGCCAGGGGCCAGCTGGGAGGGGGTGTTGAGGGTGTGGGACTGAAAGTACCATTCTCTAATCACATGGGAGGCTGCACTGGCTCCCAGCCCCCCAGCCTAGGTGAAGTCCCAAAGTCATCTCATTAATGTAACAGAAGACACCTTTATGGCTCTCAGCACTTAGGAAATTCCAAGGATTCTAGGAGCTCCGTGCCAGGAAAGAGGTCAAGACCAAGTACATATTTCTTACATGAGTCACAATATCACAGTCCTCTCATGAAGAGCACCCAGGAACCCGCTGAGGGCAATGCTTTAGCCAAGGGATGAAGAGTGAACTCATTTGCTGTCGCCCTTGAGGACAGCCGGAGGGAGGGTAGGATGGGGCAGGCCCTGGGCCGAGCACGGGAATGGCGGGTCAGGATTTAGAGGGCAGATGCCTGGGCCTCCTCTCCTTGGACTGTCTGGTTCAGTGGGGCGGGCAGGGGCCCCAGGAGCTGCATGTCCTACAAGCTCCAGTGTCATTCCCACACACTGCTGCTGGGATTGGGGAAGCGCTGGGCCTGCTAAAGCCAGGGCCTGGTAACCCTGGTTCCTTCCCAGCCCCGGGCTGGGGGGCGTCAGGCCCAGAACCTGCTCGGGACCGCTTGTCAGAGGCTCTTGCTCTTCTCCCCCGTAAACCACCAGGAACAAAACACAGTAAAAAATGATTACTTATTCTCCCCTTTGGCTCCGGCACTTTCTCTTGGAAGTGACTCGGCACCAGAGATGACGAAGCTGGGAGGGGGGCTCCTGGCAGGGGTGTGTCAGTAAAACCCCCAGTTTAATTCAGATTGATGACCACGTGTTGGAGGCCAGCCTTCCCAGCAGTAACTGAGTTATGCTCCCTGCTGCAGAGTCCCGCCAACGCCATCCCGGAGGACAGGGGGTGATTTATGCCAAATTCCCAGGCCCATGTCCGTGTCCCTGATGCCAGGGATCGATGCGGCTCTGGGCCACTGGGTTCTCGTGTGCATGCCTTGAGACCTGGGAGCAGAGGTGAGGCCCTGGGTAGGGCTCTGCCTTCTCTCCCCCACTCTGTGGTCTAACCAACAAGGCAGGGCAATCTTTCTGGAAGGTTCCATCCATGCGGAAGCTGGGCTGCTCCCATCACTCTGATCCCAGGGCTCTTGGCTGCAAGCACTTGTCACATCGACCAGCTTCTCCGGTACATCCCGTCACTCCCCGTATCCACACAGAACGTCCTCTCGATCTGGCCTGTGCTCATCCATCCGGCTTTGGAGGGACTCTCACGTCCACCAGGTGTGGGGGAGTTCTGTCACAGTGCCTGGCCCTTCCTCCCCCTCCCTGAGCCCTGCAAGCTCTTTCCACGCAGCGGGTATCCCGTTGCTGAGCAGAAACAGAGGAGATTCAGGCAGGACCCCCCAGAGACTGGCAGAGGGGCCCAGGCCACCTAGAACTGTTGAGACTTGTGGTATTTAAAAACTGGGGGAATAAGAGAAAGTTGACACTTCACGGGGCATCAATATTCTAGACCCAGTTTTATTTTTTTTATTTTTATTTTTTTCATTTTAAACTGGATTTTGTTTTATTTTTATTATATTCAATTAGCCAACATATGACACATCATTAGTTTTTGATGTAATGTTCAACGATTCATTAGTTGTATATAACACCCAGTGCTCATCCCAACACGTGCCCTCCTTACTACCCATCACCCGGTTACCCCATCCCCCCACCCCTCCCTTCTGTAACCCTCAGTTTGTTTCCCGGAGTCCAGAGTCTCTCATGGTTTGTCTCCCTCTCTGACTTCTCCCCCTTCAGTTTTCCCTCCCTTGCCCTGTGGTCCTCCACGCTATTCCTTATGTTCCACATATATGTGAAACCATATGATAATTGTCTTTCTCTGCTTGACTTATTTCACTTAGCATTATCTCCTCCAGTGCCGTCCATGTCGATGCAAATGGTGGGTAATCATCCTTTCTGATGGCTGAGTAATACTCCATTGTATATATGGACCACATCTTCTTTATCTGGTCATCTGTTGAAGGGCATCTCAGCTCCTTCCACAGTTTGGCTATTGTGGACAATGCTGTTATGATCATTGGGGTACAGGTGCCCCTTCTTTTCACAACAGTAGACCAGTTTTAAATGCATTACACAGATAACATATTTAATCCTCGTACTAATTCTATGATGTAGGGAGTGTTAGCATCAGTCTTCTGAACTTAAGAAAAGAGAGACTCAAAACAGAACTTATGAATGAAAAAAATCACAAAGAGAAAGAACATTATGTCATCACCAATAACGAAGAGCTATTTGTCATACAGACAGAGGCAACTAAGTGCATAGTTTCAAAAAATACCAAGTGATACTGGCAGAAATCCAGGGAGGAATTTTAATGGTTTTTTTTTTTTTTTAATGACAGATCAAAGTAAAGGGGAGAAACTGGAGTCTTGACTAGTGCAGTGGTGTGCCTCTCCCCGGCCCACGCACGGGGTGGGATACTGGGTCTTGGAGGAGGTCTCGGTCCGTTTCCAAGACTTATTAGGAGGTAAACTACATGCTCTAACCACACATAAATGACGTTCAGACTAACAAAAGGATCTTTTTTTTTTCAGAAACCCGAATTTTTGGGGGAACTCAGTAACATATCTCTGAATAACTCACAGGGATGATCAAGGAATTTAAGAAACACACAGAATAGGGGTGCCTGGGTGGCTCAGTCGTCAAGCGTCTGCCTTTGGCTCAGGGCGTGGTCCCAGTGTTCTGGGATCGAGCCCCCATCAGGCTCCTCTGCTGGAAGCCTGCTTCTTCCTCTCCCATTCCCCTGCCTGTGTTACCTCTCTTGCTGGCTGTCTCTCTTTCTGTCAAATAAATAAATAAAATCAGAAGGGGGAATGAAGCATGAGAGACTATGGACTCTGAGAAAGAAACTGAGGGCTTCAGAGGGGAGGGGCGTGGGGGAATGGGATAGGCTGGTGATGGGTGGTAAGGAGGGCACGTATTGCTTGGTGCACTGGGTGTTATACGCAACTAATGAATCATCGAACTTTACATCAAAAACCAGGGATGTACTGTACGGTGACTAACGTAATATAATAAAAAAATATTATTATAAGAAAAAAATCTTAAAAAAAAAGAAACACACAGAATAAATGATAACAGAAGTCAACATGTCAGAATTGGCGGGAAAGAGCCGAAGCGGTTCTTAACGGGAAACGGACAGCAGTAAATGCGCGTATCAGGAAGCAGCAGGTGCTGGAAGTGAAGGAGGCATTTAATGCAATGCTAACCCTCTCCCACCGGAAAAAAAAAGAAACAAAGATCAAAGCAGAAACAAATGAAAAAGATAAACCCTGTAGGGAGGACAATTAAATCCAAAATCTGGTTAAAAGAAATGAACATGTTAGACTTCTGCAAAGACCAAAAAAACAAAACAAAACAAAAAAGATGGAGAAGCTGGAATAAATAAGAAATCAGTGTCACAAACAGGCAGATTTTACCCTTTATTTATTTTTTTTTTAAAGATTTTATTTATTTATTCGACAGAGATAGAGACAGCCAGAGAGAGAGGGAACACAAGCAGGGGGAGTGGGAGAGGAAGAAGCAGGCTCACAGCTGAAGAGCCTGATGTGGGGCTCGATCCCAGAACGCTGGGATCACGCCCTGAGCCGAAGGCAGATGCTTAACCGCTGTGCCACCCAGGCGCCCCAGATTTTACCCTTTAAACTGCTACTTAGATGGAACGGATAAATTCTTACAAAGAGCGTAACACGCCCAGACTGGTGTCCGATCGAACGCCAGCTTGATAGACAAACGCAGGGAGCGAGGGCGGTCGTGGCCGGGACCCTCCTCCACCAAGCAGCAACAGCCTCAAGTCCAGATGATTTTTGGGGAGATTTCTACGGTATTTCCCAGGAGCAGGTAAATTCTTCTGTGAATCAGGTGTAATCCAGATTTCTTAATCAAATAAGGACAATGAGAGTAAAAAAAATACTATGGGCCCGTTTTATTGATGAGCAAAGTTGCAGAAATCTAAGTAAAATGTTAACCGACTCAAACAGTGTATCACAGGAAGGACTCCTGGTGAAGCCGGGTTTTACCAGGAACACCTGACACTCTCACCGTCATTCCCTGTGGGGCAAACCCCAGGGAGCTCCATCAGGGCAGCGAAGACATGTGATAACGCTTAACACCCGTTTGTGATAAGATACGAAAAAACCACCCCAAACTCAACGCTGACCCCCCCACTTGATGACATATACAGAAAAGGAATCTGCATAAAGTCCTACTAGGAAAAGCAGAAGTTACAGAAAATGTAGGAGAAAATCTTTATCACTGAGGAGCAGGAAAGCCTTCGATAAAAATTCGAAACCTCAACCCATAAAGCAAAAAATCCCTACATTTCATTATACCAGGCCCAGAGATTTTTGTTCAGTGAAAGACACAACTGAGCAAATGAGAAAAAGATATTTGCAATGTTAAAAACTGACAAGGGATTAAGACCTAGAATTTACAAGGAACTCCTGCAAATAAAAAAGACGAGCTCGGGGACCCCAGTGGAAAAACGGGCAAATGATATGGGCAGATAATCGATGGGGAGGAAACCCCAAAGCTAATAAACCTGAGAAGAGAAGCTCAAAGTCATTAGGAATCACACAAAGGAAAATTAGGACAAGATAGCACTTTACATCTATCGGACTGGGAAAAATTTACAAAGCGATTAAGCCAAGTGTTGGTGTGGACGTGGGCTGCAGGAACACCCATGATGGCTGGGGAGGGGTGGGGTGGACGCTACAGCCAACGCGGGAAGGCCGGGGGGGGGGGGGGTCAGCTGCACGCTCTGCATATGCACACCTGGGGCCCCAGCAGCTCTGCTCTCGGAGACCCAGCCCAGAGGCATTCCCAGGGCACCTGCAGAGGCGACAGGGGCAGCTGTGCGCTGGGGCTCCCTGGGTACTCATGGCGCTGTGGGAGAGCGCACCCGCGGTGTTCAGCGGTGGGCACGGTGGAGGGCTGGTAATGGAAACCACAGGCCAGGGGTGCACACGGCAGCAGGGAAGGGGCTCAAAAACCCAGCGGTCGGAGCAAAAGCAGAATGGAGCAGAATGAGATATAAATGCCATTTACGCAAATAAAACATACATGCTCGGAAGGCCACATGGCTGATTTGGGAAGAACAGCGACATACAAACGTACTATGGTGATCAAAACAAGATTCTTGCCTCTGGGGCCGGGGGGGGGGGAGCATGGGAGAGGCTGGGGGTTGAAGGGGGAATATGTGTCCAGGTGGTGAAGAGGCGTGGGAACCTTGCCTAGACCCGGGTGGAAATATGCTCCCAGGTGATACCTGTATGAACTCCACCCTTTGCATCCGGGGTCCCTTTATTTGTTTGTCCGGGGACCTAGAGCAAACACGGACCCAGCAAAGTGGCGGCAGCCACATTCTCAGCCGCGGCGCTATGACGCCCCCCAGCCGGGAAAGGGGCGGAGCTTCAGCTCCAGAGCCGGACACGAACGCGTGAGCGTCCACGGAATTCCTGAGACGTGGGCGTTGAAACCGCCTCGGGCGAACACCATGCATGACGCTTGCACATCTACGCACACACACGCACATACACGCACACACACACGTGGACACACGTCTCTCAGCTCGGGAAGGGGGTGGGCAGGATTCAGGGGAGCTTGATCTTTTTTTGTGCAGAGATGAGGTAACCTCAACAAATTCTTTTTTTAATAAAGATTTTATTTGAGAAAGAGAGAGCACATGCGCAGGAGCGATAGAGAGGGAGAAGCAGACTCCCCGCTGAGCAGGGAGCCTGATGCGGGACTCGATCCGGGACCCTGGGATCACGACTTGAGCCGAAGGCAGACGCTTAAACGACTGAGCCACCCAGGCGTCCAGCAAATTCTTTTATTAAATTCGGTATCTTTGATCAAGCACAAAACCAAGAAGCTGAATTGTTAAGACGAGGGTCAGGGCTGCCGTTCGAGCAGGTGCGTCGGGCTCGGCTTGGCCGCAGGTGACGCGTGCACGTGCCACACGTCACTCTCCGGTCCTGAGGCGATACCCATTAGGCCGGTTTCCTGCCAAGCTTTCGCTTCCCGGGGCTCCACACTGAGGACCCCAAGGCCGTCTCTGTGAAGGAGGCGTTTCCGGAATAGGCCCTGGTGCGTTCGCTGGGCTGAGGGTCTGTGGGGCCGCAGGGAAGGTGCGGGGGAACGGAGGGGCTGAGCGCTAGCGTGCAACGATGCTGTTCCACGCTCTTCCATGGAGATGCAGCAGCTCTGGCTGGGGGGCGGGGGGCTGGGGCTGGAGCCTCATTCCCACGTGTCCCAGCTGCTGCCGGTGCCTCGTGAGCTGAGAGGAAAGCCAGAGGTAGGAAGAGCCTCAGACAGCCCTGTGTGGGAGGTCAGGCCAAGGGAGGGATGGGCCCCGACACCGCGTCCCGTGTGAGTCAGGTCACAGTCAAGAACAGTCAGCTCCCCGCTCGGAGTGGCCTTCCAGAGCCGTCCCTCACACCCCCGCCCCACGGCAGGTGCCCAAGGCTCGGCCGGTGCACCCTGTCCCCATCACCCGCGCTCCCCTGCCAGGCCCCCTCCTCACTGCTCCGCTGCCCCGCGAGGGCTCCCAACCCCCCAGCCCCACCCCACCCGGCCCTCCTTCCACCGTCTCTGCTGGGTCCCTAACCTCGTGCATCACCGTGCAACAGGGACTCTGAGCGTCCTACATGCACGGCGTGTTTTTACTGTAAAACTCTTAGTTTTCCAAACCCGACCGCCCGTCCCGCGGCTTTGCAGTCATCTCCCTGTTGGCAGCTTCTACGCCAATGGCTTTGCCCCGGGGAGCCAGGCGTCTGGATTGGGGTGCCAGCCGGCGCGCCTCGGGACTTCTCAGAAGGACCCCACATGCAGCGGGACCCCACTGAACTTTGGGCCCTTCCATCTGCGGCTCCCGAGGCTTCCCGCCTGGTGCATGGCACCCACGCACTCAGCTGCTCAGGGCGAAGCTCTAGGAGACACCTGGGACTCCTCCTCCCCGTCAGACCCTCTCCTGGCAATGTTCACATGTGTCCGCGGCTAGGACGCTGTCCCGTCAGAGAGGGGGCGTTGCCTGCTCACCGCCCCCCTGGCCCCGCATCCTGCCTTGGCCTAGTGGAGGCTCGGTCCATCTGTCTGGATGAATGGGAGCGTCTGACCTCCTCTTCCCAGCACCACCTGCAACCAGCTCTCCGTCTCCCCGACGTAACCTCCAGAGCGGCCTCCTTCCTGGCCCTCGTTCCACGGTGCTCATGGCAAATGTGACTCAGTAGAGCCACTTCTCTGCATAGCGTCCTCCTGTGGCTCCCTACTGTGTGCTGGGCGCCCCTGTGGTTCCCTACTGTGTGCTGGGCACCCCTGTGGTTCCCTACTGTGTGCTGGGTGCTCCTGCAGCACCCTACTGTGTGCTGGTCAGACCGCAGCTGCTCAGTCTACCCGGGAGGTCCTGTGCGGCCGGCCCCGCCTTCTCCCTGCCCTCCTCCCTGCTCCGCATCGTCCTGCTCAGCAGTCACTGTCCTGTCTGTGCCCAGGGCACCCCGACTGAGTGTTCGTGGGGTTCAGGCATGGCAGGGTCCTCCCCACAGCCTGATTTTGTTCCCTCCTTTGCAGCCTGGGAGCTGTGGTGCCCCGCGTGGGGGAAGAGCCAGAGAGGAGGCAGGATTCCTGTCCCAGAGGCGGAAGGGCAAAAGCTCGGGCAGCATCAGGCCCAGCCCCGGGGAAGCTCAGCGGCCGGCCGGAGAGCTCCCGTATGGACAGGAGTGGCTGCTGGAGGCAAGCTGGGTGGGCAGAGAGTGCATTGGACACACACAAGCTTTGATCTGCTGAGATGCTACCTGCCTGGTACATAAACACACTATTGTGATAAACTAGACCCTTTTTTGGTCCTGATTTCCAGCACGTGTGGGCTGTGACGTGGCTGACTCTCCACTTGGGGCTGGAAAGGCCTTGCTCGCTCCACCCACGAAAACAAGGCTGAACGTCGTGATTTTGGAATTCAGGACAGCTCCGCACTCCATCTGCCCGAGCGGCTCCCTTTAAGGCTGGCTGGGGTCGTCGTTAGGGTGATGGGAGCCTGGGGTGCTGAGCCGGGGCCCCGGGGAACTTGCCGGAAGGAGGCAGAGGAGAAGGAAAGTCACTTTGGAGAGGACACACTCGGGCATCTGCACGTGAGCACATGCTGTCCAGCAGGAGAGGTGCCCAGCTGTGGCCCAGGGTTTCCGAGAACCTCGCTCCCTCTGGCTCCTGGCCCCCGTGCCACCTGCAGGCCAGGTGGGTCCCCAGTGCCACCTGCAGCCCCTGGCTCGGACAGCCGGTGGCATCGGTGCTCTGCTGACCTGTGTTTCTTTGGCATCTCAAATTAATCTCATTTTATGTGGATCATGATGGATTTTAACATAAGATAACAGCAAACCTTTGCCAACCTCAGGCAGTTTGATAGCTGAAAACTTTAATTAAAAATTTTAATAGTCTGGGATGAAGGGATGGCGTGGGGCCTCTGCTGTTCACGGTGAGGGACATTTTCCTGCCTGAGTTGGGAGAAATCTATTTTCTTACTTTTCCCAAAGGATCCCTCCCCCCAAATTTAAAACTCTCTAAAACAAGGTTTCCTTAGGAAGTTAACGTCCATGCCTCGACCGTGGCTTCTCTTTACTTAGCTCTGGTCGCGGCCAGGCCTGGATCCTTCGGAGGGGGGCGTGGAGGAGTGAGCGTCCACGGCGGGGGTGCCGGCGGCCGGTGGCCCGGCCTGTAGCCGCCCAGGGCTGCTGTACGAATTACCCAAGCCAGGGGGCTGGAAGCAGCAGGAATGCATTCTCTCACCGTTTTGGAGGCAGGAGACCGGAATCCAGGTGTGGCGGGGCCGTGCTACCTCCAGGGGCTCTAGAGGGAGGCTCCTGCCTGCCTCTCCCAGCTCCCGGGGGCCCCGGGGTTTTCTGGGCTGTGGCTGCGTCCCTCTCGTCTTTGCCTCCATCTTCGCAAGGACTTCTCTCTGCGTGTCTCTTATAAGGACGCCTGTCATGGATTTAGGACCCCCTGGTAACACCATGATGGTCCTATCTCGAGAACCTTAATCACATGTACAAAATGAGGTCTCATTTTCCAAATCAGGTCCCATTCACGGTCCCAGGGACTAGGACGAGGACATACCTTTTTGGGGGCGCCATTTAATCCACTACAATCCTCATGCCACCCCGGGAGGAGGGTTAGAGACATAGAACATCTTTGGTGCAGCAAGAATCAAGTGTAGCCAGTCTTGGAGATGCCATGTTGGCGATGCTGGAAGGGAGGGCACCCCCCGCCCCGGCTTGGGAGATGGTGGGCGGGGGCTCTGCACTGAACTGTGTATCCCCGAAATGCACGTGTGGGAGCCCTGACCCCAGTGTGATGGTATCTGGAGGGGGAGCCCGTGGGAACAGAGTAGTATTAGGTGAGGTCACGAGTGTGGGGTCCTCCAATGGGATTGGTGCCTTTGTAGGAAGAGACAGCAGAGCGCTCTCTCTCCCTCTCCCTCCACTCCCGCCCACCCCCTGGCCACCTCCCACTCCTGCCATGTGAGGTCACACAGAGAAGGTGCCGTCTGAAAGCTGGAAAGTGGGTCTCTCTAGGAACCCAACCTCCTGACCCCTTGATCTTGGACTCCCAAGCCCCTGAGAGGCACGTGTCTGTTGCTTGGGCCAAGGTAGCCGTGACATGTTTTATGGCAGCCTGAGCTGACCCAGCGTGAGTTGGAGAAAGGAACACACATAAGCAAATATTTATGGTGCCGTGTGGCTGTGACCAAACAGACGGTGAACACAGTCCCACGTGGCAGGGAGGCTGGGGGGGCCGGGGGAGCAGGCGTTCCTGGCCCAGGGACCCACCGTGCGGAGGCTTGGTGGTGGAACAGCCACGGTGTTGGGGAGTGGGGTGCTTGGCGGGGCTGCGCATGGAGCCCGTGCACAGTAGAGCGTGGAGGGGAGCTGGAGGTGGCTTCCTCTGGGGGCCACGGGGGCTGCTGAGTTTCTAGGCAGGGACACGACTAGAGTCTGTCTGTGCTTTGGGCACTCACAGGGGTGATGTGCAGGGCGGCCTCGAGAGACAGGATTCTGGCAGCAAGGGCAGCAGGGGGAGGTTGGGCAGTGGTCCAGAACCTTCCGCTGTCCCACCTGGACCACACATTTCTTCTCTACTAAGCCACACCCCCAACCTCAGGAGCACAAGGGGCATTTCATCAGGAATAAATAGAGTCCCACCGTTTCCTCGGCGCCCCTGCCCCTGCCCCGGGCTGGGTCTGCTGCTGTGGGCGCCTTTATTCACGCCTGCCGTGCTCCGGGGAGAAATGGCACACGCCTTTTACTCCCCGAGAAGGCAGAAGACTGTCACGCTTGGTGTTTATTATTATAACACACGTAGTTGAAATCTCAGATCCGGGGAGAGATGGAATACTTTAGCCGAGTCTTCAAAAAACCCCTCCAAGTCCAGCAAATGGGTTCGGGGACCTGAGGAACAGAAATGGCCCTCAGCCCTTGTTGGGAAAACTGCTTTCCCGCACATGCACGAAGCCGCTTACCGTGCTCTGTTGTGTTGCCTCAGCAAGACGGGCTCGGGCAGGGAAGAAAGGAAGAGAAGGCAGTTTAATCAAACTTGAGCCTGGCCTTGGGGACGCCTGAGAAGCTAGCGCCGAGGACCAGCTGCAGGTGAAGCCATTTTCCGGGGACTCACCTGCCGCTCTGGGGGCACAGGTGGAGGCTGGTGGGAGGCCCGTGGAGAAAGCACTGCCGGTTTCCTTCCTGCTTTCCGCCTCCCTCCCCTGTTCAGGCCCCCAGGGGCCCCTCAGAAGGTTGTGTGGATGCCCTACCCCGGGAACCCCTCCATACCCACACCTCCCTGTGGGCCCAGGGTGTGGTGAGCTTAGCTAGAGAAAGACAGCATCCTGGTTGTTCACGGAGCTGGACTACACCGTTCCCCACGTGGTGACCTGACCGTGACACCCCCGTGCCTGGAGAGCTGCGCTGAGGCTTGTGTGAAGGACAGGAACAAAGATGCTGGGGAAGATGGGCCTGGAGGAGGGAGGGGCGTTGGTGAATGAGGGGAGAGAACAAGGTGAACGGTAGGAGCCTGGGCCGTGGGCTGGAGGCGGTGCCGGGGAGGAGGTCTGGGTGTTCTGGCCGAGGTGCCCTTCATAACAGGGACGTCCAATATTAGGTGAGCCTGGGGCTGGGACGTCACCCGGCACCCTTAGCGCAGCCCTACATCTTGGGCAGGCCGAGCTTTGGACAGACTCGAGCCCAGGCTGGGGTGACCTTGGGGGCTGCGGGGGCAGGTGAGCCACGAGGCAGGCAAAGAGGGGTGGAGAAGATAGCGGGCCCGGGTGGGGGGGCGTGGCTGGGGCCTGTGGAGCGTGCCCGCCCCCACCCGACCAGACACACTTCTCGAAAAGGTGGAAGGGAGCTGGATTTCTCACGCGTTGGACAGGGATTTGGACCCATTTTTATTTAACGACTGAAGGACGAGGTGACAAGAACGCTGGAGGAGACTGGGGACATTTGTGAGCTCCCCTTGCTTGTGTGGGACGTGGTGGGGCGGCCTTCCCTCAAGGGAGAGCCCCCAGGAGAGACTTGCTTAGCCCCGCCCCGGCCACGCTCAGTCCTGCTACCCCAGCCTGCGGATCCCTGGCTGTGCTTAGCTCCAGCCTCACGGGGCAGCGGCTCCTGTCCCCAGCTCTGTCCTCGGGGCTCACAGCAAGTCCCCAGCACGCTGTTGACTCTCGGTGAGTGTTTGTGCAGCGGTGAGTGTTTGTGCAGCAAACGTCTCCTCCGGGCCGTGCGAGGCTGGCGCAGCCTTGACCAGGGGCCGTGGCTGAGTGGACTCCGGCAGGGTGCAGGCTGCCGAGCACACGGCCTATTCCAGCCTGAGCATCTGTGGCTCACGCAGCGCTGAGCTGGGCTGCGCTGCTCCCCCTCGAAGATGCCAGGGGCTGGAGCCGCAGACGGTACCAGGGGCTTCGCCGGTGTCCTCAGCCTAACATGGGCTTGTCCTGCGTGAGGGTTGGCTAAATCCCACAGTCGGGTCTTTGTAAGGGAGGGATTCCTGGAGGCACAGAAGTGGGGAGAAGGCCATGTGAAGACGGAGGCAGAGATTGGGGTGACACGGCTGAAAGCCAAGGAAGGTAAGGAGCCCCCGGACATGGAGAGGCGCCTGGGACAGAGGACCCCTTGGAGCCTCCAGCAGGAACCAGCCCTGCCCACACCTGAGCTCGGACTTCTGGCTCCAGAATTGGGAGAGAATGAGGTCCTGCTGTTGAAGGTACCCCGTCTGCGGTGTCTTGTTCCCACAGCCCCAGGGCACGAGTGTAGGTCACCTGGGACTCAGTGACTGGCTGGTTTTGTTGCAGCCAGATGAGAAAGGGCAGAGTTGGCACAGATCCAGGCTTGGTGTCCTCAGTCCCAGACCAAGGAGGAGGGTGGACACAGGCCAAGGAAGCCCTTGCCAGCCCCAGAGTGTCTGAGTCATCCTGGCCCTGGCACAGAGCAGCTGGCCTGAAGGGACACTGACCGCTCTCCCGGACAGTGGGTCGGTATGACTGGGGCAGCCGCCTGCGTTCCTCTGAGTTGGACCGCAGCATTTTCCGTGGCTCAGCTGGGGGCAGTGGGCCTTCCTGTGGCGGGGACCCTTCTCTGGGGGATTTCTGGTAGGGCTTGGAGGGACTCCTGGGATTTTTGCGTTCATATTACAGAGAGTCACTGGAAAGAGACCCAGCCAAACATCGTCTTCCTAAAAGTGGGCTGAGATTCTGTCTGCTCGTGGCTCCATCCTTCCTCCAGGACTGCCTTGGGACATGGCCGGGGACCCCCGGTTTAGTGGAACAGCCCAGGGCAGAAATCAGCACACAGCTGGGTGGTGAAACCGCTCTGGGCCACATAAGGCCTTTCCACCTGCGGGGCAGCTGGGCAGAGTGATGAGATGAGTGGGAGCGGCTTCCCCACGGACAGACATTAGGAACGGGGCCTCTGCCAGCCTCCTGGGAACCCACAGCCATCCTGGGGCCCCTGTGCTCACCTCTCCAACGCCACCCTGCCTCTGGTGAGCAGCCTGTGGTCAGGGGTCACCTGTGCTCCATCCTCGGCAGGGGGCTGGCCTCGGTCGTGGCTCTCAGGACTGCATCTGGAGGACCCAGGTCATGGGGCCAAGGGAAGTGAAAATGCAGTCTCTGTCACAAACGCGGAGGGGCATTTCTTTCCTTGGGCGTTATGGAAGGACCTGGCTTCCAGGTATATTCGGGAGTAGCAGGTGAGGACAGATCGGGATGACTGGCTGAGTGGCCTGGGCTGTGTGCGTGCATGCGAGTGTGTTCGGGTGTGTACCTTTCTAAAACACACACAGAACAATCTGGGCCTGGAATGGGGAGGCTGCAGGGAGCCTTGGGGAGGCAGGTGCAGGATGCTGGGAGCAGACCCCATTCGTCTCGGTCTGGGTGCATTTGTGGCAACGAGCAGATGGCGCTCAGGCCAGCAGAGCCAGGACCTTCCGTGGTCAGAATACGGCAGCTCCAGGCTTGCTAGGCGGGGCCGGGAATGATCCCACCACCCTCTGTAGCAGCAGCTCTGTCTCTACTCCTGGCTCCCTCCAGCCCTCTCTATGTGGCCCCACTTGCTAATGTCAGCGCTCTGTGTCCAAAGTCCGAATTCATGCGAGATGCCTTGACTGGCCCAGCTTGGGGTGTGCGTCCATTCCCAGGACAGTCAGCCAGAGGACTGGTGGGCCTGGCACATGGTGACCTCTGCTGGGAAGGGCAGATTCCCACTGTGTGTGTTGGTGTGTGAACACGTTCGTGGGCCCCTGTGCACATGTGTGCATGTAGGTGCGTGTATGGGGTCGTGTGTGCATGCGTGTGTGGGCAGGTATACGTGGGTGGGGTGTGTGTGCATGCGTGTGGGCGTGTGCATGTGTGTGTGGTCGTGTGTACGTGTGCGGGTGTGCGTGTGCACATGTGTGCCCAGACACCTGCCTGTGTTGAGCACCTGTTACGTGTTTCTATCGTCAGCTGGTTTCATCCTCACTGGGCCTGGAGGAGGCACGTTCTCCCCCGGACGGAGCGGGAAGCCTGGCGCAGGGCTGGTAAGTTCCTTGCCTCGGGTCCTGCAGCTGGTGAGTGGATGGAGGATCTTAGGTGGGGCTGCCCGTGCGGGGGCCTCTGGGTGCAGGTGCCTCCTCCATTAGCGGAGGTTCTAGAACGTGCATTTGGTGGCAAAGCCAGGACCCTGGGGTGGGTGACCTTAATGGAGCAGGCTGTCATCGAGAAGCCGGGCAGGTGGTGCCCTCGGCCCGTGGGGCCCGGGACAGGTGCCCTTGCGTCTGGCCCACCTCACCCTCAGACCTTCCCTGTGCTCGCTGCCGCTCTGTCTGGGACACAGTGAGGAGTAGATTCTGTCGTTCGCCAGAAGGACTGGAAAGCTAGCTCTGCCCTGGGACTTAGCCCGCACGTTTCAGTCTGCGTGACCAGCCACGCACGGTAACACGCAGTCCCCACGTCCTGAGGCTTTTACACAGCGAACGTTTATTTCTCATTCACGTTCGTTTGCCACGGGGCCGGCAGCTCCCAGGGCAGCTCTGCCCCTGCAGTGACTTGGGGCCCAGGCCTTTCCATCGCTGGTGCGTCTCAGCGCGAGGGTGCCAGCTTGTCGATATCCGGGCAAGAGACAGCCGGACGGTCATCCTAGCCGTGGCCTCGCTCCTGCTCAAAGCCCACTGTGGCCTCTCACCGCAAGGCACTGGGAAATGCAGGGGGCACGGGGTTCTCACGGACGAGCAGATGCCTTTGCCTCACCGTGGGCAAGAGCCACCTTCAACTTGGCCTTTGGGCGGGAGGCCCGGTTCTAGATACGGGGTGGAGGGTGGGGGATGCCGGACCCAGGCTGACGGTGAGCTATGCCATAGGTCCGCCAGCCCTCAGGGAGCGCCAATACCCATCTTTGCAAGCTCTCCCAACAAGGCCTGTGAACATTAGTCTGCTTATTTTCTGAGAAGCTGACCTCACTGTGCTACTCCATTTGCCTGTTTGAGGATGTCCACGCAGCTAACGGACCCAGGCCCCATGGGTGGATGGATGAGAAACCCTCCCTCCTGGGCCGACCCTTTCCCTCCGTCAGCCTTTCTCTTGAGGGGCTTGTAGACCAGAAGAACAGGAAGACTTCTCCCCTTAACACTGTGGAGCGTGACAGGTGACTGGACAGGGGTGGGTCCACTTGGAGATGACTGGGGGGACTTCACAGGCGGTGTCCCCTGAGCCATATCCTGTAGGATGCAGAGCGGCTGACTGGGGAAGGGGAGGAAGGCTTCCCGAAGCAGAGATATGCAGCTGGCTTCCCGAAGCAGAGATATGCAGCTGGCTTCCCGAAGCAGAGATATGCAGCTGGACAGCTGGAACTGTCCTGTGCTTCCCTGACCCACACAGAGCCTGGCAGTGAGGGTCACGGAAGGCTCTAGAACACCACCATTCTCTGAGAGCCCAGCCTTGAGAAACACTTATGCTCTAGGCTCTGAATGTGGGCGTAACTTCTGCCTGGAATTGGCAGCAGAGGAAAAAATTATGTATCATGTTCACCGTTGGCTACAGAATTCCTTTCTGGAAGGAAACTGTCTTCATTTGGGAAAATGCCTTGCTGAGCGGCTGGAGATGGAAGGTGGGTTTCTGAGGCCCAGCGAGAGAGGAGAAAGGACGGGGACTTGGGGTGGGGTGAGAGCAGACAAGAGAAGGTGGAGGGTGGGTCAGGAGGTCCTGGAGGCTATGTGAGTGACTCTGAGCTGTCCGCGGGTTCCCTCTGGGCGCCCATCTCCCAACATGCCAGCGTGGTTCCCTGAATGCGTGGGTGTCCGCGCAGTTGGCGCAGGGCGGAGAGAGCCGCCGTGGTGCAGGCTGGGGGCACTGCCCAGAGGAGGGAGCACTTCTCCAGAGGACACAGGGGTCCAGGACTCTCCTTGTGTGGCTCCGAGGTCCGAGAGGTCGGGACCCCGTGGAAATCTGTGGAAACGTGCTTCCTCATGAGACAGACGAGGGCTTCAGGTTCATTTGTCTGCCCCTAAAAGGGCAGGAAGACCCAGGGGACTCTGACTTAGAGCCACGTGTCACCATGACCAATCTAGCAGCAGGCAGTGATTCCTGTGGGGCTGAGGTCACCTGTGGGGCCCCCTCCCTCACCTACGCTGGGCACCAGGCTTTTAGGACCCCGCGGGCGCTGCTTCTTCCTGTCGCGGGGCTGGGGGTTCCCTGCACACACTGGCCCTAGCGAGGTCTGACCCTTCACCTCTCCAGTACGGGGTGATGTCCGATGTCCGCTGCTAGCCCAGGGGTCTTCCTCCTCCCTCGGCACTACACGCCCCCCTCGCCGGGCTTATAACCCCTCACAACACCAAGATAGAACAATATTTTGTGGCAAACTGATTCAGGGTGGATATAGGTCAGCTCCTCCAGCTGGTTTGGCCCCAACTATTTTCCTTCTGGTGGCTGGGAGGTGCTGGGAGGGCAGGGCCTCGTTTAGGGTGAGACCAGAGCGGGAAGATTTTAACATGGGTGTGTTTCTGGACCCAGGATCTGGACCAGGCAGGTGCTGGGAGAGGGCAGCTGCAAGAGGGAGGAGGGGGAGAATGAGGGGGAGGAGGGAGGGGGAAGAGGGAAGGGGCAGGTGGGGCTGATGGGGGAGGCAGAACCAGAGGGGAGCAGCTAGGCCTCTGCAGCAGGAAGCCAGAGCAGCGGGAGATGGGGCCTCACTTTAGGGTCTGAACAGTTTACGGGAGGGAAGAAGGCATTAGCTTGAATAATCCCAAACAGTGGGTAATCCAAAAGTCAATTATACCTGGATTTGAAATGAATCGCCTGATTACATTTGCAGCAGGTCGGGCCTCCTAATTATGACTAATTAGGCTAATGCCAGGTTTAGTTTTCCTTCCCTGAGTGCCACCAAGGGGTACAGAGCGGAGGGATGGAGCATGGGAGCCGGCCGGGGCGGTGCCCCCCAGCGGACGGCACACAGTGGAGGGGTTGGTGGGGTTCTCTGAGCATCCTCAGCCCCAGCTCCTGCCCTCTGAAACCATGTTCCCTCTGCTCCTCCCGGGAAGGAGGCTCAGCAGGGCTCTCCTTGTCCCTTCACCAAGGAGAGCCGCTCCAGCTCCCTCTGACACGCAACCAGCTCAGCTCAGCCATTCACAGCCTCCAGAGGCGCCCAGGACTGTTGTTCAGTTCCGGGGCTCGAGCCTCCAAACCAGGAAATTGCATCCTCCCAGCTGCGATCGAACCGCGGTCCCACGGGGCCCTGGCCGAGCCCCGCAGGGCTCAGACTGCACGGCTGTGTACTTTACAAGCTCTTTGGAGGTAGATACTGTGTGCACCACTGCATGTGCACACCCGTGTGCGGGCTCCGCTCGCTAAATCACATCTGAGTGTCCTCCACGGCCCTTCACACCAGGCGTCCGAGGGAGAGAGCAGGTCCGTGCCACTCTCTCTTCTCCTCTGTGGGCCGTGCGCACGGTGGACGGGAGCCAGCCTCTGATGGCGGTCAGGGCTTCGGCGGCGGACTCTGGGCCGCTGTGCAGGAGAGACACGGCTGTCCCCTCCTGTCTGGCCTCTAGTGTGCCCCTTTCCTTCCAGCGACGGTCACGGCTGGTCTAGAACAGCTGCTGGCAGGGACACGGAGGCGCAGCAGTGGGTCTGTTGTGGGGCCAGGACCTCCTCGTCAGAAGTGAGTTCCCACTTTTCCAGGGAAAGAGGGGAACACCGTCCTGGGCTCCTCCGTGCTCCTCCGTGGGTGTGGTGGGGACCGGAGCAGCCGCCAGGCCGCACTCAGCGCCAGGGCGCTAAGCGTCTGTGGTGACGGCGGGAGCCTGTGGAGCAGCAGTCAGAGGTGATCGTTCTGGGCAGTGATAAGGGACATGCACACTCCAGCATGTGGGCCAGGGGCTGGTGTTCCGGGCCCTGTTTCCATGCAGAGGTGGCAGTCCCCCTGCACTGTCCCGTCTGTCTGGACCCATTGTCCCAGGTGCCGGCCAGAGGATTGGAATGGGCTTTTCTGGTCAACGATTTTTGCTGGGAACATGCAGAGCTTGGCCCCTGCGTGCACACGGCTTCCCCAGGGCCTCCGGCACCTGTCCAGGAGCTCGGAGTCTCCAGCCTGCCTGGCAGGACTCCCGCCCAAGCCCCTGCTGTGCTCTGGGGTCTTCTCCTTTCCGTGAGTTTATCTCACAAGGAGGAATTTTGTCTCCTTCACCTTAAGGTCAGTTCCTGAAGTTAACTGCTCACACGTGCACCATCATTTCCTAAACGCACCGGGCTGCACCCACAGCTACAGGGCGGAGTTCGGGCCAAATCGCTGCTCGCATCAGCTTCTTGGAGGAGCCCGGTCTCCCCAGGGCCTGGCCAGGCAAACTCTTCCAGGAAAGATGGGTGGGAGTCGGCTTGTGGGGACAGTGCAGTGAGCTGACCGCTGGGCTGTGCAGCCTCGGCTGACCTGGGCGCCCGGATCCCGCTCTGGGAGTAGAGCCGGGAGCCGGGAGTTAGGTTTTCTAGGAGGAGGAAAGGAAGGGAGGCGGGGAGAGAACATGGGGTGGAGATACCCCGGGTGCGCGGGGAGTCCTACAGGCTGGCCACCAACCTCTGCCGGAAGGAGCGACTGAGATGCCACTCCAGGAATGCAAACCTTTCTCTTGAAAATGCAGGGAGTCAATCATAGAGAGACGTCTGTAAAATCAGGAAGAAAAAAAGACAAATGCCCATTTCACGCATCCACCGCCTCCCTCATTTTCCTCCAAAATCTTGAGCGAGCACCTACTATACGCTGGGCCCTGGTAAAACCCTGAGTGTGAGACTTCCCGCAGCTCGCAGGCTGGCTGGAGGCTGGGGGAGCAGAGAACAGCAGTGGGTTTGCGGGGAGGGGGCACCCATACAGTTAGGATGATCGGGAATGGTGTCCCCAAAACATGGAGAGTGGGGACCCAGCCCTGTGACGGGGCAGGGAACAGCATGCCAGGCAGGGAGCAGCGTGCACGAGGGGCCTGGAGACCTGAGACACGGAGGAACGATTCACAAACTCAAAGCCTGCAGTCCTGGAGCTGGAGTGGGAGTGCAACTGGGACAACCTTCCTCGGGGGGCTTAGCAGCCATTTCAAAGGTTGCTCCATGTCCTTATGCCAAGACCCAGCAACTCCACTACCAGGATTTGTTATTCTGAAAAACTGTTTGAGATGTGCACCAAGATTTGGGGGCCAAGGGCTTCACCAGGATGTTCAAAACAGTGAAAAACGACCTTAAGTACGTTATGGTATAGTCACGCGGGACGACAATGAGACGTTCGCCACGTTTCGGAACATCTTAAGCATGCAGGTAGGTTACGATACAATCAGGTTCGCCATATCCTGGTTTTGCAAAACTGCGCCTTTACTCGTCAGACCAAAGGCTGGAAGGATTGAACGGGGTAGGCAAAGGCAGTTTACTGCTTGGTGGCAGAACGACGGGGGATTCTGATTTTCTTCAGCGTTCCTTTCTGTGTTACTTTATATTTACGTCAATAAATACAGAGATACACGTTAAAAAAAAGTCTGTTCTCAGGCCCTTTCTGTGTCTTCCAGACTATCGTGTGACCCCCGCCTCCAATGCCAAGTTCAGCTTCCATAAGCCCACTTGCGTCATCTCTGATGCACGAAGATGAGTGTGTGACTCTGGCTGAGATAGCTCCCCACCACTGACCCCTCGGCTCCTTTCCCACCGTCTTCAGGTCGAAACCTGGGCTCCAGAACCTGGTATTCAGTGCCCCTCACTCTCTTGCTTCCTTTTCAGCCGTTTCTCCGGCAGCTTCTCCATGATCCTGTCCCGCGACCTGCCCCTGTGAAGCTCCTGGGTTCTTGCACAAACCCTCATATGTGCGCATTCTGCCTCCTCTTCCTGGGACGCCAACCTTCATATGTTTCTTTCTGAGAACTCCTACCCATCCTTCAAAACCTTTTCCAAATGTCCCCCATGGCAATAATATCACTTCTGGTTTGAAACTCTGGGGCTTTCAGGATATAGTCCAAATTTCTTAGCATGGGTCCTGTTTGTCACCCCTCCCTCATCATCTGCACTCCTGCACCTTCAGCCTCCCCTCTCCCCGTGTTCCACACACTGTGTTCTGTACCCCTACAGGTGACCCTCCCTGCGTTGTTCTCTGTCTTGTCTCTGATGCCACCGTCAATCTCAGCCTGCGGGAAGGTCAGGGTGCGCTGTCAGGCTTGGCATTCAGCCTGGGAATGTGTGATGTTTCTTCACCAGCTCAAGTGACTTAGAGAAGAAACCAGCTGGAAGTAATTGTTTAGATTAAACCCATTACCCTTAATAAATAATTAACCTGTCAGATGTGAGACACTTAGGAAGAAGCCTGTGCCTCGGAACAGGCTCAGAACAAAGGTTTGCCATGGGGTTCTGAGTGCCTTCCAAACAGCCAGTTATATTCAGACAGGTTTGGCCGAGTGGAGGCAGGATTTATGCTGGCAGGTGGGGCTGCCGTTTCCGGGCGGGGGGTGGGGTAGTGTGTGTGTCCGAGGGGCAGAGGGGAGGAGCCCCAGCGTCACGGCCAGCAGCCCTCCAAAGTAGGAAGCCCTTTTCCCATCAGCTCGTCATGGACCCACGCTGCAGGGCTCCAGTCTGTGGTCCAGCTCCTGGTTCTCTGCAGCCTGGAGGGCAGAGGGCAGAGGGCAGAGGGCAGAGGGCAGAGGTGAGGGCTCAGCATCTCCCCAGGGCTTGTCCCCCTCCCCTGCTGAGGAGAGCTCTGTGTTCTTGTATCCCAGTGATGCTGGACCCCTGGGCTCTACCCAGAATCCCTCAAATACAAACCAACCCAGAGGCGGGCCTTTGTTGCAGGTGGCCCACACTGGGTGCTGTCCTGGGAGGTGGCTGTCGGAAGTCGTGGTTCGGACTGTGGCCCTGGAGGCAGACGGGCCTGGCACAAGCCCAGGTCTTCTGCTTGCTGGTTCCTGGCTTCAGGGAGTCTGTACTGTCAGTGCTGACACGGCAGGTGGATGGCAGTGCAAGGAGGAGTGTGTACACCATGCCTGGGTCACAACAGGTGTGTCAGCACCTGGCCCGGGCCTCCCCTCTGCTAACTCGGGGAGGTGGCAGAGCTCCCAGAAGTGGCTGCCCCAGGCCAGGTAAGCCAGCTTCTATAGGTGGACTCCTCTAGGGGCTGTGGGGGAAAACGTCAGGCTCCCCATCCGGGGCTTGGAGCCGGCTCCCTCTTCTCTCCTGCACCCTGGTCCCCCTGTGCATAAACAGCGCCCTTGCCCAGGTGGGCTCAGGGTCAGGACAGGTGTGTGGAAGGGGCCAAGGGAGTGTGGACTTGTGCCGGCCAGGGTGGACCCACAGACCCGTGAGCCCTGGGCTGCTGGGGGGGATGACGTCTCTCCAAGAAGGGGAGACGCCTTGTCCCCAGGAGAGCAGAGGTGACACTGGTGTCCTGCTGGGAGACCTGATTCACAGGGATCTGTTTGTCGGGAACACATGCCTACGACCTGGCAGCTGTTTAGGGGATGATGGCAACTTGCGCATGTAAATTCGACAGCGTGCGTAATTCCACACGCACGCGTCCGTTTGAATCCCGCAACTCCGTGGCAGAGGGACAACTGTAACTATTTACAAATTATAATAATGTTGACTTCATACCAGCGGTAAGGGCAGGACGATGATGTGATGGTGGTGGGGGCATTGCTGGGCCCATTTAGATGCCGGTGTCCTGGGGTTCTCATCCCCCTTAGAGGCGTGGAGGCTGAGGCTTCAGAGCAGGGGCACGGCCTCTGCTCAGACGGTCCAGTGGGCGTCCCTTTGCCCACCTTCACCTTGATGAGTGTGTGGGGAAGGTTTGGGGCCCCTGGGACTCCAAGGGCTGCCGGCCCGCCTGGAGGCCGCCCAGGCCTGCTTCACCTGTTAGCAGGGCAGGTGCGCTGGGCAGGGAGGCTCCGCTCAACTTCTGCCACTTTCTGGTGGAAACAAATAAGACAGTGGATGAATTATTTGCTACCCGCTCTGCATAAATCAGAGGCATAATGTAGCTGCCAGGCCTCTCACGCTGCAGCACGAGCAAGGCAATTAACTTGAAAATTGAATTGATGTGCATTGATTTTTTTAATAAAGTTATTGTAATATATTCACTTGTTAGAATCCACAGCTGGAAATAGTCATTTTGTTTCTGATTATGGGGCCTGTCCCTATAAATCACCGGGGACGGCAGGAGCGAAACCCCTCATTTCACATCATCGTTTCCTATTAGATCCAAAGCGCCCATCACGGGGCTATTTTTGTCCTCGTGTTCAGGGGCTTCACACACTTGGAACCCCTTGAGGTCTTTTCCTAGAAAACGGGATGAGGGTGACAGGGCCTGGGGAGCAGGGCCCAAAGATAAGGTCAGGTCGGCTGTTGTGGCCGGTCCGGTTTGGGCTCCGCTCCGGGATGGGGATGGTGCTGAGCTGACAGGTGCCCATGAGCCCTGTGGTCAGAGGTACCGAGCAAATGGGAAGATGGGGTGGTTAATGGTGTGTGGCTCATTGGGCTCTGGGGACACCCAGACTCATGTCCCTAATCCCAAAACCACAGGGAGCCCCCACCAGGGTGAGAGGCTGGAGCCCCGAGGGGCTCTCGGGTCCCATGGGGCCTCCAGAAGGCAGAGTCTCCTGGCCACCGCAGAAGCGTCAGAGGCAGCCCCTCCAGGGACTGAAGGCCAGCGTGCCTCTGGGCGGCTCTGCTGGTTGGAAAAGCCTTGCCCGTCGTGAGCCATGGTCCGGACACCCTTTCTGTGTTGTGCTGCAGGAACTGTGGCCCAGGGAGGCCAGGGGCGCTTCCAGAATCACCCTAACCTACGACGTCCAGACCTGGGGAAGAGCAAGTGTGTCTGAAGCCATGAGACCTGCAGTATTTGCTACAGTGGCCGCGGGAAGCAAAGGTACGGTTCACTGGTTCGTTTGCTGCCGCCTCGGGTGCCTTGTTCAGCAGGACCCACTGTAACACCTGCCCCGGGGCCCTCGTGGACGCAGGCACAGTCGGACGTGGCTCCTGGGCAGGTCTCCTCCCGAACCCGGGCAAGATGAGGGGCTCACAGGCCCTCCTGACGTCAATCGCCCCAGAGCTGTCTCTGCTTCTCGCCTGGCGCCAGGCTCAGCCCCACCCCTCATTCGCATGACCGCAAAATCATCCCCTAGAGAACCGGAGTGGACGGGAGGCCGGTTGGAGGCCAGGGTCCTGCGCCCCCGGGGCTTTCAGAGCTCCCTGACCTGGGATCAGAAGCTGATTAGGAAGCGAACTTGGGGCCAGTGGGACGGGGGACCTGCACAGAATGAATCCATGGGGCCTTGGCCTTGGAGAGGGCCTCTGTGAGGGGAGCCCCCATCCTCAGAGCGGGGGGCAAGCCTGGGCCCAGGGAACCTGCAGCAGGAGAGAAGTTCCTGCCACTGGGACACTGAGCTGGGCGGCCTTTGAGTGTGTTCCTGGGGCAGTTCAAACTGAGAGGCAGCTTGGCCTGTCTGTCTCTCTTTCTCTATCTACTTTGTTTTGTTTTTTTGAAAGATTTTATTTATTTATTTGAGAGAGAGACAGAGAGAGACCATGTGCATGAGTGGGGGAAGGGGAGGGGGAGACGCAGACTCCCCACTGAGCAGGGAGCCAGACGTGGGGCTGCATTCCAGGACCTGGAGATCAGGACCTGAGCTGAAGGCAGGCGCTTAACCGACTGAGCCCCCCAGGCGCCCTGTCTACCTCTCTTTGTTTCTCTGTCTCAGTCTAACGCGTGAGGACATCAGACCTCGGGGGTGTTTGCAGCTGGGCATGGGGGTCTGGTGTGCTCTGTCTTGTGAGGGGTCCCGGCCACCTACCTGGGCCTGGGCCTTGGCTCTGAGCCTTTGGGTGACCTTGCCAAGCCTCGGAGTCTTTTCTGGAATGCAGGGCCCCCAGAGGGCCCCTTGAAGCCTGGTGCCAGTGATGGCATGCAGAGAGCTCAGCGCCAGGCTGCCCCAGAGACACGCCGTGAACAGCAGTGTCCACAGCTCGCCTCTGCCCAGCTGATTGTCCCTCTGCTGTCCTTCATTCCTCCAGGTGGTGCTGGGCTCAGGGCCCCGTATCCTGTCCCTTTGCAACCCATCTGTGGTCAGCTGAGGCAGGACTTGGGCAGGCTGGTTCAGCCCACGGTGGAGGAGAGGGCCCCGGTCATCGCGGTGCTGGGGGACCTGCTCCTGCTGCCTCAGGACTGCCCCATCTCTCCCAACCCCGGAGGGGGCAGCTGACTCTGCATTTAGCCTGGGACCGGCCACTGAGCCAGCTGCTGCCCCGAGTCCTTTGTGTTTGGAGTGGACCGACAGCCAGAGCTTCTGGCCTTTGTCAGAGCTTTTGTTTCATCAAGACACATCCCTGGGAGATGCTGACCAGGCATCATTATTGCGTCGGTGTGTCAGATGAGGAAACAGAGGTCCACAGTGGCCCAGAGCCACATAGCGAGTGAGTGATGGAATGAGAGGTCTCCCCATACGTAGACTGCAGCGTTTTTCTGGAAGGATGACGTGAGGGGTGGAGAGGTCAGTGACTAAGAGGGTGACTCTGTGTCAGGCTGGGCTGGTCCTACTGCCCATGGCCCCAGAAAACAGCACTTAGGGCCCCAGCGCCCCCACGTCCACTCCGGGACAACTGGGTCAGTTACCATTCTACCAAGAAAGTAACCACCATTAGCTGAGAAAATGAAGGGGAAGGGGGGGAAGGGGTGGAAGGGGTGGGGGAATTACTCAGCGTGTGCAAAGTGAGATGCTGCTGAGGGTCCAGGCCCCACAGGACAGGCCGGGTCTCTGTGGTTGGGCAGCGGCTCCTGGGGGTGGGCCCAGGCGTCTTGTGCTCAGGTTCCAAATCCTGGCTGGGGGTCAGGTGGCTGCGTCTGGCCTAGGCCCCCCTTGCCAGCCGGGCCGACAGCTGCATGAACTGTGGGAAGGCTGGCTCCCCACAAGGAAAATCGAGGCGCTGTTCCCTGAGGAGGGGAAAATGGGCACGAGCCTCTGCATAACCCGGGGACTCCTCACCCACTGCTTCCTGCATTCATCACCTGTCTGTCCAGCAGAGCGGCCTGGAGGGGACGCTCTCAGGGGTGTCAAGTGGCGTGGGCGAAGTCTGGTGGGAGCCCGGGGGAGCGAGGGGGTCACCTGCTCCAAGGGATGGTCACTCAGGGGCACATCTGTTTGGAGGCAAAGATGCCCACATCTGAGGAATGGGGTCCTCGCGGCTTGTAGGAGAGGTTCCGCCCAGGTATTTACAGAATGGCAGGTGGCAGGGGTCCTGGTGGTCATCGCGGTGGTAAGTGAAGACCCCGGCATTCGGGAAGGGTGAGATCATGCCCATGGTTCCGGAGCAGCGGGAGTCGAGGGGCATCTCTAGCCGAACCTGACACACCTCGGCCAAGTGGCTGCTGGGCCAGGAGTCAGGGTCATGCCAGCCCGAATGGGCAACACCGCCAGTTGGTGCAGAGCAAGACAAATGTAGACAGACCCCAAGAGGCTCTCCCGATTCTAAGAGTGTTCGGTTGCGGGATATATTATCGATGTGGGCTGTGCTATGGACAGTGCTCGCCCCTCTCCAGATTCATATGCTGAAGCCCCAACCACCAGTGTGTCCATGTCAGGAGGTGGTGGGGTCAGTGGGACAGAGCCTTCCTGGGGGGGATTAGTGCCCTTCTAAGAAGGGGGAGAGGCATGAGAGCTCGCTCTGTGCACGCGCCCGGAAGGGGCCACAGGGCAGCAAAACAGAAAGGTAGCCGTCTGCACACCAGAACCTGGGGGCTTGGCAGATGCAGCTTGGCCCCGGGGGCTTGGCTCTGCGGCTCCCCAGCCTCATACTTTCCCTAATCCAGACCTGTTTCTTGTGCCAACGACCCAGTCTGTGCTGTTTGGTTATGCAGCCCAAATTAAGTTGCAAAAAATGCCCTTTCTGAACGTCTAAAGAAGCCCCGTGTCTGGACAGGGGCTGGAAGCAGAGCGCAGGTCTCACCTCTCACTGAAGCTGCGAGGGTCTGCAGTGCATGGGGCTGCGGGCTTGGCTGGGGCCGCTGGTGGCTGGCTGGGCACAGGGAACCCACAGGTTGCTTCCTGGCAGGGGAGGGACTGAGACGGCACCCCTGCAGGGCCAGGGGGACCCCAGCTCTTCTGTCTGCTGAGGACGGAAGCTGTTGCTGGCACATGGTCATGTTAGCCCGCTGTGGGGTGCCCCTCCAAAATGCCACAGAATCATTGAAGAGAGGAATGTGGCCGGGCCCCATTTATCTTGCTGAAAGTGTCCCTGTTCTTGACATGTTGTGTAGGGGCACGTTTTAAATGAAAACAAAGCTTTGAGCGAAAACCCAATTTGTTTACAACAACCTGTGAAGTCGTGAAGATGGGATTTTGACTAATAGGCACCAACTTCGTGTGCGCGGAAGTGTTCGATGACGGTCGAGCTACTTACACCAGTGTGTCAGATTGGGATTGCGGGGACGCCAACACTTCTTCACCTCCAGCGGGGCCCCAGCCCACCGGTCAGGGTAGTTAATGAAACCTTGTTCCTGCAGAAATAATCACCTGTTCCAGGATTCTGCATCCATCAGCCTTCGGGGTGCATCACAGGGGCTCTCTGCCCACGGCAGGTGCAGGGGGGACGTCGGGGCCGGTGGATGTCTGCTTGTTAACGGCACTCGGGGTGGATGGGCTGACTCTGGGTTTCATGAGAGCCACTGGTGAGCGTGTACTGGCAGGAGCCCCCTCCTTCCCGACTGCAGCAGGGACCTTTGCCGAGCTGGTGGAAGGGGCAGGTGGGTTCCAGTGTCCGTGGATCTCTGTAACGAGCAGACAGAGTTTTAGGATGTGGAAGGCGGGAGGCCTCAGAGCTGTTTTCCTACCAAAAGGAGGCTCCTCCACCCCTGGCCTCGTGAATGTGGCCGAGGCTGAGAGGGATTGTCGGTTTGCTTTTGTTCTCCTGCGGGCGTGGGTCAGGCGATCACACTCCAAGTGGATTCCTTTCCCTGAGCCTCCTAGTGAAAACAGAAGTAAACTGTCTTCATTTTTAAAAATTTACAAGTTAACAGGAGCAGCTCATCTATGTTAGGCATTCTCCATGTCTGGGGACTGTGCTCTCCGCGCGGGGTGATACCCCGATAACGACTCTGGGCGGAGAGGAGAACACAATTCATTCCGTCTGCCGACTCCAGTGAGCGTCAGAGTCGGGACTCCGAAGCCCGTGCTCGGAGCTGGCTCTTTATACCACCTACGGAGCAACGGAGGCAGCGTCCAGCACAGGGAACAGGATCCCTTTTCCCTTTGGTTGCTTCCAGCCCGGGAGAGAGCCTGCTGTGACCCAGCCTTCATGTCCTCTCCTGAAGCCACAACAAAGTCTTCAAGGCATATCTGCATGTCGACTCTGGAGGTTACGAACCAGCAGATGGTGCTTGCCTTTTTGTAACTATGTATACATGCGGCTGCATAGCCATGTGGTGTACTACGCTCGTAATTTCTTTTCTGTGCAGATTTCTGTTTCCTGGAGATTTCTTTCTTTTTTTCTTGCTTGATTCGTCATTAGCATAACCGTGCTTTCTTTCACCTCTCTGTAATATTAACAAGTCTCTGGAATTTCACTTAAAAAAAAAAAAAGAAACTTCTTCAAAGTTCCTACTCCCGGAATCTGCAGGTGTTCTTGACGGCGTCCTAGGGAGGCTTCCACATTGCCCGTGTCAGCGGGGAACACCTCTGTGTCTTGGCCACGGAGTCCTCCTTCCACGCTTGCCTCCCCATAGACCACATCCTCCAGTATCTGTTTGATGAGTAAACTTGCAACTTCCAGTTGGATTTAGATGTGCAGGAGGGTTGTGCACCTGTCCTCAGAGTTCCCATGTACCCACCTCCCCCATTAGTAACAGCAGTGAGGAATGTTTGTCACAACAAATGAACCAACACAGATCCGGTATTTTAAACGAAAGTGCATACTTTTTTCATTTTCCCCAGATTTCCTAGTTTTTACCTAATATTCTTCTTCTCTCTTCCAGGACTCCATCTAAGATGCCACATGACATTTAGTCATTGTGTCTCCTTAGGCCTCTCTTGGCAGTGACGGTTTCTCAGACTTCCCTTATTTTTGGTGACCTTGGTAATTCTCCGGAGGACTGGTCAGATATTTCACAGACTGTCCCTCATTGGGATTTGTCTGGTGTTTTTCTCATGGTTGGACTGGGTGATGGGTTTCGGGAGGACGTGCAGTGAGTGCCCTTCCCATCACATCACACCAGGGTGCCTGCTGTCGTGACTCCCCACCGCAGATGTGACCTTGACACTGGCCGAAGTCCCGTTGGTCAGACAGCGTCTCCCCTGGAAAGTGGCTCTATGCCTTTAATTTTATTTACGTGGTGGTCTCTATTATGCTTCCAATTGTCCCTTTGGAAAATGCTTCACCTGGTCACGTCCACTGGGCAGGGCAGCCTGGAGGTGGCGCCATGACGTGGCTTTGACTCACGCTGGCCCTTTGGTGACCTTTTGCTTTGTGTCTTGTCTTCTTTGGTTGACATTTTATTCCCTCCCAACCGCTGCTTCTTTCCAGGACTCTGAGCATTACTCATGTCAGGACGGAGTCACAGGGCAGTGGCGCGTCCCCTCGGGAAGCCCCGCTCTTGCACTCGGCAGGGTATTAGGTGGTTCCCTCCCCCTGCCATTAGCCACACGCCAAACGCTGACGCTCCAACCATCTGGCCACCGGGAGGATAACCGGCTGAGCCAGCAAATACCGTGAGTGCAAGAGGGCCCAGCTGATCCCGCTCCTGAGCTGGATGCATGGCCCCCCTCCCTGGCCCTTCCACTGCAGCGAGGACCCTCTGCTTCCCGCGTGTGCGTCTCACAAAGGGCCCTGTTCCCTGCAGGGACACTGGCTGTCTCCCTCAGGAGAGAGTGGGACCACATGGGGATGTCAGTGTATTTCCAGAGCAGTGATCTCGTTGGAGATTTTCCCTACACAGATGGGCATTTCTTCTTGGTGCTGATCTAATTGAAAATATTAGGAGCTAAGGCTACTGAGCCCTCCCCAGGCCCTTGGCACTTCCCACGGCTGGCTCACTGTGGTCCTGGCTGTTTGGAGCTGCTTCTTGGCTCCACTGCTGTGGGAGACTGAGGCTCGCAGGGGAGGCGTGTCGTGCCCAGTGTCTATAGCTAGTCACCCACGGGGCCGGCATTCTAACCTGCTCCAGGGGACTGCAGCGTACCTGCTCGCACGCCTGCGTGTAAGAGTGTGAACGTGTCCTCCTCCTGCAGCCAGTCCTTGAGCGGACCCCGGCCTATCTGGGAGTGCTGTGGCCTTGTGCTGGCCAGCACCTGTGGGACGCTTGGAGCCCTGCACCGTGGGCTGCGGGTGCTGCATTCTGGCCCTGGGGGGCTCCAGGACCCATGGCAGCCTCAAAGATCGGCGGACGTGCGGGTGTGCTAGGTGCTCACAAATGGCGGCTGCGCTGTTTCCATGGGGTGGGAGCTCCTGGCGAGTGGAGAGGGGAGGATTTCATGAGATGCTAGGGGCTGCTGCGGAGGCCAGACAGTCAAGGACGAGGACAGATTTCCCCCATGGTTGTGCCTCTGGAGTGAGAAGCAGGGGCAGGAGCCAGCAACAGTGATGTCTCTGCACCTGCCAAGAAAGTGATGTCACCCGTAGAGAAATGGCACTTGGAGGCTCTGTGTGGAAGGTGGAAGAGATACGTGGAGCATCGTGAGAGGCTGGCTGGGGTCGGTTCTCACTGGTGGACATGGGCGGATGCCTCTGTCTCAGCCTCATGTTGCTCCTCTGTAAAATGGGGCAACAGTAGGACTTCCCCCAAAGGGGTGATCATGGTGTCAGTGCGATGACTTCCCCCGGGGCAGGGGGAGGAGGGGAGGTGAAACCAGGTGCAAAGGCATGCAGACAGATGGGAAGGCTCAGCCCTGTTCCCTTCTGCTCTGCCTCCCCGGGCGTCTGCCAGCTGACACCTGCCTGTCAGGGCTAGGAAGGGCTGGGGCTGGGGCAGTGTGCACCCTGGTTTACAATGCCAGCTCCCCAGCATGTTCGCCGTCTCAAGGGACAGAATCTGGACAGACAAGGGCCATTCTGCTCTTCCCAAGCACAGTGGACAAAGGATTGGGCAGGGGTGGGCTCTGCCTACATCCTGCATTTTGCACACACACACACACACACACACACACACACACACAGACACCCTTTTCCTCCCCATCTTCTCACAGAATACATGACGGTGTGCTTTCTCCATACGCCGGGGGGCTTCCGATGTAGTCGAGGAGAGCCAGCTAAACACCTGCTGGGTGCTAAACACCTCAGGGCACCTCTGTGGCGCTGGCTGGTCCTTGCCTTTGAGAAATGTGCGATCTGGGAGCTACATGAGGACGACGTGTCCGGTCGCCGCGTGCTTCTGGGCGGGCATCTGTTTTTGTGCCAGAATGCACGCAGGTGAGCGGGTGCAGGGTCAGCCTGTGCGGCTGCCTGAAGATGAGCTGCAAGGTCCTCTTTCTGAGCAGCGCTTCTGGTGCTCCGAGCTGCTCTGCAGAAGGTGGCCGGGCGAGCAGTCACCGTGCGCGGCCCCACTGTGATATCAGCAGCCCCAGCGACTCCAACACGTACCCGAAAACAGCATCTCTCCGCTGAAGGAGAGCAAAATCCTAATGGATTTGTTCTCAAATTGCACACTATTGTTGAACACGGGCAAGTATCAAAGTAATGAACACTTGTATAAATAGTGCACGCCAGCCGTTAACTTGGGAAGTGCATTTTTTAGCTAATTAAGACCATTGGGGATAGCAGAGGTGTACGGTGTGGCGGTTTCTGGGAAAGGCTGGGTCCTGATACACCAAAGGGCGGCAGGTTCTCGTTGCCGGAAGCAACCAAAGAAACGTCCCCAGTTGTCCTGAAAACACCCAAAGGACAGCAGGACAGAGCAGAGTTCCTGTCCACCCTTCCTGGTGAGAGAGTGGGTCTCCTCCCTTGACTCTGGGTGGAAGAGTTCCCGAGGCTCAAACTGTGGGTGGCTGTCCTGTGTCATTCATACTGGACTCTATGTCAGGCTCTTGATATGCCACGTGGAGAGAGAGAGAGAGAGAAGGGCAGGGAGGGAAGGAGACAGAAAGGCACTAGTCACTTTGCAGAAGACAGCCACCACCATGCACTCACAGGCTTGGGGAAGGGTGGAGTGTCCCCATCCTGAGTTACAAGACACAGAGACGTCCTCCTGGCTTCAGAGCATCCTGATTTCCAGTGCTGGCCACACTTACCCCACGTATACCGATGGGACATGGGCCGGTCACTCCAGGGCTGGTGTGAGCCCTGAACAGTTGGGCGACCCTCTTGGTTGAGCCCCTTTCTCTTGCTATGCAAACGCGGGGAGACCCTGACCTCTCTCACTCTCGTGGCCCAGACCCAGCAGCTCCTCCCACACCCACCTGGTGGATCCCAGCTCGCTTGGGGCCGAGGCCCATGTGATTGCATCTTCATTGTACCAGTATTTTCATGGCCACTGCTCCTGGCAATATGAGGCTGGCAATAAAAATAATTTATTGGAGGGATGTTGATAAAGCCTTGCTTATTGCAAACAGTAAATTAAAGTGAGCACTTCCACCTTTCTTTCCCACCCAGGGAACAATAACCACTCACAGTGAACTCGAAGGGAAAGGGGAACAAGATATAGGACAATCGTTCAACTTCACCCGTCTTACCAGCAGCCTCATAAAAATTAAGGAATAATTTTTCAAAGAGATAAGGGCTGTAGGGACATGAAAATCAAAACAACCAAATTGTTCCTGCCTGGGGGAGGTGCATGCGGGATGGGAAGGGATTTCTTTTCCCATTTTTAATTTACAAGAACCTTGTAAACTACAAATTAAAGGAGCAATAGCGATTCAGAAGGCTTGATTCATTAAGCCTTTATTTACCCTTAATGCCTCCAAAGAAAAATAATTTGGTTACCGAACATGAGTTATGGGCTCAGAGCTGACATCTTCCCACACAAATCTCCAGGCCTGTTTTAGGGTGGGGCAGCTGTGTGCTGAACAGAAGTGGCGGCTCAGAGCAGACACTTGCTCCCCTGCAGGGGCGATGATTCGGGAGAGCTTCCGGCGGGTGATCTGGGTGGACAGCTCCCGCGGCATTTAGTCCCTGGGCCTGGACGAGGGGATGGCTGAGGAACACGTGAATCTCCTGGGGTCAATATCAGGACTGTTTCAAATTCATATCTCTTTCCCCCGAGAAGCCTGAATTATTCGTGGTCCACACTCGTAACAAGCAGATAGTAGGAGCCCCCAAAATATGTTTTTCAATGAATGGAAGAGAAGACAAATGAAGGGACTGCATGCATCACGCCCTGGTACTGGACGTCGGAGTGCATGGGGAGTCTCCATAATCATACCGCATCATGGTGCAGGGGAGTTCTTAAAGGGGAGGTCCTGATGCCCTCCGTCCCCTTCGGTGGCCACAGAGCACTTACCACATTCCAGGGCCTAGCTGGGAAAGAAGTCAGGCCTGGTCCCAGCCCTGTCTGAGCTGACGGCCAGGTACATGTGGACTTTCCCTCAAAAACTCATCTCTGTGCACTTATCTGGGGGCTTCTGAGGGTGAGGAGGAAGTCAGGACAGTGTGAGAGGGGGAGTGAAGTGCCCGCCGCTGTGTGGCCATGTGATGTGTCCGTTCTCCACTGCTGGGTAACAAATCGCCCTGAACAGAACACTCATTATGGCAGATTTGGAGGTCAGAAGTCCAGGCCTGGGTCAGCTGGCTCCTCTGTTTCAGGGTCTCTCACACGCTGAGATGGAGATGTCGGTCAGGGCTGGGGTCTGATCTGAAGGCTTGGCCGGGGAAGGACCCACTTCAGCCTGCTGAGCCGGGGTATCTTTTCTTATCTTCTGCCCTCAGACTGGGACTCACACGATTGGCTCCCCTGGTTCTCAGACCTTCACGGTTGGACTGAGCCACACCACCAACCTTCCTGGGTCTCCAGCCTGTGGATGGCAGATTGTGGCACTTCTCAGCCGTCACGATTGCATGAGCCATTTCCTTGTGTGTGCATATCCTGTTCGTAATTTTTCTCGGGGGAGCCCTGACTGATGCAAGAACTCCTTTCTCTTTCCTCATGGAAACCCCCTTGCCCATGGCTCCACCAGAACCACACCCCATGCAAGGGCTTTGCTATCACTCCCTCCTGGTATGAACCTTCTTACCTGCATTAAGGCTCCCTCCCTTTGGTGCCCCAAAGGACCTTGCTCTCTGCCGGAAGAATGTCAAGCAGGAGCAGGTGGGGATCTTTCTAGAGATTGCAACCCCAGAGAGGTGTCTACTCCACCTGCTTACATTAAGACAGTGACCTCAGGGCATGGTCACCACATGGAGACACTGTGAGTTTTTAGATTGAATCTAAAACATGAATTGACAATGTTTTTTGGAGAAGATCTCATTGCTCAAACCACTACCCTTGGAATAAATCAAGTGGGAATGCCTAGAAAAGACAGTTGAGTGTGGGGTAAATGGTCATGCTGCAGGGCTGAACTCTGAGCCCTGTGCTAGGGAGCCAAGTGTTTCCATTGTAAGCCTTTGGACTCACTCTGTGCCCCTGCTTCTGTTGGCCCACGCAGCTCTCTCCTTTTCTCCCTGGCATCACTGATGGCTTTCACAAATGTTTCCAAAGGTGGACTCCTGGCTTTAAAGGGAGTTGGTCCTGGGCACCTTTGTACAGCAGGTCACGGCCCAGGGGAGGTGTGGGACATGGCTTGAGGAGACGAGAAGTGGCAGGGCCATGGGATTATGGGATCCAACAAGGGCGCTGGCTCCTTCTCCTCATGCCCTTTTGGGAACACCGCTCTTCCCTCTGGGCCCTGGTGTCCCTGCCATAAGGCATGGGGTGTGCCTTGGCCAGCTTAGGTCTGCGGATGGGACTGCGGATGGCTCCACTGTGTTCCCCAAGGAGATATGTTGGAGTTCCGACCCCTGGTGTCTGCAAACATGACCTTGGAAATAAGGTCTTGTATCTTTGCCATCATGTTAAGACGAGGTCATACTAATGAGGATGGGCCCGAAACCAGTATGACTGGTGTCTTTACAAGGGGCGGGGGTTGGGGACACACACATGCAGAGAGGAGAACGTCGTGTGAGACAGACACACAGGAAGAAGTCATGTGAACACGGAGGCAGAGATTGGGGTGACGCACCTATAGGCCAAGGAAACCCAAGGGTTGCTGGAAAGCACTGGAAGCTAGAAGAGGCAGGAAGGATCCTGCCTTAGACTCTTCTGAGAGACACCGTGATTTCAGACTCCCAGTGTCCTGACTGTGTGAGAAGAGGTTTCTATTGTTTTAAGGCCCCCATCTGTGGTCATCTGTTACGGCAGCCCCGCAACACTCCTCCTGTGGGGACCGTATCTGTGACTGTCAGCGGGGCTGCAGGGGGCAGATGCTGGAGGACAGGGAGAGCTCTATGCCCTGGGTGCCAAGGTGGCACAGAGGCACGGGAGACTCAGGATGCCCTCCTCTGCCTGCAGCACTCTTCGTGGGAGCCGGGCCAGGAGAGGTGCTGGGGGTCCAAGGCAAGGATGGGTCCCTCGGCTTCTTAGCCTGGTTCAGAGGGACAGTCCAGGCAGCTGAGAAACGCTCCACTTCATGTAGGGGAATCGGGTGGGGCTGGCTTGACTTTGTCTCAGGTGCCTGCCCCTCTTCGGGCCTTGGTCTCCTTGCCTGTGGAGTGCAGGCGTTTATCCTGGGGAGGGCAGCTCTCTAGACTCCGGCTGCCAGCCTGCCCCGTGCGAGGGGCCGGCTCAGGGATGCCAGAGGAGAGTGAGCAATGGAAGCTGTGTTTTGTTTATAGTCACAGAGCAGCCCAGGTCCCAGGTGGTGACAAGACTGCATTGGTGAGGACATCTAGATGACATCTGGGGGCATCAGGCAAGAAACTGGTTCCTTAAAAAACATTTGGGATCCTCTTTTGGCTTTTAGTGCAACCCATCTCTTGTGGGCTGCATTGTAATTCATACGTAGAGGTCCTAACCTCTAGGGGGAACCCAGAATGTGACCATGTATGGAGATAGGGGCTTTAAGGAGGCAAATGAGGTTAACTGAGGTCACTGAATTGGTCCCTAATCTGATGTGACTGGTGTCCTAATAAGAAGAGATGGGGACACAGACACGCACAGAGGGATGACCGTGTGAGGACACAGGGAGAGGATGGTGGTCTGTACGCCAGGGAGAGAGGCCTCCGGAGGAACCAGCCCTGCCCACACCCGGATCTCAGACCTCCAGCCTCCAGGATGGGAAGAGAGAGATCTCTGTGGCTCTTTGTTACTGCAGAGGGAGCAGACCAACATTCCATCCCAACGGATGCAAGACAGAAAGGACTAAAACATTGATTTCACTAAAAGCCTATGCCATCCGTCCCTGTCTCTGCACCTCATGGTGAGCTGTCCCCGAGGTTTATCAGCGCCGCAGGCTCCGGTGCTCCGGAACCAGCAATGCTCAGGGGGGTCTGGACTCCCAGCCCTAACAGGCAAAGCGGGGTGAGGCGGTCCATTCTGCACTGGTCTCACCCGGCCACAAATGCCCACCTTACTTGCCTGGACCTCTCTGGGCAGGACTGGGTGTGTGTCCTGGGCTGCCTCGTGTCACGGTCCTCCCCGACCTGAGCTCAGGATTGGGTCTGAGCACCTCCCCTCCTCCTGACGGGAGCATCTGAGCCAGAGCCGAGCCTCGGGCCTCTGTTTCCCACAGGTCCTGGCAACACTGGGTGCTACCCCAGGCTCCGGCTGTGGCGGGTTCTTTGCTCTGCCTCTGTGTTTTCATCTCTAAAATGGGAGCAGCAATGCCTTCCCCTGGAAGGACAAATTAGGAGTTGTGTGACTTGGTTGCCTAGGACTGCTGTAACAACGTACCACAGACGTGTGTTTCTGGTTCTGAGGTCAGAGGCCCAGTGTGGCCGGGGCCTGGCGACGGCCCTCTTCCTGGTCTATGACCAGCCGTCTTCCTGCTGTGTCTTCGCAGGACAGAGAGACAGCGTCTCTTCTTATGAAGGCGCTAATCCTATTCACGAGGGCTTGTGAGGGTTAATGTTATAGGTCCACTTGACTGGGCTGAGGGGTTCACAGTCCTTATTTCCGGCTGTGTCTGTGAGGGTGTTTCTGGAAGAGGTTAGCATGGAATCAGGAGGCTGTAGAGCTGCTGGCCCTCCCAGTGTGGGTGGGCATCACCCAAGCCATCAAAGGCCTGAACAGAACAGAGAGGTGGGGGAAGGGCAAATGTTCTCTCCGTCCTGGGTCCCCAGCTCGTAGATGGGAGGTCACGGGACTTCTCAGTCTCTGTAATCACGGAAGCCAATACCCTACTGTAAATCTCTTTCCGTATATCAGTTTACCTTCCATCGGTCTGTTTCCCTGAAGGACCCTGACTGATGCACAGCCCCTCAGGACCAATCGCCTCCCAAAGGCTCCACCTCCAAATGCCATCACGCCGCGGATTAGGGCTTCAACATGTGAATTTGGGGGGCACACAAGCATTCATCCCACAGAAGGGAGGAGGTGGGTTTTAACCCCCACAGCACAATGACTATCCGAGGAAACTGGGCCCCACCCTTGTGGGATTGGAGAGAAGAAGAGGGGACCTGGATTGTGGGGGGAGTGAAGCCAGAGAGTCCTGGGGGCTCAAGGGTGTAGCCATGACCTTCATCGCACTGGCCTGTCCGTGGATCTCACCGTGTCATTATGTCCCTGGACGTTGGACTTGTCTTTGGGAGCAGCTGGCCGGTGGGAGAGATCTCCAGCCATGGAGGGGGCAGACCCAGGACTGTACCCATTGGCAGGACCTTTACTCCCTTCATGGCGAAGGTCACCGCCCTTTCGGGCTTATGGCTACGGTTGAGTGAAGTGATGTGTTAAGCCCCCGGGTTGGGTGTGATAAGTGGGGCCCCCCACTTCCTTTCTTGGGGGAGAAGTACATTAAGGGCCCCCTCAGGGAGGGGCTGTGTTTCCAGATCCTGGAAAGCAGCCTTGATCTCAGCCAGCTGTCCTCAGGCCTCTGCCTTACATGTGATTAAGTTATCCCCCCATTTATTTTAAAGACTTGTCTTATCACCTATTTACAAGACTTATGGATTTCTCATTACTTCCTTTGATGGGACTCAAGCTGAAGTGCTTTCTGCTCACTCCATCTGAGCTCTGCCTATAAAACATGACAGTAATAATGGCCGAGGGAGGAGCGGACAACGCGGGGATCGGGGCCATGCAAAAGGCATCTGCCCACATGCCTCAGGGATTTATCACAGCCACACGCACAGACGCCGGCAGCCTCCCAACAGTTGTCTGTAGATGTTCAGCCCAGGTCCCCAGCACCGAGTCCCAGGAAGATGCAGATGAGAATCTGCCTTTAAGGTCAGGAGAACATCCCTGAGACCACCGTCACTTCTGACCCAACTGCAGAGTTCATGGCTCTCTGAGACCAGCCTTACTTCTGACATGAACTGCAGCTTTTTGGGGGTCCCCTGGATGCCCCTCAGGTTTAATAATTCACTAGAAGAACTCCTAGAACTAGCTGAAGTCTGTTATAGTTATGGCTTATTATAGCAAAAGGACAGAGATTAAAATCAGCCGAAGGAAGAGACTCATGGGATGGAGTCTAGGAAAGTTCCATGTGTGGAGCTCCCACCATCCTCCCTGNCCCCCCGCCCAGGGAAGTCCACCAGCATGGGTGTCATCATGTAGACATGGTTGACCACCTACATGGCTGACCTCAGTCTCCAGTACCTCTAAGGGTGAGCTGATACCACCTGACCCGAAATCCCCACCCTAAATCAAATTGTTATACTATCCAGCATGGCCCGTGGTCCCCAGGTAAACAAGGACACTCTTACCAGACAGGACATTCCATGGGCTTAGAGATCACTTTCCAGGGGCTGAAGGCAAATACCAGACCTCTCTCCTTGGAAGGGTTGAATTCTTTACTACACACTCTCTTTCTCTTGGGCAAGAGGGCTGAGGCATAAACAAACTCAAAGGTGCTCCTTACATTTTCATAGAGACGTGTTTACAGGAGGTGGGTGAGCCCTGAATCAGGAGAAAATTCCCACCTGATAGCACAGTACAGAAGAGCAGTCCTCCTCTGAGCCTTGAGGAATTTCCTGCCCTTCTGCAAGGCCTGCTGGCTTTTCTCACCCTGGCCATAGACCACTGGTTAAGGATTGACTTCCTGACAACAAAAGCCTAATTTGAATAAATAGTTTAGAGTGCTGGGGTGGTGGGTATGGGCATGTCCACTTCTAGACTCAAATAACCAAAAGAAAGGCTGAAGATGCCCAAAGGGTTGACACCACAATGGTCGGAGTGATGGGTCACCAACGGGGACTTGATGGAGGCCCTGGTTTAGCACAACCCTGCGAGCTAATGTGATGTGAAGCCAACGTGCTAGGGAGACAAGGATGGAGACTGGGTCCTATTGGTAGATACTTTGTGAGCATTGTTCAGTGAGCAGACAATGAATGGATGGATGGTTCATTGGATGGATGGATGGATGGATGGATGGATGGATAGAAGGATGGATGGATGGATGGATAGATGGATGGATGGATGGATGGATGGATGGATGGATGGATGGAGAGAAGGATGGATGGATGGCTGGTTGGCTGGCTGGATGAGTGACATGATGAAGGAGCAGCATGATGTGTGGGATGCAATCACTGGGTAAGATGTGTGGGGTGCAAACATGGGCTAAGCTCTGGCTGGCCGAGGTTTTTATGAGGATCAAATGAAAAAATGCAGGTATAACGTCCAGCACAGAATCTGGTGCAGATTAGACTCTCAATAAGAAGCAGTTTCCTGTCTCCTCTTTTCCCTGTTGGTACTCAGTTCCTACAAGTTCCACTGGGCTCTGCTATGTCCCATGGTTTGGCTCGTGTCCCACAGATGTGTCCCATTGTGGGCAGGGTGTGGGGGAGCGACACCATGTCTGCAGTGTTTGCCCCTTTGCTACAGATGGTGCATCTGTGTTGAACTCAGGACACTCAGCCATTTGACTCCCTCCCCTCCTGCAAACGTCAGAACTATTCTTCGTGGCTGTGCACCAGACGCGGCCAACCTCTAGAAGGTGTCCTTGTCATTCAGCTTGGCCCAGATGAATTTCTTCTTGGATCTTCATTGCTCCATGTCAGGAAAATGATGGATCTGGCCCTGGTCCAGATGCAGGTTTCTAGGTGGTCACTCCTGCAGCTGTCCCTGAAGGATCTGTTGGTTCTAGAGGGAGAAAGGCCCACCACGCCCACCTTGGCCCCTTTAGAATCTGCCTCCAAACCTTTGTCCAACGATCACTTTGTGGGGCTGAAACACCTGCCGGGCTCAGGGTGCCCCACTTGCTTTGAACCCCCAGCCACCTTCCAGGCTCAGCGTCCGATCTGTTGGAGGCAGGGGTGCAAAAGCTGGTGAAGGACATGCTTGGTGGTTGTCTCCATGACTGGCCTCCTGAGCACTCACACACATTGCCCTCTGTCGCCAGGGAGGGGTGGTGTTGGATGGCCACATACGGCTTACCTGGGGTCTCCCGTCCGGGTTCCCACCAGAGCCTCCTCTCCCAGGAAGCCCCGGTGGAGCGAGGCGCCTGCGATCGCCAATCAATTACTCTTTATTAGGCATATTTCCTTCATTAGTCATTTCTTTGCTGCTTCATTAGTCTCTTCTCAAGTTTCAGTGGGTTTCAGGCATCATTGAATATGAGATAATTTATTTTATTAGGCAATTTATTTTCTGGGTACATTTTTGAAGGTCAATTAATCAATTTAAATGGAGGGGTGAAGGGTGGGGATCCAAATACTCCTGAGACAAAAGTTACACCACCGACACTTCCGGGGGAGAGGTTCGCTTTTCTTTTCTGACTTGGGAAGAATGGGGTCAGGTGGAGCTAGAGTGGGGGGCATGTAGGGCAGCGAATGGCATTGACGACAGGGAGGCCCAGCTCCCTCACCTCCTGGGAAGATGGCAGCCACAGCAGGCGGTATAGAGAGGGGAGTCCCTGTGAGGAGGGGCTGGAGGGAGTCTGCCACCCGAGGCTTGAAGCTGGTGTGTCCCTGGCCTGGAGCCTGCCTCCTGGAATGAAAGGGATCCCATCCACGAAGCCGAACTCAGACTGCGTGTTTCCCCAGGGGCCTCATAAATAATAAATAAAAACACATCATAAATATTTAACAAGCAAGAGACGTGCTCCAAGCCAAAAGTAAACTGCCAGTGAATGGTTTCATCTGCCGCATCCAGCAAATTGCCTTTTCGTCCAGGTTTCCAAATGGAAACGCTTGGTTGGATGGAGGCTCTCGTCACTCACAGGGGCAGATGCCATCCCTGCTCCCCTGTTGGACCTCCCAGCTGGTTGTTTCTCGGTGGGCAGGGCGCTCGCTGGCTCATGAGAGCAAAATAATGGGTGTTCTTCAGAATCAGGGATTTTCCCAAGCAGTTATTTTCCTCCCCAAATGAGTTTCTGAGTGATTAATATTATCACCAGTTGATGGCTACATAATAAATGAGAGCGGCCAGCCACGCAGGCTTACTCCGTGAGGGGAAGTGTGTACGTGTGATCTCGTTGCACCCTTGCAAGGTGAAGCAGGTCCCACGGCTGTTTTCACCTGAGGACGTGGGGCAGAGAGAGGCTGCCCAGCTGGCTGGCTCCCAGGCTGGAGGACTCGAACACGGTCTCCGACTCTGCAGCTCGGCAGCTCTCCTGCCAGGGGTCACGCCAGGGCTGCTGCTGACTCATGCCCCAGCCCAGGCTCTGAAGCCACATGCAGCTTTGGGGAAGCGGACGTTTCTCCAGACTTGGGCTGCTGACCCCGGGCCGATTCCGGCAACCAGGCTGGGTCCACAGGGGGTTGGTTGCTTTAGAGGAAAAAAAGCAGTGAAACAACTGTGTTTGCATGTGTTTACAAAAGTCACACTGCGGTTTTAGTAATTGCTGTGCCTTTCAGGATGGACATGAGCCGCAAGTCTGGTCTGGTTCCCATGAGCAGAAATTATCAGGGTGCTGTCACTCTCAGGTCACCCCATTTTTGGTAACTGGCATGCTATTGTTTATGTTTGTAAACATCTGTGCTTCTCCTTACTTTTTTGGGGGTGGCGTAATCTACTTCTAGTTCCTGAAGCCAGATCAACATTTGAAAGTAGTTATTAAAGCATAAAACTTAGGGATACAAATGGGAACATAAATACCACCGCCTAGAACACTCGACACAATGTACACAGTGTGCCTGGGACTCCGGGGCAGACCCAGCCTGCAGCTCTGTGCGCTGGGGCGGCCAGGCTGAGCCTGCGGGCTCCGCAAGCGGAACTTACTGGAATGGGGAGCTGATTGCCCATGGGCCGCAGGGTGTGATCTCTTGGGAGACTCTCAGGACATCTTGGAAGCTTTCAGTTCATTTTTGGAAGAGCCAAGTGGTTGCTCTGGTCAACCCAGGGAGCTAATCTTCACAAGCCCGGCACACAACTGACAAGCGATAAATTCTGTCGCTGTGGACAGAGAGGAGACCGAAGCAATGAAGGTGTCATTCTAATCTGTACCCCTTAGAGCAGCAAGAAGTGGGTGCCATGCCAGTTCTGCGAAGCTTGAACAACCAGGAAAAGGCACCCGTTCAGCTCAGAGAGGACAGGAGGACGATTTGGCAACATCCGTCTATTCCGTGACACTCTGGACACGTAGTGTGTGTAAATGCTCTTCCTGACGTGTGTGCACGCCAGCACACCCGTTACCACGTGGCTGGATGGACCACTGGCTGGGCCCAGTGTGAACAGCTGTCGGTGTGTGGGCATTTCACATGAGCGAGAAGAGCCTGGGGACTCCCGCGTCCACGCTGCAGGTGAAAGGTGAAGACAGTTTGCGTAGCCGATGGTGTTCTGGTGAGTCGTGGCAAAAACTCAGAAAGCTGGATGGCTGTCGGCGCGGGGACCGTGCATCTCTGTGTGTGCACTGGGTGGGGGCCCCGAGGGCCACGATGCAGTCCTGAGCTGAGTGGCTGAGTGGTGCTGTGCACGGGGACGGAGAACAGCATATGCAGGGAATAGTGACACAGAGGCCGGGTTGTTCCTCCAGCCGGGGGCCCTGCAAGGAAATGGGCAGAGGAGCCAATGTTCTGCTCTCCTACATGGACGCTGAGGGGTCAGCGCTCTTACAGGCATTTGAAATGAGAGGTGGGTTGAAATAGCCCTTCTCAGTGCTCATCACACCCGGAAAGGGCTGTCACTGCATGGCCAACGGCGTGATTTGAAGGCCAAGAAGAAGACACGAGGGCTGCCTAAGGAGATGGTTCTGCAGTGGAAACGCTTCACGCACCAGATTTCACTCTTCCTCCACGTCGTGATGATTTTCTTCGCTGGCTGGGGCAGGACATTGAGGACCTGTTTTGGAAATATTCGAAAGCTCCATCCAATGTTGTGTGACACCGGGAAGGAGCACTCCCAGTCCAAGGCAGCAACACGGCCGCCTCTCTCTTCCCCCCAGGTGAGACATCTCAGTCCCCAACCTCGGCTCAACCTGCCATCATGCACAGCTCCAACAGGGGTCTGCGGTGACAAGCTCCTCAGCGCTGGGCTTCATTGCCTGGGGGCACCTGACTGCCACCAGCCCCGCCAGCCGTGCTTCCACACCAGCAATCCCGAATGGCGAGCCAGGACTCCTCGTCGTGGTGGGAAGAGAGTGAGAAGGGAGGGTTCACGTCGTCTCCCCCGAGGCCGCTCTAGGTGGGTGCGTGCAGGTGCAGACGCCGTCTGTCTCGGCCGTCAGCCCCGTATCCACTCTTTAAATGCTATGCTTTGTTCTTAGAGAGTTTACTGAAAGGTGTTGGTTGGTGTGCAAGCCCAATGCTCACTATGTCACCTGTGGGTTCCAGAAATCCCTGCTTAGGTGGATTGAGGCTGGCGTCCATGGGGTGTGATGTCTCAATGGGTAGAACGAGCATTTATTTGGAGCCGGCTGTGTGCCAGGCTCCCACGTTCACTCCAACCTCACGATGTGGTCCTGAGCCAAGTGGCAGCATCTCTGTTTTCAGGTGGGGAAGCCAGACCCAAGGAGGTGATCTGCACAGACAGGTAAGGTTGATAAGTGGTCCTTTCGGAAGCCACCAATTCCCAAGCCCTCTTTCTCCACCCTGGACAATTTTAGGGTCATGGAACCACCCGCTCCTGAGGAAAAAAACCTTTGCAACCAGTCACCACCCTGCTTGGCCCCCTCCTCGCTGTAGAGTTGGCTGAGCTCAGCATTTCCCTTCTGCGCCTTTGAGCTCGACACACATCTCGGTCCCTTTGCTTGGATGCTTCCCACCAGGGCTGGTGCTGGATTGGGGGTACAGTAGGGTGGCAAGCTGTGGCCCCTGCTGCAATGGAGCTGTGGCTTGGTAGAGACAGAGGCCACCTGGCAGCCACGGGTATGGACGTCAGGTGGACAGAGGTGGGGCCTCTGGGTGAACCAGCTTCTCCCTTGGAGGACTGCTCCGCCTCCTGCATCCTGCCGGCCCCAGCTCCAGCCCAGCGCTCATACCTGGGGGGTGGCCCTCAACACAGCAGAGTGCATGCGGAGCCCCCACCCCCCGGCCTCGGGACACCACCCCCAGCTCCAGCAGCCAGCTCTGGACTCCTGCACTTCGGGGGGAGGGGCGCCTGCTCTCTGCTCAGATGCTGGCTCCTTTGCTTGAAAGATCTGGAGAATGAATGGCTCCATCCAGTCTCTGTGCTAAGCGTTCTCTCTGGACTCACAGCTCACTTCGAACCTGACCTGATAAATATATGATCAAGAAAGTCTGCCGACAGGAAGGCTCCGGAGAGCACAGCAGAACAGCTGCAGCCGTCAGAGAGCTGGCTGCAGTGGGCTCGGGCGCTCGGCTCCTGTGTTCGGCCGTTCTGCCACCGAGAAGCCAGGACATTTATCTTTAATGCTCTCCTGATTTGTACTCTCGTGTAGGCTGTGTAGCCAGAGGGGAAAGAAATCCTCAAAACAAGCCGTTCCAAAGAAAACCGAGCTGCAGGAGCTTGGGGATTGGTGGGCGTTCCAGGGGGAGTCTTGGCCTCTACCCGTGGAAGTGTCCTCCCAGAGTTTTCTAGCAGGTTTCTGTCTCGAGAAGCCCGGAGCCAGATTGCCAAGAGGGACTGAGTAATTAGCCCCAATTTATATTAATGGCATTTTAGATTAGTCACAGCTGAGCCTAGCTTCCGTCCTGTGCACTGGGGAACCAGATGTGAAGGGGAAATGCAAACATATAAATAAAAAAGTGAAAAAGGCAAAATAAAAGTGCCAGTTGCGTCCGAGGGATGGAGCGGAGGAGACAGAGAGGGAGCAGGAGGCAGGCGGCTGCCCCTCCTGGGCATCTGGCAGCTCCCAAGGGCCCTCCCTCTGGCCACAAGCTTTCCTCCCACCCAGGGGTCCCGTTGACCTGGACCCCACACCCTGGTCCCAGGTGACTGGTGCAGGAGCAGGAAGAATGGCTATCTGGGAGCCTGGATGGGGACTGAAAGGCTCCCCAGTGGGTGGTCCGGACAGTGTTTGCCATGTGGTGGCGGTGGGCACAAACCGCACCCCCACTCCCGGCCCAGCCCAGACCCCGCGGGCTCTGCCCCACAGCTCTGCCCCTCGGAGTTTCCCTGCACAGCCCTCACCTGAGGGTCCTCTTGATGAATGGGGCTGAGGATGGTGCCGCCCGGCCGGGGGCCCTGCCTGCTAGGGGCTCGGGGACGCAGCTCTGCCCCCCATGAAGCCCCGCTGAGGTCCAGCACCCCAGGGGCCCACCGCCCTTCCCCTTTCTGTGGAACTTGATTTTTGCGTGGTCCCAGGGCAGCAGGCAGAGGACGCACTTCCAGGGAATGCTGTCCGATCTTCAGTGGGGCCCCGCGTCCTCTCCAGCATTTCTGCTGCTGACCCTGACCCACAGGCCACCCGGCGCTGTCTGCGGGCCTGGGGAACCAAGCACAGACGAGACCGAGTTTGTGGACATTCATGAGCTTGGGGCCGCGGCGGGAGGGGGGCAGGAAGGACCATAAGGGAACAGATGGAAACTCGCCCAGAATAGCTCCTGTCCCCTCTCTGCCCCCCTCCATGCCGAGGGCTCATCTTCAGGTTCTAACAGGGGTCCCATCCCCGGCAAATCCGTCTGGCCTCCCGAGCACTCCTGAGCTGGTGAAGGATGCCTGCTCGAGCCGGACAGCTCACCGCGCTCCCCTCGCGGGACAGGCTGCGGTCCAGGTCCCGGGTTCTGCTCCTACAGTGAAAGCAGTCGTTCGTGACCAGAGCACGGAGAGGATTTTGCGCATGTGCTGCCGATTCAGCTCCTTCCCTGTTTGTTGAATCTCATCAAAAGTGTGCAAACACCTTGCTGCCAGCTCGCTAGGAAGGATGAGGCCCTCTTCCCTGCCTTGTAGGAAGAAGTATAAAGGGTGGATGAGAACATTCTGTAAATGCCAGCTTTTGCCTTGCAGACGTTCGCCCGGGAAATTCTGCAGGAGGGAGAGCAGGTCTCAGCTTTCCACATGGGGCGCTGCTCAGGTCAGGTGACACCCGGAGACCTCGGCCTGGCAGGACTTCCCTGGTCCTCCCCCGAGACAGCGGCTCCCAGCAACCCCTCCTCTGATAAGGGGGTTTGAAGAGGCAGCTCCCCCAACCTCCCCCAAGGGCCCCACTTCACAGACAGGAAAGTGGATGCCTGGGGTCACCCGGCCAGTCCGGGATGCTCTGATTCTGGAGTCCGCCCTCTTAGTGGTACGTGACACCGTGGGCAGCATGGGGTGGCCTTGGGACAGCGGAGTCCATGTGTTGCCTCGAGGAGTGGTACTGAGACTGGCCAGGCCTGAGCAGCCCCCCAGCCCAGGACCCTCAGGGGTTCCCCCTCTTTCCTCCCAAAGCCCCTGCCCTCCAGACCCCGTAGCACGCAGAGGCCGCGGTCTGTGATCTTGGGTGGTTCTAGCTTCTCGAGCACGTGCTGTGCTTCAGGTCCAAGCGCATGTTATCTGTTTTCCCCACACCATCCCAGCACAGGGGGTATGACTGTCCCCATTTCACAGATGGGTACATCACAGACAGATCCAGGAGCAGTGCAGACCCACAGCTGCAGGGGTGGGCTCAGTTCCTTCTCAGGTTTACCTGATTCCATGGATTCTGAAGCTCGTCCACTCCTGGGCTTGAGTCCATGCTCGTCTTCCTCCCGCGGCCTCTGTGAGCCTCAGTTCACCATCTGTGAAATGGGGACAAGGATGCCGCTGTGTGGCTCTGGAGGGTCCGTGGGAGACTGTCCTGCAGGTCATACTCAACACACAGCTGCTGGTCGTGAGCAGACGAGCAGACCCCTGCTGGCCAGTCCCCCGGGCACAGGGGGCCCTTGAGAAGCGAATCAAAGGCCAAGGGCAGCGCAGGCTCCTGGTGGCTCCTGGGTTGCCCGTCTCCACGGTGGGTGCGGGCCTGCTCCCCGGGCCTGAGACACTGTGTGCAGCCGTCTTCCTGATGCATGGAGATGGGCTGGCAGATTCATGCCCTTCCTCCTTCCAGAGCCTCTTAGCATTCTTAAACACACACACACACACACACACACAAATCCTTGAAGGATTCTATTCTTAGCATTGAAAACATATCCATGAATCTATTGAGAAACAGAACACAACAGACTCCTCTGGTTGAGCGAAGTCGGCCTTTGACGGGTTAAGCCTGACATCGCCAACCTTGGGGGCTCGACTGGGAGCTCAGAACTTAGAATTTACCTCTAATTGACACACGGTCGCCTCCAGGGCCACCTGCCCATTCGCTCCTGGAGAGAGGTCCAAGGCACCACTGATGGCCACTGACTTCCCGAGACTTGCTGCTGTCTAGAACCGTGGAATCAGCAAAGCCACGCAGAACGAAACGCAACTCCATCCCTGGCCCCTGCCTCTCTCTGCCTGGCTCTCTCCCGCCCTTTCCTTCCCTCTCTGTCTGTCTCTGTTCCTCCCCCACCAACCAGAAAACCTTTCTCTCTTGCCCGTGAGCTTCTCCTTTGCTCCTCACAGTGGAGACAAGTGAGGGTGTGGGGGACCCCGCTTCTCCCCTTCCTTGGGCAGCAGGGGCCCCTGGGCATGGAGGCCCTCTTGGCGGGTGGGGGCCACCTGGGGCTTTTTTCTGGGGTGCGGTTATGTTGCTCGGAAACAGTTTGATCCCCCTGGTCTTGCTTTCCGGCTTGGTGTTCTGGTACCAGTCAGTGCCTGGCTCTGCCCCACCCCCGAGCCACAGACCCTCTCGCCCTGAGACGGCTGCCCTGCGCCCCTTGGGTTCTGGGGTTCTCCAGGCAGGCCTTTTGGCCTGGTTTGCTCCCCTCAATCCCTTAAGGGGTCGTTCCCTGTGCTTGGCCAGTGTTTGCCACTAAGCTAATTCCTCACGGATTTCCCCCAGAAGGCTGTTGGCGTTTCAGAAGTGCGGGAGCTGATGTCAATCTTTTCTAAGAGCCTGAATTTGTCTTCGTGTCTGCCCCAGCAGCCTTTGATGGTTTCCGGCACTATTTTCCACGGCGTAGACTCTAACTCCCTAATCTGACAGCCGCACGGCAGCCGTGGGATCTAGTCTCACACGGCTTTGCAAATGATGGGAGGCACGGCCAAGGGCATTTCCTAGATGCCGAGCACCCCCAGCCCCCCCCAGCCTGTCTGTGCTTTTGATGTACAGAGGAGAAGCAGGTTTCTAAAGACCTGATTGAAGTTTGGGCTGTGTCACAGGTCAGAGGCAGGAACAAACCGATGAAAGCAAACAAAATCATGCTGGAATGACTGTCTTCACAAGCCCAGCACTGGGTCAGCCAAGGTCAGGAATGAATCATCGTCTCCCTTCAGTGAGGCAGAGGGGCCGGTGCCCACAGTGCAAGCGCTCCCCTGCTCACCTTTCCCTTCACTGCGAATTCGTGGGACTCAACGGGGAGGCTCTCAGAAACAGGAGCCCCGCTCCTCCCGGGACGTCTGCCGTGAAGACACACACCCAAAGCCACTCTGGCCCCAAGCTGGAGGTGCAGGCAGTTTGGACCCCTCCAGGCTTTTGGAGCAGAAACAGAATGAATTTTTCCAAGGCCCCAGAGCCAGTGAACCCAGCCACAGACACACACATAATCACACCCACGAAGATGAGGGCTTCCGCGGCCTCGCCTCCCTGGATTTTGCGGAAGAGCAGAAGTTGCTCAGGGATCATGCTGAGGCCACGGGACACAGAGCCAGCAGCTACTGGGTCCTTCCTGTGTGGCAGGCCCTGGCCTGGGGGCTCCTCTTTCTAATTCAGGAAGAGCACAGCAACCCAGCACTGTTCCCTCTAGACCATCCTTCACTCCCAAAATGCCCTTTAGAAGATGACCTGGCAATGCTTCCTCAGATGCACGTGTCCTGCCCACGCTTTCTGCTGAGAGACGTTCCCTGCAAGACCCCCCAGGCGCTGGCGTGGGGGGCAGAGGCCGGAGCGGTCGGGAGGGGCTCGGCGGTGGTGGGGCGGCTTGAGTCGCATGCAGGGCTGTGTGCGTATGGCAGGGTGGGCGTCGCTGGTGGGCCAAGGCAGACACCACAGAGCCAGGTGTTCAGGCTGAAGTGGGTTCTCTCCAGACTCCGAGTGCAGTTAGAGAAAAGCACCAGGCTCAGGGGATGCAGCAAAAACAAGCCCACGTGATGTGTGGATGCTCCATTCGCAGTCAAGGGTTTGTATAGGGGCACACCCAGGGGGTGGGGGGGTCGATGGCTGCTTCCTGCGGGTGCGCTCGCTGCCCGTGGTCCAGCTGCTGCCCCTCCCAGACGCCTCCTCCAGTCCAGGGAAGGCCTGTCTTGTCCTCTGGGTCTCTCTCAGCTCCTCTCGCCATGTCCGCCCCACCCGCCCCGTGCTTGGATGGCCCCGCCCCCTCCCCGTGCTCTTGGCTCTTGACTCTGCTTGCACACATTGGGCTGCTGGTGTGCACGCACTCCCAGAGAGCAGGGACCCGCTGACAGCGGTGCTGTCCGTCCGGGAGGCCCTGGACGGGGAGTCAGAGCGCCAGAACCCAGCCGCGAACTGGCTGGGTGGACTTGGACAGGCCGACAGGCCTCTCTGGGCCTCTGTTTCAGGCGGGGACGAGGGACCTGGGAGCTGGACGATTTGTTCAGAGTCAGAGGACAGAGTGTGTAAGCTGTGAAATAACGTTTGTTATTGTTGCATGTGGTAAGACAAACAATACCGAAAAACCCACTTGTTAATTGAACTGTAGCTGATTTTGTAAAGGTGGTGGGCATGTGTATGGCACTTATTTGAAGGAAAAATAATTCCAAATTTCTAAGTCAGAGGCAGAATGGAGTCCTGGGGCGAACCTGATAAGAGCTACTTTTCTTTATTGAGGGCTTACTATGTGCTGGGCACCGTGCATATGGCTTTATACATTGTAGTCATCAAGATAAACTGTGGTTGCACGTATCATAAAACCCAAAGTAACCCTGGCCCAGGTACATGGGAGCCTAAGGGAGTGAGAGTTAAAAGCTGCCTCGGGGCTCGTGATGTCATCAGGGCTGCAGGGTCCTCTGCATTCCTCCTATGCCACACAAGACTTCCATTCTTAAAGTTACCTCATGAGCCAATCTAGATGCAGGAGCTCCAGCCATCCCATTCTTGTTCTAGTCAAAGAGAAAGAGAACCTGGGTGGGGGAGGATAAAAGAGATGCCCCTTCTACCTGATTCAGCGCCCTAGCGGGGCTTTCCTGACAGTCCCACTAGCGCTTCAGCCAGCACCGCGGCAGGTAATGAGAGAAAGGGAGCAGGGACAGGTGCGGGCCCACGCATGTCCTTTCAGTGGAAGCGGCACACAGTGCTCTCGTTTCGTTGGCCAGATGGGAAATGTTGCTGTTTAGGGGGTACATTGCTGCTCTGCATGAGACAGGGATTATGGTTCTAAGGAAGAAGATGAGGGCGGACACTGAGTGGACCGTGTCTGCTAGGATCCGTGTCTGCTAATGTGCTCTCATGTACACACATGTATGTTGGGAAGGAATCAGACCCAGGCCTTGTCCATGGAATGTATAATCCAGTAAGGGAGATTATGACCATAGCAAATCAATAATTATCACTCCTGGTAAGAAATTGTAAAACCCAAGTGGAGACCTCAACAGTTCCAAGAAAGAGAGACTGGGAGTTTGGAGCAGCCAAGGAAGGTTTTCTGGAAAAGATGGGTCTTCATACCTGGATGGGGTCAAATTTTCCTTTTTTTTTTTTTTTTTTTTTTGGAAACTTTGTAGAGACTTCACATGCAGGCGTGGACCTGCATCTTTCAATATGCCAGCATACTCAGATAATCCCATTTAATTCCTGGGTCCAGCATTTTCCAAATGAACACTTGTTAAGGCTGGGCAGAAGGAGAGAAGTGTTTTTGGACCATGTTAGAAGGAACAACCTTTTCTCTCTCCTTGTTCCTTTTCAAATCTTTTCCAGGAAAGCCAATTTAAACAGTAAGGTCCTAGTGAAGCCTTCCTTGACCTCTTATGAGACCAGATTTCCCTCTGAGTTTGTGCCAGGCAAGAAGTTGAATGATGTAAAATACCTAGTTGTTTGACCTGCGTCTGCTAGAACAGGAGCTTGTATCGACATCAGCGCAAGGCGAGAGAGATTGTGGTGGCTTCCTGCTCAAAAGCCTGTTCCAGACACCGGAGGATATGTGGGTCAGTGCGACAGGTGACCAGGAGGGCTCTTGGTGGGTTGAAGGGGTCTAGACGTTGAATATACTTGTGCTGCTCAGAGACCAGCCGGCCCTCCAGGCAATGATAGCATGTTAAGCCCTCAGATACAGAGCTGATGCCTTTTAGCATCAGGCTTTCCAGCATATCCTCGGGCAGAGGGACCACTGGGAGAAAAACAGTGCGACCAAATTGGAAACAATCATACCCCTATCCCAGAGACGTGCTGGAAACAGTCTGCCTTCCTCCAAGACTGTGACCGTGCTTTAGACGGGTCTTCAGTTCACTTGGTGGTAATGTGATGGCTTGCAGGGAGGGCAAGGCTGCCACTGATGTTGGGAACTTTTCGGGCCCATGAAAACAATGTGGGCAGAAATTCACATTATGAAAGATGCTTCATTTGTCCAAAGATTCCATCCTGTGAACTGTGAATTCCTTGGGTGCGTGGGCATGTCTGTGACAGATGGGACAGGCAGACTAAGAACCTTATAGCAGTAATATTAAATATGTCAAGTTAAAGGTCAGGCAGAAGAGAAGGCAGAGCTTTAAAAGTAAGCCAAAGGGAAAACAATTCAATAAAAGTAGAAAAGAAGTTAATGAGAAAGTGTACGTTAGTCAGTGTGACTATTGTGTACATTGAAGTCCAAATGCATCAGAGAAGGACCTGGCAGGGGAGGGGAGCTTGTCGACAAAGCTCTCAGGGAGGAGGGGATCCCCAGGAAAACCACCCAGGCACGGGGCAGTAGGTTTATGGCAAGTGGAAGGACAAGGGTCTGGAGTGGCCTCTGACGAGGGCGAGTCTGTCTGGCTGACAAGGAGTGCGAAAAATGACTCTGGTCCAGCTTTCTGGAGCTTCCTGGGTGGGTCAAGCACGGGATGGCTGAGGAAGCTGCAGGAATATACTGACTCAAGAGAGTAAGAAGAGGGGCGCCTGGGTGGTGCAGTCGTTAAGCGTCTGCCTTCGGCTCAGGGCGTGATCCCGGCGTTCTGGGATCCAGCCCCACATCAGGCTCCTCCGCTATGAGCCTGGTTCTTCCTCTCCCACTCCCCCTGCTTGTGTTCCCTGTCTCGCTGGCTGTCTCTATCTCTGTCGAATAAATAAATAAAATCTCAAAGAGAGAGAGAGAGAGAGAGAAGAGGGTCAAGGGTTACTGCGTCAACCTCCTGTGTGGACAGGATCTGACCCATTTCGGGTTGTGGATAATCCTGGGTATGAACGAGTGACAAGGAAGCCACAGAGGACGGAGAAAATTGCTGGTCATCCTCGAGAGTCTCCAGGGCAGACTGCTCATCATCCATGCCCATTTCTGAGGCTCTTCTGATGGCCAGGAACAAGGGCGGACATGCATCGTTGTGAATGGAATGGACTCCTGAGCCTCTGTTCCTCTCCCTCCCATCCTGACCGCCTTGCTGCTCTTCAGTGGCACACAGGGACTCCAAGAATGACCCTAGCACTTTGCCATAGTTATTGGTCCAAGAGTGGGTGCCCAACCCATGTTAAGCCATTCAATCCCTTTCCTGGGTGCTCTGGATTTGGGAAAGATAGAAATTGGGACAGTCTCTCTTTGGGTGGCTGAAACAGTAACATGTCAAACCCCAGAACTGTTGGAGTCCAGTTTTTCCATAGGGGTTGGGAAACAAAAAAAGGCTGTCTTCAGAAGGAAAGGAGAGCGAAACAAATGTGCACGGAGGAGCACGCTATATTTTAAGGGATGAACTGAAGCACTCGGTCCCTGGATCAAGCCGTTCCTGAGGCCCATCTCTATTCCTGCTCTTCCTACAAACTCTTCCTTGTATTCTGTGAGGTTCCCCTAGGTCCTTTCAACAAGTGAAGCTTTAGTGGGTTGGAATTGGATTTCTTCCACTAACCAATTCAGAATGGGAGAAAAGGTGGGGAGTTGGAAATCTTGGTGGCACACAGCTCCCAGCTGACTCACAACCTCCTGCTCTCTGGCCCGAGATGATGCTTTCCTGGTTCCACACCCAACTCTTCTTTGGTTTCAAATGGGGTCCAGTTACCAGGCTTAGGAATCTCAGAAACCTTGTGCTGTGGGAAACTAGATGCTGTACTCTTCAATTTAGAGTCGGGTCTACAGAACCTCTGTTTGTGTGTGTGAGTGTGCCTCTAAATAGGTCCTTCTGTTACAGACAAATCCAAGGGCCCCTCATGCTGGCAGGCTGGTGCCTGTTATAGCCCCATAGGTAAGTCTTCAGAGGACAGACGAACTGGGAGGAAGACAACTGTGAGAATGGCAGCTGGGCAGAGGCAGGCAGAGAGATGTTTGCAGACACGAACTGCCTGGGAGGGAACATTTTCAGGGCTGGGCTGGGAAGTCTTAAACACACTGGCAAGAGGCAGGAGCCTGGGAGAGAAAATGGATTAACTTGAATGGCTCCCTCCAGCATGAAATATGCTTATAAACAGTGTCAGCATTCGGTGGAACTCACGCAGAAAGGTTGGAGGAAGCCCCAGGCAAAGACATTGCTCAGAAAAATCACCAGCTCCCAGGGCCTGCAAGTCTGCCCTTCAGCACCCAGGACAGCGCATGTCCTCTAGTGAATTGCGATCCAACCTAAGGTGTATTCAGGCAATAACTGGATGTCACTGGAGGAAGATGATTGAAATCCTTAAGTGTCAGAGTAGACAATGGCCCCCAAAATAGTATAATCTAGCTTTTAATTTTATAGATGAGGAAGCTTAGCTGAGATGAGGGAGGTTACTTGCTCTGGGTCATGCTATTAGTGCGTGGTGAGATGGACCAAACTCATTCTTCTAAATTTTCCGTGAAGCTCCTGTCTCATTTTGCCAAACTGCATGGTCCATCCATCCATTCATCTATCCCTCCATCCATCCATACATACATCACTCCACAATCACAAGTACAGCTTCTCAGTGAAGGAAGCAGGATAGCTGTCAAGAGTAAGGATATGAGCTCTGGTGCTGCTCTGTCAAGTTAAAAGCCCATCATTATCACTAGGTTGAATAAAGCTTCTAGACTCCTTCCATCCTCGGTTTTCTTCCACGTAAAATGAAGGTGTTGTTGCCTATACATGTATCAGGTGGCTGTCCCGAGGATTTACTGAGATGATTTATGTTGGTGTCTAGAGGGAAGACAAACATCATCTCTACTTAGGGGTGAGGAAACTGTATTTCAGAACCTTTCTGAGGACACTCAGCTTATAAAGGGCCAGAGCTTGGTGTGGGAATGCTCCCACAGATCCTAGAGTTCTTGTTAATGTCTTTCATTTTTTCTGTTTCTCTTCTGTTCAGATTGGATAGTTTCTATTGAGATATCTTCTTGTTCATTGACTCTTTCCTCTGCCATCATCATCCTGCTATTAAGCCCATTCAATGGCTTTTTAAAAATTATAGTAATTTTATTTTTCAGTTGGTATCTTCTATTTCTTTGCTGAAACAACCTATCTTTCCATCAGTTTCAAGAGTGTCCCTTGCTTGTTGGAGACTTTTTATAGTAGATGCTTTAAAGTCTGTCAGATAACTCCAACATCTGTATCACCTTGGCATTAGTGTCTGTTTTGTCTTTTTTCACCAGTGTTGAGATTTTCCTGCTTCTTTGTATGCTGAGTACTTTTGGATTGGATTCTGAACATTTGAATATTATGCTATGGGTCTCTTTGTCTTAATTAAATCCTATATAGAATGCTGATATTTTTATTGATTTGACACACTATCAACTTATCTATGTTTGGGCCACGAGTTATGACCAGCCCACTAAGGGTTGTAGGGGTTGAAATGAAGTTTCATTTTTAAAGTCCTTGCATTGATGTTTGGATATGTCCTGCCTTTCTGCCACTAAGTGGTCAGCCTGGGACCTAGAAGGTAGTCTATTTCTTAGCTCAGTTCTCAGAGTTTAGTTTTGTTTGTTTGTTTGTTTGTTTTTCACATGGGTTAGGATTGGAGCCACATATACACAGTTTGGGAAAAATTCCAGAAGTTTCTCAAGCTTCTCCCTCTCTGCAGTATCCCTGATTCTTTCTGATTATCTGGGGAGGGGGTTTCCCCTTTATGGTTTTGTGGCCATACATTTAGGGCTTTATTTATCCTGCTATGGCACGTACTCCTACAAGAAATTTTGCTTGGACCAAATTGTGGGAGGACAAGGAAAGGATAAAAACAGTGAGTTCTACTCCACTCTTGTAAGACCACAGCTTCCCTAATTGGAGAAGATTCTCCTGCAGAATTTTAGGCCCCCTTGGATTCTCACTGATAGTGCTGTTGCTGTTGTCACTGTGGGAATGCTTGGAGTTTGGGGTATAAGAATGGAAGAAAGAAAAAAAAAAGGGACATTTCCTCTACTCTCTCTGAGTGTTAGAGATCCACTCCTCAAAACAGAGCTAGAGAGCTTCTCCTGGGGCTTCTTCTGTCCTTGCCAGTGCTCACTTCTGGACTGGATTGGGTCTAGACTGGGAGATACCAGAGGAAAGCAAAATGGTAAACTTATCACAGGTTCACTGATACTTTGAACTCTGGTCACCCTCCATCGGCCTGATGTTTACGTTTCAGAGCCCTCACAGAGCTTCTCTGCATATTCTGTCCAGTGTTTATAGCTACGTACAGTGGGGAGGCAGGGAGGAGTGTCTTATTCCATTTTACCCTCAGAGCTTGGCTTGGATGTAGAGTTGTGTGACTTCAAAGTCCACTTGTTCCTCTGGGACCCTTTGCCTCTTGGATGTTCCCAGAGCATCCTTTGGATATAGCCTCTTCATAGCAGAGGTCCATACACATCCCCAGTGGAATTGTCTTGGACCACCAAGGGCAACCATCAAGGCATCTACCATATCAAAAAGCTGGAGTCACTACCTGCCAGTAATAACACTAGATTGGAAACATATCTCTTGTCCCCAAAGCTCACTGTTAGATCACAACCAGGTAGAACCACATAGACTTAAACTCTTAGGAGGCAAGAATATGGGAAAAGCCAACTCCCCTGGGCTTGCATGGCGTTTTAGCAGGCCCAGCACTGATGACATAGAAGGCAGGTCTTCTGCCATCTCAGACTCTCTCCTGGCTACTCAACCGGGGTTCGTTGTATTATTTCTCACAATTACTCATTCCTTCTTGGAATGAGTCAGTGTCCTTGGGCAGCCATAACAAAGCACCACAGACTGGGTGGCATAGACAACAGAAATTCATTCTCTCACAGTTCTAGTGGCCAGAAGCCCAAGATCAAAGTTTCAGCAATGTTGGTTCCATCTGAGAACTCTGAGGCAGACTCTGTCCTAGGCCCCTCTGTTAGGTTCTGCGGATTTGCTGGTAATCTTTGGCATTCTTAGGCTTATACATGCACCATCCCATCCCACACATCTTTACATGGTATAAACGTGGAGTGTAAAGGTTTCTCTCTGTACGTGTATGTCTGTACCCAAATTCCCTGTTTTCATAAGGACACCAGTTACATTGGTGGCTTACTCCAGTAAGACCTTGTCTTGACCAGCTAATTACACCTATGATGACCTTATTTCCAAATTAGGTCACATTTTTAGGTTCTTAAGGTTAGCATTTAAACATTTGAATTTTGGGGGCACAATTAGGCCTATGATACCTCTTATTCCTTGCCATGCAGGCAGAGTGCACTTTCTTGCAGCTTTTGACTTTCGGTGTGGCCATGCAATTTGCTTTGGCCAAAGGAATGTGAGTGGGTGTGATATAGCCCTCCCCACACCCAACCCCAGGCAGAAGCTTTAAATATGCATACGTGGTTTGGCTCTGCTGCCCTTATTCCTGCCTTTCACCATGAGAATGTCAAGTTCCAGGTTTTGGGTACTCCTTGAACCTGGGTTCTAGAAAACAAAACAAAACATGTGTAGCCCAGCAAAGCACAGCAGAACACAGCAGAGCCCAGAAGAACCCAATAGAGCCCAGCAGAATCCAGCAGAGCCCAGAAGAACCTAGCAGAATCCAGCAGAGTTCAGAAGAACCAAGCAGAACCCAGAAGATTTCATTAGAATCCAGCAGAGCCCAGCAGAACCTAGCAGAATTCAGCAGAACCCAGAAGAGTCCAGCAGAGTCCAGCAGAACCCAGCAGAGTCCAGCAAAACCCAGAAGAGCCCAGTAGATTCCAGCAGAGCCCAGAAGAACCCAGCAGAACCCCGCAGAACCTAGAAGAACCCAGAAGAACCCAGGATATTCCATCAGAATCCAGCAGAGACTGGCAGAACTCAGCAGAGCCCAGAAGAACCCAGCAGAACCCATTAGAGCCCAGAAGAATCCAGTAGAACCCATCAGAGCCCAGCAGAATCCAGAAGAGCCAAGTAGAGCCCATCAGAACCCAGCAGAGCCCAGTAGAGCACAGTAGAGCCCATCAGAGCCCGGAAGAACCCATCAGAGCACAGAAGAACCCATCAGAGCCCGGAAGAGTTCAGTAGAACCCAAAAGAACCCAGGAGAGCCCAGCAGAACACAGCAGAACTCAGCAGAGCCCAGAGGAACCCAGCAGAGCCCAATAGAACCTGCAGACCCCAGAAGAACACAACAGAATCAAGCACAGCCCAGCACAGCCCAGCAGAGCCCCGAAGAACCCAGCAGAACATAGCAGACCTCAGAAGAGCCCAGCAGAGCCAAGAAGAACCCAGAAGAGCCCAGAAGAACCTGCAGAGCCCAGCAGAATCATAGTCAGTATACAGCCCTTGTGGAAAATGAGGAAGAAAATCACATTTGTTGTAAGCCCCTGAGATATTGGGACTGTTTGTTACTGCAAAGGAAGCTGACTATTACATTAATGGCTGGGGGAACCACGGATGCTAGCTGGAAGCTGACATGACAAAAGTACTTAAAAACTCCATCACATACCATGAAAAAATTCTGTTATTTTAAAATACTATTACTGCTAATAAGAGCTTAACAGCATCGACTCACTATGATTTGATTAGAGGCCCACATGGATTTAGGCATGTGAGACCCAATTTAACTAATGCCTCTGAATTATTCAGAGAAGTTTCTGCTGCACGATGTGGAGGACAGGGAGAGCGTGTTCTGCGAAGTGCCTGCCACAGGCTGGGCTTGCCTGTGATTCCCAAGGAGTTTCTGTCGGGATCTCTGCAGGCATTCCATATGTGAGGCAGACCAGCGCCCCTGGTTTGTTCAGGATCCTGGGCTGTGGCTCTGTCTACCCACGTCCTCTGTCCTGACTGTCACCTGTCTGCAGCTCCACTGTTGTTCCCAACTGCCAGAGCATGGTAGCTCTGGGGTGATTCAAATCCAAAGAGGGCTCACCTTCCAGCTCTGGGCCTCCAGGATTGCCTAGGGAAGCCGCCCCTTCGACTCCCTGCGGGAAGAACCAGGCAGAGCGTCTTTATTTGGGCCATGGTAATGGACAGGGGCCAAGTCACGCCTGGCACAGCTCATAGACACTCCATAAAGGTTCGGTCAATGAACAAAAGTACCTCTCTCATCTGTGTAGTGCTCTTAGGTTTAGAAAGCACAGAGGAGAGCACTCGATACTTTCCAAAATCCCCCACCTGTGAGTACGGCCCCAGAGTCCCCATGCAGAGTGGAGGCAGCCAGGGAGGTGAATGGGACACCAGGACCTGAACTCAGGTCTGTTGGACTCCGGAACTGCTCTGACCATCGTATGTGAATGAGCAGATTGTGCGATTTTTAGAGGATGGAAAGGCCCTCCTGTCCACAGACTCAAATCCCCCCAGCTCACTGCTTGGATGAAGCCCTGAATGGGAATCCTGGATCCATCTTGGCTCTCCATTTACCTTTTAGGAGGGTGTGTGTACCAACAGAATGGTCGCCACCCCGAGGGGCTGGGGTGGGGTGCAGAGGGATTTGTCTGGAGGAGGACCGGGGAGGGTTGGTGGCGGGGCCTCCCTCCCAGGTTGGAGCGCTGCTCGGGGCCAAGCACAGAGGTTGGCTGGAAGCCAGTGACTGTTCTCAGGGTGCTGGAGACTCTGTCTCCAAGGAAGGTGGTCTGGGGAGCTGGACAGCCCTGGGCAGGGTCTGGACCCCTGCCCCCGGCCCACACAAGGGAGGATGACACCGGCTGCGTCCAAGCCTGGCTCATTCTGTGAGCCCCACCCGGCGTCCTGGACACGGAGGCTCTGGGGCTGGCTGCTCACTGGTGAACAGAGCCAGGCTGAGTTATTTCAAGAGCGGGCGGGAGTTTCCAGTGTCTCGGTCTTGGGATGGGCTTGAAATTGCTGATCAAAACTGTCAAATTAGGCCCCAGCCTTGTGGGGGGGGCAGCTAATGGAGTGGAAGGACCAGGCCTTTGAAGCTGGCTTTACCTGACCAGAGTGGAGCTGCGGCTGAGCCAGGGGCTTTAAGAGAAACGCCTCTCTCTGTGCCTGTTTGTCCAGATGCTTCTGGGTCTTGCAAACAAGGGCCGCTCCCCTGGTGTCTGCCCGTGATCTCCGTGTTGCGGCTTTCCACCTGGCCTCCGTGGGAAGCGTTTCCAGGCTCCGGTTCTGCAGGAAGCAGCAGGGGAGGGCTGGTGGGAACGGCGCCCGGGTCCCCCTGCCCAGCTTTGTTCCCTGCCCCAGAGCTCTCTGCCCACCAGGAAGGACAGATGCGGGAATCAGGGGCAGGACAGGCAGTGTGAGGTGCTGAGCCGAGGGGCCCTGCTGCTGGAGTGAATCCCAAAGGGGTCGGAGAGCTGACTTCTGAATTGACTCCTGAAGGCAGATGGGGCTCCAAAGGCTCGGTCTCAGGGAACGAAGAAACGCAAGCCCCTCTCACTCCCTGAAGAAAAGCAAAGCAGAAACGGAAACCCACGAGTTCAGCAGCGGCTTAGATTAGGGTCCTGCGCGGCTGTGCGTGGGGGTGCGGGAGAGTTGTGGAGGTTTGGGGCTGTTAGTCCCCCGGGGCTGCGGGACAGAGCAGCACAGACTAGGGGGCATAAAACAACAGAATTGTGCTCTCTCCCAGTCCTGGAGGCCAGAAGTCTGAGATCCAGCTGTGGGCAGGGCTGGTCCCTTCTGGAGGCTGCGGCACGGGCAGGGGGAGAGTCCATCACGGGCCCCCCCAGCTCCTTCCTGGCGGCCACAGGTGATCCATGGCTGGTAGACACCGCCACCCTGCCTCCGTTCTGCGTGGTCTGTGCTTCTGTGTCCAGCCCTCCCTAGTCCTTGGAGGACACCCACCCTCATCCAGCATGACCCCAGTGATAACTCGATTATACCTGCAAAGGCCAAATTTCCCAAACAAGGTCTAAGATTATGGGTGGATGTGACTTTGGGGTGGGGGACACTGTTCAACTCAGTACAGGTGGCAAGACATAGGGGTTTGGGCAGGTAACCCTCTGCCACTTGGTGTGACACAGGGACCTGTGCGTGGGGACTGGAGTCAGAAACTTCCCTTTGGGGCTTGTCTCATCTCTCCCACCCTTTAATCTGAGTGAAGCCTGTGGGATTCCAGGTGGCTCAGGTGGGAGAGGGATGAAACTCATCTTTCCACCAAGAAGGAGCGACAGCCTGCTGGCCAAGTCCTCACCCTGCCAGAACGAGTTTGGGTCACTGAAGGCTCTTCCCTGAAACATCTTGGGGAAGATCAATGACTAATTCTCCAATCAAAGAGGCCCTCAGCAGAGAACCTCACTCTGAGCTTTTATGGGCCAGATTAGCACCCGTCAGCTGTGGAGTACAAATCGATACGTTTTGGGGTGAGCGGCACTAGAGGGGACCCTACCCTGAGGCGCCTTTCAGGGAGCACTCCTTACTTTCCGCAGGTGGGAGGCGGGGCTGACGGGCGACTGAGCACGAGAGGGGCTGTCTTCAGCTTTTAATAGAGAAGGTGTCCCGACCCATGAGGTTCGCAAGTGGTCAGCTTCCCATTTCTCCGTGAGGTGCGGGCCGACGTTCCCAGGAAGCTAATCTGTTTGGACAGGACAGAGGGGTCTGAGACTCAAACGTCGTGATGCTCCTTAGTGAGCTCCGAGGCAACCCCGAGCTTTCTATGAGCATCGGCGAAGGCAGAGAGGGACATTGGAGCAGCGAACGCGCCGTGCAGGGACATTAGCAAGGTGGTTAGCTCACTGGAGACGAGGCCCGGTGCCACTTTGCACTTCACTTGTGACGACTGGGGAGTGTGGAATGAGCTGGAAAAGTGGAAACGAGCAGGGTGTGAGCCAGGCAGAGCAGCTGGCTTCAGTTCCCGATTTGGAGAAACACCAGCATTTTGAGCAGCCCTTGGCATCCCTCGTGGGCTGCGTATCCAGCCCAACACACGTTTTGAGTTAGATGCCATGAATTCTTATTTTTCCCAGAGCAGGTGACTTCCCTCGGAATTTTTTTGGAAGGCAACTCCAGCTTCTCACACTGACAGACTCGGACAACTTCGAATCGATTTCCCAGGTGCAAGTGTGTTTCGAGAGCGCTGCACGAAAGAGACCCAGGCGACAGGAGTCGTCTTCACAACCCCGCTCTGCTCTCCCTAATTAGCTGGGTGACCACGGACAAATCACTTAACCTTCCCGAGACCCAGATTCATCATCTGTAAAATGTGGGCAGTGACACCAGCTGCTCTTCTGGCCCCAAGTCGCGGTGCTCATGTGAGGCGGCCGGCAAAATCAGCTGGTAAGTGCAGGATGAGTGTGCCCTGCGATTCCTGGGTCTCCTTCGTGATGAACAGTCCCTGTGGGGGGGAATATCAATTCATCTGCAGTGATGGGGAAGGAGCGGCCCAGTCTGAGCTGCAGATAATGAAGTCTAGAGTGGAGCAAAGGTGCAATATCACGGGAAAGCTAAGTGGTCACAGCTTGGGTCTCGGCTTGCTTAGATTCTCAGGAGAAATAGACCCATGCATTCCACTTAGCAAACATTCATGAAAGGCCGTCTTTGTGCAATCCACAGAACGAGCACACTGTCTGCCCTCACGGATCTTGACAATGCACGTGGATAAAACGCCTAGTACATGCCAAGGCTGGGTGGCCCTGTTCAGTCTTCAGAGGCCTCTTTACAGCGGATGCTGCTGGAATCGTCTTCATTTTAGGGGAAAGCATCAGGTATCTCTGGTCAAAGCAAGGGTGCTGAAGAATCAGATTTCCAGAAGGGGCTCGGGAGACGGGCTGCCCTCCTTCACGGACGGGACAGAAGATCAGTGTGCATACATAGCCGGGTGAAAACCCAGTGATAATGCAGGAGATAATGCTAAGTGAAATAAGTCAAGCAGAGAAAGACAATTATCATATGATTTCTTTCATCTATGGAACATAAGAACTAGGATGATCGGTAGGGGAAGAAAGGGATAAAGAAAAGGGGGGTAATCAGAAGGGAGAATGAAACATGAGAGACTATGGACTATGAGAAACAAACTGAAGACTTCAGAGGGGAGGGGGTGGGGGAATGGGATAGACTGGTGATGGGTAGTAAGGAGGGCACATATTGCATGGTGCACTGGGTGTTACACGCAACTAATGAATCATTGAACTTTACATTGGAATCTGGGGATGTGCTGTATGGTGATTAACATAATATAAGAAAAAAAATCATTAAAAAAAAAAGAAAGAAAACCCAGCGATGGGGCTGCAGTGTGTGAGTGGCTCCCAGAGACTTGGGGTGGGGACCTACATAGTGAGAAGCTGCTGGCTGTGGGAACAGGTAGGGTGGGGTGCTCCTGGGGAGGGAATGATGAACATAAAAATGCTAAGGTGGGAAGAAAGGAAGGTGAAAGTGGCCGTTCAGGACTAAGAAAGTGGATTGAGGTAAGTGTCGAGGCCAGACATGTGTTCAGGGCCTGCCATGCCTGGTTTGGGGCTGGGGTTTTACTTTAGGGGACGGAGATGGCCCCGTCCGGCACCGAGGTCCACGGGGACCACGTCAGGAATCACTGCAGGGTTTTGAACAGGGAGAGATTGTGATCTGATTTTTCTTTTCTTTTTTTTTTTAAGATTTTACTTATTTATTTGACAGAGATAGAGACAGCCAGCGAGAGAGGGAACACAAGCAGGGGGAGTGGGAGAGGAAGAAGCAGGCTCACAGTGGAGGAGCCCGATGTGGGGCTCGATCCCATAACACCGGGATCACGCCCTGAGCTGAAGGCAGATGCTTAACCGCTGTGCCACCCAGGCGCCCCTGTGATCTGATTTCTGTTGAAAGATTCTTGGGTGCTGGGCGGTGCTGTTCATCTTCCCAGCTCCTCTGCTCGGATGGGGTGACCTCGGCCCTGCCCATCAACGGATATTGGGAACTTATGGGTGTGTGTGCATGAGGCGTTTGATAGCTGCCCTTTCCATTCACAGGCTGCCATCCAGACCTGCGGGGGGAGACTCTGAGCCTCCCTGGAGAGCCTACGCTTGTGCTGTGTGCAGTGACCAGGAGCGGCTGCGGGGTGTCCTCTGTGTGGGAGAAAGGACAGAGCACATATTGGAGACCAGATGGGAGCTTGTGGAAGGGCCTGTGGCTGCTTCCACAGGACAGCCACATCTCCCAGCCTCCCTCTCAGTGAGCTCAGGACCCTGTGACCGAGTCTGCTGATGGGACGTAAGATGTGGTTGAAGGGGCGGATCCCATGGCAGTCCTGGGATGCCCGAGCCCAGATACAGGAGACATTGTTACAGAGAGCCGCTGGGACTGCTGCCTGTTGCAAATTATGCTTCGCTGATCAAGAAATACATTTCATCCCGAAGCCGCAGACTTTGGCCACTATTTGTTACAGCAGCTGGTGAGGATTGCTCTAATACGTGTCCCATACCTTCTACGCAGAAATGGCAAAGAGTCAAGGAGGATGAAGTGGCCAGTCTCACCACCCCTGAAGGACCAGAAAAGAGCCCTGGCTCTGTGGTGTTTGTGGGCCTGAAGGGGACCTGGGTCAGCTTTGGCTGTTCCATTTCTTAAACAGGTCACATGTTCTCTGTGTGTCTGTGGCCCGAGTTAAAGATGGACCTTGTTCCCTTTGAGTTACATCTGAAAGAGGTTAACACACAGAAAAATGCCAGGAGCAAAGTGAAAAAAGCCCCCAGATCCTTTTGGGAAAGCAGCAGGTATCAGACAGATAGCTAGGAGTGCCCTGTGATGGCCCAGCCCCTTTGTCCTCATGGGAATGATCTCTCTTTCCTGCTGCTGGATTGGGTGTCAGCATGGGTGGGAGACGGCCCCGTCCAGCACCGTGGTCCACGGGGACCCAGGAGGACCCCGGAGCCACTCGGGCTGGAAAACCTTTAATCTGCTGCTCTCAGTCATACTGAACGGTGACTACGCAGGATCAGTTAAATACCAAGTACACTTTAATGTAGCTTTTAGTACAATATTCTTGTTTTTCATAATTTAGAAAGGCACACTCTAATTTCCTGTTGGTTTCAGTGAAATCTCAATTAGCTGCCGAGGCTTTGGGAGGCAGATGGGCCCTGGGCCATCTGTCTAGGGAGGTCCGGGAGACCCTGGGGGACCCTGGATGCTGTGGTCTGGAGGGCTGTGGCTCCTTCTCCCACCTGGATTCAGAAGGGACACCAAAGAGCTCCTGCACCGAGGATCTCACTGGAGGCTGTGATTTGAAGGTCTCTGACTCTCCCACCCAAAGGGAAGACCTGGGGGATGGGAAGTCCCATTCTCTTGTTCCTTTGTCCACTCATGTGGCACGCACCATGGTCATGACTGTAGGGCCACGCCCCACACAGACACCAGGATGAAGCATGGTTGCCTCCCTCGTGGACCTCAGGCTGCTCAGAGTGGACGAGGAGACCTGCGTGGGAATTTAACCAAGAAGCACTTTGCACTCGTGAAAGTTACCGAGGTTCCCAAAGAGCTTCGGACTGCGGGTTATACCTACTCATATTTACGTCATTAAAGTTGCAAATGGAGACATTTAAAAATTATATATTTATTAGTTCTTAAAAAATAACAATAACAAAGCCAGTAACACATTGAGACAAATACCCTGTTTGGGGAGAGTGATTATGTGTGTCCCCTCCCTGATAGTGAAAAACTATGGCATGGGTTCACCTCTCAGCAGACTTCTCTAATGTTTGGCTTTAAGGGAAGACAGCTGGATTCTCAGAACGACTTCTGTGTTCAGTCTGTTGCAATATGTTGTTTTGTTTGAAGTATATGAAGAAAATACAGACCCACACAGGTATGTAGTCAGAAAACAGAGGGGTGTTTTAAAAGCTTTTATTGGATATTCTGTGGACGGTTTACAAATAATTGTAGACGTTCTGCTTTGATGCTGAAATGAAAGTCAGCAAGTGGTAGCTCTTTAAAGACTGGTTGCTGTGTGGACTCAGAAACTGTATCAACAACTTTTTCTTTCCTGTGACATCAAAATCCATTCTTTCAGTGGGTGTGTCACCCACGTGTCATTTCGTAACATCGCACACTGGTCATCTGGAAAATACCGTTTCACTGTGTTCTGCACGTCTTCAAATGTCAACACATCCCAAGAAATCGCATTCGTTAATGTCATCCCTGCTTCGTCTGAAAAGCCTCCGAGTACTGGGAAGCTGTCAAGCTCATAATGGTGGAGACCAGTCTCCCAAAATCCTAATTCTTGCTCAAAAGCCTGAATTCTGTCATTGGTAACAAATGCTGCCAGTTGTTTCCCTTGCAGTGACAGGCTCACTCTATATATACCGAGTGACCCTCTGCCGAACACCCAAGTCCGAATGACCACAGTTTGTCTCTTAACTGTTCTTTCAAGTAAAAATGTTTCATTAAAAAAAAAAAAGTGGCTAGTTCAGCTCAGGACTCCAGCGCTGTTCCCTGTGACAAACGATCCACCTTGGTTTGAGCGTTTGCATTTGATCACAGGGAATACTAAAGAGCTGTGAACCCAGGGCTGAGATTTCATAAGATGGATCATGTTTATTTTTGCACCGAGACCAGGCTCTGCCGCTGTAGCGAAGCCACGCTCAGCCACGGAGCTGGCACTCGGGCCTGGCGGGGCGGCTGGGGCTCTGCTGCACGCACTCACACAGGGATCCAGGCTGGAGTGGCTCTTCTGGCTTGTGGCTTCACCCTCCGGGACAAGGGGCCCTCTCGTTGTTCCTGCTGGGAAGTTTCACATGGGAAGTTAGTCACTTCTGCTCATGGCCCATTGGCCAGAGTGAGGCTGCCTGGAGTCCACCCTTGTGCCCCTCCCCTGCCTTCCCTCCACGAGGCATTTATTTCCAAAGAAGCATGGCAGGTGGTCAGCTTGGTCATTGGGGGCCATGGTGGGTTTGGGTATTAACTCTGGGGCCATCGGACCAGGTCTTCTATGCCTTCTCCCCCTGCCTTCTGCCCTGATGTTGAACGCAGTTTCCTTGTGGTCCAGCTCAGGAGAGAGCTCCTGGGCTTGGGGCGGGGTGCAGATGGTGGGAGTAGGGAATTGAGCTTCGTGCCTGGGGAGAGGGTCTCCTCCTGCAGGTTTTCTAAAGACCGTTCCTGTGGAGGTTCAAGGTGGTGCACTCTTCTGCTGAGCACAGGCCTCATTCCAGGCTCGCTGCGTGTTAGCAACCCCCCCCCCCCAGCACCGTTAGTGACTTACCAGCTCTGCCAGCTCTGGGGCAGCATGCTCCCTGTGCTCCCCGCTGACTGTCTGAGCTCTGAGCTGTTGTGGGGTCGTGGAATGGAATGCACAAATCATTTTATAATCTATAAAGCCCATTGCACCTGTGGGGACATGCTGTTATTGTTACCATAAAGGAAGACTGAGGGCAGAGACTAGTGAATCATGTAAGAGTCAGGTTGTTGGACTTTAGTTCATTCACCTAATGACCCCTCTCTCATCTCTCTCCTCCTTGGTGCCAGGCATGTCCCTGGGCACTGGCAATCTGGCAGTGAAAGAACCAGGCTTGGTGCCTATCCGAGCAGAGCTCTGTCAGGTGGGGTGACAGCCCTAAATGAGTCATTACATAGTGATGGATGCCAGAGAGCTGGGGGGCATCCCCAGAAGGGCTACCCTCTCCAGGAGCTGGAGGGAGGCAGAGGGCCAAGGCCCCCTCAGTCCTACCTTTCCAGAATGCGATTGCTGGGATATGCGGACAGGTGAGGGCAGAGAAGATGCCCAGAGGTAAGGTGCATCTGTGGTGTCAGGACACGTGTTTGGCACAGGTGCGGACTCTCAAAGGAAGCCACGGGGGTGAGAGGCAGCGTTTCAAACCCGTTTTTGCAGAAGTTGCGTTTGGGAACCGTGAATGCAAGTTTCTAGGACTCATGCCCAGAGGTCCTGATTCTGAAGGGCTGGGTTGGGTCTGGGGAATTTTCACTTCTGACAGGTGTTCCGGGTGGACTGGGAGCAGGAGAGACACATCATGCTAGGAAAACTGGTCTGGAGCAGCGGGGCTTCCTACTTCCTTCTTGGCTGCAGGCGTCACGGATGGAAACTTGACCATGTCTGAAAGGGGCTCTCTCCTAGCTTCCAGCACTGCCCCGTGGCTTTGTGGTAGGGATTGCAGAAACAGTCTGTGGCTTCTGTCTACATACTGGCCTTCTCAGATACTTTGCGTTTTGTTTTTCCTGCAGAACGGGAGTGAGACAGAAGGGCAGGGGAGGTACTGCCTAGAATGTGGGTGTCTAGTTGTATCTCAAGTTTCGGATACTCAGCTAAAGGTTGCCCGTGAAGACAGGCATGTATGTACACCCCAGATTTCCCAGTGAGCTCCTTAAGACTTGGCTCTTCAGAAACTCCTTGCTCTCTCCTTTCCTCCACTGGTGACATAGACAAGCACATAGTCACCATGCAATAAACATCGACTGTTGATGAAGAAGGAGCCCCAAGCTTTCAAGTATGCACATTTTTACTCAAGCGGCAAATGTCGACTTGATCTGGCGTTGGCGGTTGGATGAGGGGCTCTGTTCCCATCAACAGCGGGATATGCGCTGGGTGCCCTTACTGTGAACTCCTGCTTTGTCTCTATATTGCCCACATCTATCACTGTCTTTTCTTAACTTACTTCTGAACGCATCAAGCTGAATATAATGCTTTCCTGCTATCTAGAAAGACGGGAGGCTCAGACTTCTCCTTGGAGACCTGAGACCAGGATTCATTTCCAAAAAGGTGGATTTATTTTTGTTTTAGAGCCTAAGGGCTGATCTATTACTTCCAGAATTCTCACTTAATGTTTCTGTTTCTGAAATATACTATGGATTAGCAGAGGCTACCCCAGGCACCTTAAGCCTACGTGCCTGGCGTTGCCCTCCTAGGGGTCGTGGCCCCACTGCCTCCTCTGGGGGTCTCCCTGTCAGCTTTCCTTACCAAACGGGCTGCAGCTGACCTTGCTCCTTGTCCGGGCCCACTCAAGGCGTGGAATGTTATTAGCAAAGAGGGGAGTTTCAGCCCAAGGACCAAGAGCTCTCCCAGGACTGGTTGGCCAAGAAGATATTTTTTCAGATGCCTTTGGGGCACAAGGCAGGTGCAAAGAACAGTGAGATGTTTGACTTATTTACGGTTCTAGAATCTGCAAGAGAGAAGCCTTTTCCTCCTCTAGGTTTTTGGTCCAAGTGGGAACTGTATTTTTACTGAATGGGGAAAGTCACAGATTGGAGAAACGTTTCCTGTTTTTCATTGAAGAGGCTTGATTCTCTGCCCACTTTCTTCATGCTTAACAACGCGCCCATTCACCTAAGAAACTTAAGTGTTATTTAATTTAGTTTAGCGTTCCCCTCCCTCTTTCTCCGAGTTCAAAACTTCTAGGCCCACCTCGGTTTCCTGGGCTTCGCCGGTATTGAGTTTTTACAAGTGGAGGGTTTGTGGCAACCCTGTGCCAAACATGTCTATTGGTGCTATTTTTCCAACAGCATTTGCTCACTTTGTGTCTCTGGGTCACATTTTGGTCATTCTCGCAGTATTTTAAGCTTTTTCATTATTATTATATTTTTAAAGTGATCTGCGATCAGACGTTGCTCCTGTCATTATTTTGGGACGCCACACACCACATCCGTGTAAGATGGCAAACTTTACTGACCAATGTCGGGTGTGTCCTACTGCTCCACTGACCAGCTGTTCCCCTCTCTCCTCCTCAGGCCTCCCTGGTCCCCGAGACACCACAATATTGAAATCGGGCCAGCTAATAACCCTACGATGGCCTCTAAGTGTTCAGGTGAAAGGCAGAGCCCGCGTCTCTCACTTTAAATCAAAAGCTAGAATTGATTCAGCTCAGGGAGGAAAGCATGTTGAAAACTGAGACAGGCTGAAAGCGAGGCCTCTCCTGCCAAACAGCCAAGTTGTGCCTGCAAAGGAAGAGTTCTTGAAGGAAATTAAAAGTGCTACTCCAGTGAACATAGGGGTAAGAAAGCAAAACAGCCTTCGTGCTGAAATGGGAAAAGTTCTAGGGGTCTAGATAGAAGAGCAAACCAGCCCCAGCATTCCCTTCAGCCAAAGCGTCATCCAGAGCAAGGCCCTCACTCTCCAGTTCCTGAAGGCTGAGAGAGGGGACGGAGCTGCACTAGAAAGGTCTGAGGCCAGCACAGGTGGGTTCATGAGGTTTAAGGAAAGCCGTGTTCATCACAGGAGCGCACAAGGGGAAGCAGCAAGTGCTGACGCAAGAGCGGCGGCAAGCTCTCCAGAAGATCTAGCTCAGAGGATTCCCGACGGCGCCGACACGAAACAACAGATTTTCCACGTAAACTAAACACCTGCTGCTGGAAGGCTTACCTCGCTTTTCCATAGCTGGAGAGGAGAAGTCAGCCCCTGGCTTCCAACTTCAAAGGACAGGCTGCCTCCCCTGTTGGGGCCAATGCTCATTTGCCATGGTGCGAATTTTAGAACAATGCTGAAGAACTGGCTACATTTACTCTGCCTGTGCTCTATACATGGAACAACAAAGCCTGGATGACAGCACATCTGTTTACAACATGGTTTGCTGAATATTTTAAGCCCGCTGTTGAGGCCTACTGCTCAGGAAAAAAGATCCCTTCCAAAATAGTACTGTTCACCGACAATGCATATGGTGACCCAAGAGCTCTGATGGAGATGTACGAGGAGACTCACACACGCTAACACAACGTCCATCCTGCAGCCCATGGATCAAGGAGTAATTTCAACTTCCAAGTCTTACTAGTTAAGAAACACATTTCATAAGGCGATAGCTGCCCTAGATACGAATTCCTCTGATGGATCTGGACAAAGTAAAGTGAAAACCTCTGGGAAGGATTCACCATCTAGATGCCATTGAGAACATTCATGATTCGGGGCCCCTGGGTGGCTCAGTTGGTTAAGTGGATCCAGCCCCACGTTGGGCTCCCTGTTCAGCGGGGCGTCTGCTTCTCCCTCTCCCTCTGCCTGTTGTTCCTCCTGCTTATGCTCTCTCTCTATCTCTCTGTCAAATAAATAAATAAATAAAACATAAAAAAACAAAGAACATTCACGACTCATGGGAAGAGGACAAAATGTCAAGAGGAGCAGGAGTTTGGAAGAAGTGGATTCCCACCCTCACGGGCGACTCTGAGGGGGTCAGGACGTCAGGGGAGGAAGTCACTGCAGATGTGGAAACAGCGAGAGAGCAGAATGACAAGTGGAGCCTGAAGATGGGACCGAGTCGCTGCAATCTCAGGATAACACTTGAACGGATGAGGACTTGTTCCTTACGGACGAGCAGAGAAAGTGGCATCTTGAGGGAGCATCTACTCCTGGTGTTGCAATGACAACAGAAGACTTAGATCATCGCATGAACGGAGTGGACAAAGCAGCAGCAGGGGGTCAGCGGAGCGACGCCAGTTTTGAAGGAAGTTGTCCTGTGGGTACAAAGCAATCAAACAGCATCGCCTGCTATAGAGAAATCATCTGTGAAAGAGTTAATGAGGCCAATTTCATTAGTGTCTTATTTTGGGAAATCGCCACAGCCATCTAGCCTCCAGCAACCACCACCCTGATCAGTGAGCAGCCCTCAAATCGAGGCAAGACCCTCCTCCTGCAAAAGGATTATGACACGCTGAACACCAGGTGGGGCTTAGCAGTTCTTAGGAACGAAGTATTTTTAATTAAGGTACGGACATTGTGGTGTTTAAGACAGGACGCTGTTGCACACTTCAGAGACTATGGCATCGCGGAAACGTAACTTTTATATGCGCTGGGAAACCAAAAACTCACTTGGCGGGCTTTACCGTGCGGGCCCTGAACCCACCCCACGGTGTCTCCGAGGTACGCCTGTGCTCCGGCTGTGGGATCGAGTCCTCACATGTTTTCGCAGGGATGACTTCTCCAGATCTCAGGAAAGCGGGGCACCCAAGGTGCACATTGACCATCTGGAGGCACCGCGTTCCTCTTTTTTGTCAGCGGTTTTGCTAACGAGCGGCCTGTCCCACCCCGCGCTGGCCAGATGTGGCCTTCAGGGTTCACCGAGATGGACCAGAGCCTCATGAATTAAGTAACAGTGACCAGGGGCACCTGAGCCCTCTACCGTGGCTGAGCAAGGCCTGCCAGTTACTGAAGGGGCATTAATCCTTATTTTATGCGGGGAAAACAGCAAAGAAGAAAGGCGCGTTTGCAATTTAATGAATGTAACTAAATGTCATTCCACGCCCCCCGTATTGCCTCCCAATTGAAAGCAACGGGGATCTGGGCCGAGGGGAAGAAAGTGATTGCGGAACCTGATTCATAACCCTCAGCTTCTATTTATCATAAAATCATTTACAGCTCCATAAATGTGTTAATTTGGGCGGCCGGTGATGTATGTCTTTGATTTAGGAGCTGACATTTCTGCCCGGGGGCTGCTCGGCATGGGCTGTGTGCCCCGAGGAGGGACAGGGGAGAAGGTGATCGCGCTCAGAGGACGAGGCGGGCTTGTTTACTGTGGCAGGTTGGGGCTGGTGGCCTTTTGGGGAAGCCTGTGGCAAGGAGGCGCCAGGTCTGGGGCACGACTTGGGGCGCTTGGGGCGTGGTGGAGGGATTAGGTGCCGCTCTACTCAAAGAATGGGGGTGACGGGTGGGATGCTGGCCAATTGTCCCTTCCGGTCCCAGAATTCTGCAGTTTATTTAAAATTCCAAGTCTGATTTCCCTAAAAGGGAACTGGGTCCTTCAAGAGTGTCCATTACCCCAGACACATTTTTTTATTGTGCACCTACTGTGTGCCAGGGTTGTAGGATGGACTGGGGAACGATGTGCTTCGGGCTGCACATTCCTTCCCCAGCCCCGGGATCCCGCCGTGTCATCCCTGGATGTGTCCAGGGCAGATGTGAGGAGGAAGGGTACAGGGAGCCCGTGCAGCTCCCCCTCCACCCCGTTGCAGTGCCCGTGCATAGTCAGCCTTCTCTTCCCTTAGTGGGGATGATGCCAGACAGACAATCACATGCATGGACTTGTTCAGGAACACATAGGCTGGTAGAAGGGCGTGGAAGCAGGTGGGGCTGCGCTCAGCTGGTGCTGGGATGGCCCCGAAGCAAGTCTGGCTGGGCTCTTTCTCCATCCGACTCACCCTCCCCGGACTCCTTCTCTGGCTCACCTCCCTTACCACAGGCTTCTTTTTATTGATTTGAAAGGTAAAGAGCCAATGTCCTGCGGAATTTCATCTCCTCAGCCTCTGCCCCCCCACCCCATTGTTTATTTAAAAAACTAAATGCCTAGCAAATCATTTTTATGAGCGATTCAGTGCCCACCTCGAGTGTATGTGGAGGGCTCAGCTGACAAATGGATGGATGGCTGGCTTGGGGGCTGAGCTGGTCTCCCTGGTTCCATGCCGCCCGCCCCATCCCCGGTCGCTGCACCCCTTGGTGGACGAGGTAAGTGTTTCCGTTTGTCAGTCTCAGGAGAAATGATGGTTTATGTTCTGGGCAATGAGCATTTTTATTTGCCAATATTTTCTCCTCTCCGTATGAACTGTTGGTTCATAACTTTCGTTATTGCAGAATATTATTTACAGATCTCAATGTGAGGGAAAACCAGCTGGGGGGAATATTTGCTTGCCACCCCTCCCCCCAACCCCCTTCCAAATCTCTAAATAAAGTTGGCCGCTGATTCTGAAGGGAAGCATCCATCAGGCTCTGACGTGACTGCGAGATGGAGAAGCCCATTTCATTCCTGTTTGCGGGACATTGGGTCTTCACGTTGTTGCCCTTAAGATGGAGTGTTCTCATTGTCCTTGCTGGCGTCTGCACACTTCCACGCAGGACCCCTCGAGCTCGCCAAGAAGCCTGGTCTCCGTGCAGGGGATTCCCGAACCTCGAGCTCTGTGCCCAGGGGCTCTCCAGTAACATCCAGCGATTAGGGAATTATCCAAACAACGTTTACTTAATGACTTCTCCTTTGGAAGACAACGTCCATCAACGTGATGTAGAGATGATACTTCTAAAACCAGTGCCAAGCCGGTGTGTGTTCTGACGGCATTTTCCCTGATGTTTAAATTTATTCATACACACAGTCTTGCGAGGGTCCAAATTTAAGTCATGTGTGTGACCAGTCAACTTTATTTTAAAGAGTAGAGAGACAGGGGATGGGGACATCCCAGACATCCAAGATCTGTGACCACAGGAATCAGGTGACACTTCTGTTGGGGGACATCAATCCCCCATGAGGGACTGCAGCTTCCAAACCTGCTGACGAATGTGTCCTGCTCAGCCTAAAACACTCCTTTGCAGCAACCGCAAACGGTAACCGGAACAGCACATTCTCTTTCTTGACCTCGCGTCCTCAGCGTGGAGAAGAGGGGCGGGCGTGGGGTGGGGGCCCGGAGCCTGTTGCAGGACGGCCACCTGGGCCTGTCCCCTGTCTGCTCCGGCCCCTCTGCCAAGAAGAGGGGCTTGCTGTCGAAGTTAGAGGCGTGTGTCGACCAAAGTGGGCTCAACTCCAGGGCCGATGTGAAGACCCCCGAGGGGAGCTTTTGGGTTTAGGCTCTGAGTAGTAGCTGAGAACAGGGATCGGATGGAGATGTGAGGGGGACCTGACGCGTTTCAGTCTCGGAAGACCCTCCTCTTCTCCTCGACTCCCACCTGAGGTGTCCCACTCACCCACACTCTCCTCGCTGACCTCCCCTCCTCGTCCAGACATCCTGGCCGGCTGTCTGCACGTCCTCCTCACCTCCCTCCCACCCCCGCTGTGTCTGGTTCTGCTTACAGCCCTCCCCAGAAAACCCGTCCTTGCGCTTTGCTGGGCTAGTCTGGCCTCCCTTCTGACCTCTCCTTGTGCCACTGCTGAGCCCTCTCCGCTCGGCAAGAGCCCCACTGGCAGCTGTGACCTTGCTGTGACTTACCCCTTCCTGCCTCTCCCACCAATGCCCTCCAGTCTTTGGCCCTCCCCACCCCACAGTGCTGTCCTCCTACAGCTGGCTGCCTCTTCTGCCAGCATTTCCTGGAGCCTGGTTCCAGAGTGACAGTATCTCTTAGGCTTGGCCTGGCTTGGCCACCTGACTCAGCCTCCCCGAGGTTGGCCTGGGGCTGGCTCAGTCATCTCCCATGTGGCGACACTGATAGGGACTGAATATTTGTGTCTCCTGCAAATTAATGTGCAAACCCTAACCTTCAAGGTCATGGTGTTGGAGGGAAGTGGGGTCTGAGAGGCAATTAGGTCATGAGGGTGGAGCCCCATGATGGGGTTAGTGCCCTTATAAAAGGACCTCATAAATCTCCCTCACTCCTTCCTCCATGCCAGGACACAGCGGGAAGATACCACGGACAAGCCGAAAATCAGGCCTTCACCAGACACTGGCTCTGCCAGCAGCTCGACTTTGGACTTCCGGCCTGCAGAGCGGTGAGAAGTAATTGTGTGCCGTTTCAGCCGCCTGGTGGGAGGTCGGTTACTTCAGCCCGTGTGGACAGAGGCAGATGCTTCCTCTGTCCAGCTTGTCCCCCGTCCTGCTCTCGAGTCCCTGCGCCCTGTATGTGGTGGGACCTCAGAGCCACACTCCCACCTCGAATGTGGAACATTCCCAGAATCTCAGCCAGTCTTCCTTCCCTTCACCTCCTGCCGAGTCAGGCTTGTCCTCCAGAGCTGAGAGGCCGGGGAGCCCGGGACCCCTTAATTTCCAGGCTGAGTTTTCTATCACATCACTGAGTTCTTGGGATTTTCTGGACTCGGAGGCTCCCACTGGGGCTGACTCGGGCAGCGCGGTGGCAGAGACGGTGACCAAGGCTGCGGTTTGAAGAATAAGATAAGGGGAGTAAACGTTAACTGTGGCAGAAACGTGAGTGATGCTGTGTCCCTGCACATTTAGTAATGAAGCTGAGAAATGTCCTCTTCCCATTCACGGCAGTGCGTGTCCTGAAAGATGCTTTGAACCCAGGGCCCCCTCCAGCCCACTTACCACACAGCCCTGGGAAGAAAGAGTCTTTCTTCCAATTCCCTGACCCCGTACCTGTTCCCTCTGTTCCCCTGCGTTCACCTCTCAGTATTCAGCAAATGGACACGGAGATAGCGGGGGGAGCTCGAGACCCCCCGGGACCCCCTCCACCCGCTGGAGAACATCCCACCCGTGGCCTTCCTCCTTCTGTGGGCTTGTCCCGCGCCGCAGAGGGGACACCACGGGGCGGGTTACTGCCGCTCCGCTCGGCCTTGCTGTGTGTTCCCCGCGTGGCCATACGCGAAGTCCACCCACGCGAGAGCCGGCAGACCTGCTTACTCAGACTGCGCTGTAGCAGGGGTTCAGCCACGTGGCTTGTATTTACGGGGACTCAAGGGCAGGCAGGGGAGGGGGGGGCTTCACAGTGGAAAAGAGAAGGGTTTGGGTGAGCTGTGTTGGGGTCTGGGGCCCGGGGGAGCTGGGGCACTAACCAGATAGGGGTGCTCCGTGGGATTAGTTGGGGAGCGCATTTGGCTTTCTCTGATTGGTCTTGAGCTGGAAGCTGGGATGAAAGTTGGGTAAGCTGTTAGTTATTAATCAAGTCCTGGCGCTTTGGGCTGATTGTTACAGAACTTATTAGTATCCTGTGTTGCTGCTGAAGATGGCAGTCTGACCCCCTTCCTGGGCTGGCACATGGGGGCTGGTACAGCCGTGGCACACGGGGCTGGTACAGCCGTGGCACACTGGTGCACAGCTGGCTGCAGGTCAGGGGATGGAGTTCTCTTTCAGTGTGTGGATTGGCCCTGGTCCTCATGTATTCACTCTCTCCATGGGAGGATAGGGACCCAAGGTTTCTGAATCTTGGGGCTTTGGTTTTACCCAGTAGTGGAGAGAATAGAAGGATGGTGTGCCATCTAGCCCCCTTGCCTACTGTGAGTGCCCCCCAGCATGTCCCTGACCGAGACCCTTGCTCATGACTCGCACAGTCAGACCTGAGTGCTGGTACCCATGCCTCACACAGCTTGAACCCACAACCTGTCTCCAGCAAATTCTGAGTGATTTTCCACCAAGAACTCTAGGAGATGTGTCCTGCACCCATTTGCCAGGCTTTACTGGGCACTGGGTTCAAGATCAGGTAAAAGAAAGAAAACCTCATGAAAATCAGAACTCTGAAGGTGTTTCTGCGAGCGGGGAAGGCAGGCTTTGCTCCCACATACACACGCAGGAATGCAAGTTTTCATGGTAAATTCTCACTCCAACAGAACCCAATGAGTGACTGGCTGGGCTGTATCGAGGGTCTCTGGAGGTCATTTAGCTCTACCCCCACCTCCGGCCAGACCCCAGGATTCCTGGAACTCCGGAACCAGAGGCAGGGCGTGGATGCAGTCACGGTGCCCCTGTCCACTGAGGATGGAGAACCCAGGAGCCTCTCCAAGGCTGAGGGCCCCTCTGCCAACCGTCCTGCTCTGTCTCCAAGGGCTGACTCTGCCCAGCTTGACTTGGGGGTGAGGCCAGCCAGGTCCCCTCCCCCCAACAGTTTGTCTTCACCGTTGACATTGACATCACCTGTGAAGGACACATTAGGCTCCAGAGAGACGCTCCCATGTTCCCTCCATGCCCAGAGCTGCCTATTGGAGGCTCCAGAAAGAAGGGGGACACCATGGCCTGTGAGTGTGCTCGTGTGTGTGCACTCACATATTTGTATGTGCCACTGTGCGTATACATAGGTGTGTGCATGTGTGTAAGCACGAGTGTGTCTGCCGTCCTCAGCGACAAAGGGGGGGAACACGACCCTCATGGGTTCCATCTGAAGTCACAGCACAGACCTGGTTCTCAAATTGAGCTCTGCCTGCTGGGGTTGAGAGCTCCTGGGGTATCACCAGGCCCGGCTTCTACTGGCTGTGGCACGGAGCGGAAGCTGTCATCATAACTCTATTTGAGTCTTCACCTCCAGCAAGAGTCTTCAGGGTCACACTCTTAATGTGATTATTCTGAAATACTGAGTCGAGTGACTTATCTTGTCAAAACCCCTGCTACCCACAGGTTACTGGAGAGACGAGCCAGGTCCATCTCCCGCTCTCCGTGGGACCCGAGATGCACCTGCGCTGTTTGCACGGTTCATGCTTCGGGGAAATTTACGGGCGAGTCCTTCAGGCAATGTGAAGGCAGCTATTACATAACGCCGAGTCCAATGGAGGGGAGTGTTGGTGTAATTGAAACATTTTAAACTATAATTTAAAAACTTCAACTAAATACTTGGGGCTTATAGCATCCACCCGCTGACTCACAGGTCAGTGAGTGGGGTTGGACGAACGCTGGGAACTGCATGACGAATGCTTCAGCAGGGGGCCTCTCAGGGACTTACAGTTCCTAATCCACAACTCAGTCTCGGGGAGCTGCTCTCCCCCCTCAAATGTCTGTGGGCACAAAGATGAGGCATCATCCTCTCGGGATCTGGTATCAGAAATGTAACTCCTCTTTCATGTGAGCATTTCCTTCTCAAAATAAGCCGATTCCTACTGAGCGTAGGGTAGAAAATTCACGCCCATTGGCTCTGTTGCCCTATTTGAGGAACTCACTGCGTGGAGTGAAAGCGCTGGTGGTCAGGCTGTCCTTGATCTGGTCTCCTCTCCTTGGGATGCCGAGAGGAGGCTCCCACTCAGCATTCAGGCCACTGACCTTGGGCCCTCAGGGAAGAGAGGGCCGGTTGGTGCCATGAATGTAAGAAGGGTTTGTGCAGGGCGGGTCAGTGGAAGTTCTGCCTGAGCCTGAATCCCAGTCACGCCACTAGCCGTGTGGGTGGCCTGGGGCTAGTTATTAACAAATGTAAGTCCCAGTTTTCTCATTTGTAATCATGTCCCTACCTCATGAAATTGTTGTGGGGACAACATGAGTAAATATGTGAAAGCACTTAAAACAGTGCAGCACTTAGCAAATGCCTAGTGACTGTTGGTTTGCTGACACCACCACCATCATCACCAACATCACCATCATCATCATCACCATCATCATCACCATCATCACCATCACCATCATCATCACCATCACCATCATCATCACCATCATCACCATCACCATCATCACCATCATCACCACCATCATCACCGTCATCATCACCATCATCACCATCACCATCATCACCATCATCACCATCATCACCATCATCATCACCATCATCATCATCACCATCATCATCACCATCATCATCATCACCATCATCATCATCATCATCACCATCATCACCACCATCATCACCATCATCACCACCATCATCACCATCATCATCACCATCATCACCATCATCACCATCACCATAATCACCATCACCACCATCATCACCATCATCACCATCACCACAATCACCACCATCATCACCATCATCACCATCATCACCACCATCATCATCATCATCACCATCATCACCATCATCATCATCACCATCATCACCATCACCATCATCACCACCATCATCACCACCATCATCACCATCATCACCACCATCATCACCGTCATCATCACCATCATCACCATCACCATCATCACCATCATCACCATCATCACCATCATCATCACCATCATCATCATCACCATCATCATCACCATCATCATCATCACCATCATCATCATCATCATCACCATCATCACCACCATCATCACCATCATCACCACCATCATCACCATCATCATCACCATCATCACCATCATCACCATCACCATAATCACCATCACCACCATCATCACCATCATCACCATCACCACAATCACCACCATCATCACCATCATCACCATCATCATCATCACCATCATCACCATCACCATCATCACCACCATCATCACCACCATCATCACCATCATCACCACCCATCATCATCATCATCACCATCATCATCACCATCATCACCATCACCATCATCACCATCATCATCATCATCATCACCATCTTCATTATCGCCGTCACCATCATCACCATCATTGCCATGATTTTCATGATTTATCACCTGGCAAAAAGAAGTTTAATCAGCTATAATTATCAGAAGTTAAAGAAGGAATAGAAGCCCTGGTAAATAAAAACAATAGTAGGACCATGATTAAGCGCTGTTACCATCCATATGTCATAGACAAAGGAGCAGCGGCACAGAGAGACTACCCGCCTAGCATCACACAGAAGAGTTGGAAGTCAGTGTTGGGAAATCTCAATCAAGCTCTTAACCCTGGGAATGTGTGAGTCCTGGAAGGAGGATGGCTTTGTAGGGCAGCCTCAGAGGGGACTCAAGCACCAGTGAGATGCTTCAAATAATTGACTCTAAGTCATTTCAGCCATTGAAATTCTGTGACTTAATGAGAACTGTTTATTCTGGTAACCAATTCTAAAATAGAGGTGAGTTGGGTCAAATATTTTGAAACATGTTCACAGATTAGTAAACAAAAATGGGAGCTCAGGGGAGAGATATTTGACTATTAAAAATAGTAAATGGGATTCAATTTTCAACATTGAAAGGCTGTGGGTGGCTGGGCCAAGGCTCCGCCTATGTGAACTGCTCGTAAACAGATCCCAGGACGCACACATGACTGGCGGTTGGCTATCGCATTTCTAATGCTTGTCTAAATGTTTCTCATTTGATCCTTCTCTTATTGGAGTGTTGAGAGATGTGAGGAGCTGAAACTCCCTTTAGGGCAGCAAACCCCAGGAAAAGGATAAAGCAATCCTCACCCTTGATACAAGATGAATCTTCCTTCCCCCTCGTTATAAAATACCTATTATCTTCCTTTATCTCCAAGCTAGCAGCGTTATTTCAATTTAACAGTGTATGAGAAATGCACCACAATATAATAAAAGGACCAAAGATGCACTATTTAATGTCAGAATGACAGATGCTTCAATTAGGCAGACAGGACTATTTCTCCCCAAAATAGATAAAGATGAAATTTTTATAAGATTGTGCTGTTTGTGTTTCTGGTACAGCACTGTTACAAGCTTTCATTACAATATAAATTAAAATAAAAATTCCTATTTCAGTGGAAGCCAACCATCTTGCTAATAATTTTGAAACTCAGAACCGCAGTTTATCAAGGTGCCTGGTCCCTTCACCTGGAAGGAGTGGTCTTCAAGCACTGAAGATACCATCCAGGTAAGAAATCTCACCCTGACATCTACACGTCCTTTTCCAAGAGACAAAGGAAGGCATGATGTCAAGTTATCATTTGGCTACGGCTTGTGGAATGCTTCTTTACACGGGAACATTTTTTTCTACTTGGTCCATATTTAAAGTCGTTAGACAACGAATGGCCAACGTGAGGTTATAGTTTAGAATTCTGCTGCTTGTTGGGGCGCCTGGGTGGCACAGCGGTTAAGCGTCTGCCTTCGGCTCAGGGCGTGATCCCGACGTTGTGGGATCGAGCCCCACATCAGGCTCCTCCGCTAGGAACCTGCTTCTTCCTCTCCCACTCCCCCTGCTTGTGTTCCGTCTGTCTCTATCTCTGTCAAATAAATAAATAAAATCTTAAAAAAAAAAAAAAAAGAATTCTGCTGCTTGTCTTTCCCACGCCCCCTACAGATGGGCTCTTAACCACCAAGCCTGGAACCTGGGAGACTATTTGCCATGGTGAGTTTGACTGGGTAAAGGTTACAGTGTTTCTCTAGTGTCCTCTGACCCATTGTAGCCATTTCCTTAATGGTGATCATTCAGCATGAGGCGTGGCTCCCAATGCCAGCCACACTTCCAGTTTCTAAAGCTTTCTCTCCAGTGACTCCTCTATTCTCCATTTTAGGGTATGAGAACACATTATATTTTATAATTGGAAAAAAATGCATTAGCTGTGTGAAAATATTCGGAATTCTACAAACAAATTCCTGGTTCCAGGAAATTGGTGGCTTGAGGTCACACAGAGCTTCCCTTTTAAAAGCATAAAGAAACATCAGATGAATTACAACAGCTGAAACAATGCACAGTGGCTTTTGCAGGAAAAGCAGGAATGCCCCGGGCCAGAAATGCACACAGAGCAGGGGAGTGTGCGTGTAGCTGCCCTCGGGAGTTGCAGGACCTGAAACGAGGGCTGGAGCCTGGAGCCTTGGGTTGTAAGTTCCATCCAAGGACAAACAGGCAGGAGGCCCAGGGCACAGCAGGGTACGTAGCTGGGGCTGGGGCTCCGACTCTGAGCACGGCTGCGGTGCCCGCAGGGTCAGCAATAGGGAGAGGTCAACCTCAGGCCATCAGCCTCGGGAGACACAAACCCAACAAGACCCACGGAAATGGGGCAGAGGGTATTGCATGGTGCACTGGGTGTTATACGCAACTAATGAAGCATCAAACTTTACATCGGAATCTGGGGATGTACTGTATGGTGATTAACATAATATAATAAAATAAAATTAAAAAAAAAAAGGTAACTGGAAAATTGAAACTCCAAGCTTGTTCCTTCTAGAATTTGGAGTCCAAGTATATCGGTAACACGATATTTCATGTTTTTTAAAATGTAAATTTGTTTACAACAGAAATTATATATCCTACTGGAAACTCACAAGCCCCGCATTCTGGAAGTTTTCCTCTAGAGTTTTCTAGAGCTGTCTTGGTTTTGGAGCACTTGTTTTTGCCGTGACCAGAGGGGCATCTCACGCTTGGGACCGGGGTCTCGGCTTGGCACGTATGGGCTTTCTCTGGGTCTGGACTCTGGTGTGAACTCTGTTTCTCGCAAGGACAAGGACTCCCCTGGGTCCTGCGGCCCAGCACCTGCAACCTGACACCCGTCCCAAGTGTTCGATGAGTGATGTTGAGTGGGGAGGTTGCATGGATCGCTCGGATTCCCCCATGTGCCCCTCCCTTCTGTTTCTGGGACTCTATCCCAAAGTTTAAACAGTCGTCCTCTTGAATTGGGTTACAACAATTTGAAGAAAGAAATGCGGTGGAGAATTCCTTTCGTTCAGTTGACATTTTAAAAAAAACTTTAAAGAAAAAAAAACATAGCTGTTTAAGACATTTTTGCTCTGTGACATGACCTGCCCTTCCTCCCGTGTGTCTGCAGCACGCTGACACGGAGGCGGGGCTGAGGCTCTTCAAATAAGGGCTGTTGATAAAGAAGATTTATCATTCCGAAGGCTTCTGTTCCAACTGTCAGGCCCACCCTAGAGCGAGCGAGAGGTGGCTCCGGGTCTCTAAAGCTCTCGTTTCGCATGAGCTACGAAGAGATAATTAGAACTTTGGGTCAACAGCTAATACGGTGACGTGAAGAGGAAGAGAGAGGGTGAGACGGGAGCAGACGGGTGGGGTCAGCCCTCAGTGTCATGAGGCTGGGGACGGAGAAGGAAAGCGAGGGCCCTCCCCTGCCTTCCTGCCGCACTTGGGTGCCCTTGGGAGAGGGGATGGGTGGGGGAGGGGGAAATCTGTCCCCTACAGCCGTGGTCCTTTCCCTAGAAAGTGGGTCATTTTGTTGTGCGTGGAGTAGCCTTCTTCCCTCCATAGGGTATTGTGAGCCAGACACACGGTGACATTCCTCACTCTACAGGACCCAGACACGTGCTTGTGGTCTGGGACCAAATCTGACTGAGGTCGGGCCTTTCTGGAGAGAAGGGGTGCACAAAGGCTGGCCAGCCGGGGCCGGGCTCAACCCGCAGGCCAGGGGACAGCTGCATGCATGTGCAGACGAGCTGGGCCTGTCGGATGGCTCTGCCTCTGCCCTGCGGTGGCCCTGGCCCTTGCAGAGGCTCCCAGCCCTGACCTGGCACGAAACTGCAAGGTCCACCGCATGGCGAGGACGGAAACACACTCAGTTCATCCCGAATGAGGAGGTTCCTGGGACATGGGGCTTAGTATTTAAACGGGGAAAACCCTGAGCGAACTGGGATGGGTTGGTCATCATGGTGGTGGAGCAAAGGGCAAGGACCCTAAGCTCAACCTGTGAACCCATGAGACATGTGGAAGGGTGTCTCACCCGCATGGATGGAGGACAGAAGTGGAGTAAGAGGGGCCCTGGGTCTTTGGAGGGATTTGACTGGTGCCACCACACAAGCTGGGCCCGCCCCCTCACCTTCAAGCCAACTTAGCCTTCCAGGAAATACCAATCTGAACACCAGAAGTGATTACTGAGGTGTTGCAAAGGGTACCGGGCCCCCGCAGCACACAGAAACTTAAAAATTGCTCCTCTCCCGCTCATTTCTCACACGTGGAGAGCCTGCCGCTGTCCGTTTTCTTCCCCTTCCCTCGACTGTGCTAACCTCTGCCCTGTTCCAGGGGGCCAAGCTGAGTCCCTGGTGCCATGTTTACTCATGTGGCTTGAACTTAAACAGGCAGAGCCCGTTCCAGGAGAGGGAGCTGCAGATTTGGAATCAGATCCAACGTGTATCTTCAAACAGACAAGCAGGGACTGACCCGAGGTCATTGAGCTGGAAAGGGGCAGAACCAGCATGTGTCCTCACCATTTTCCAGGAAAGGAGCTACCGTCTGCCCCGTGTAGCCCCCAGACTGGGGAGAGTCAGACAAACAGCCCGCGTGGAGAGTTCAGTGATCGGTGAAGTCCCCGGTGCGCAGGGACTGAACGCTCCCTCAATGGGAGCACGTTTGTCTGTGTGTCTAGGGCGGGGACTGAGTGAGGACGATTGTCCTCTAACCCCGGTGCCCCCAGCACAGCCAGAGCTAACGGTCTGTGACCCACAGTGGACAGGGGCTAGTGAAGCCTGCGGTCAGCCCCACGGGTCCTTGCTCAACACTCACTCACAGGGTGTGTTATCGCACACGGGCTTCTGCCAGGGGGAGACCTGGCATGACATTGGTCTCCCTAAGCTGCCTTAGGGTCCCAGTCTGTGCTTGATGAGGAGAGGCTGGTGGCACAGGTGACTAAGCCAGAGGCCCTGCCCTCAGGGGGCATGGAGTGCAAAGGGCGGACCACTCAGCTGCAGGGAGGGATGGTGGGGACTCAGCCGGGTGACCCAGACTGGAAAGTCCCTGCTCTATGAGGAGCTGGGTCCTCTCAATGCTCCCCCAGGGCAAAGCCATTGGCTGAGGGCTCTCCTGACTCTGGGGTTCGGCCCTGACTTTGAAGGCCGTGCACAGCAAACTCAGCGCCATCACAGCCTGCATTCCCGAGCCCTGGGTGCTAAGCTTGTGGCCGGGCGGGAGTCGAGGGATGACCTCTGCTGAGTGCGCTTCCAGAACCCTCACTTCTGCTGTGCCCTATAAGGTGGGAGGAAGTCTGGCCTCATCGGTGGGCTCCGGGAGGGTCCCCAGACCACGGGGCCTGGAGCCTCCCAGCGCCATCCTCCGGGGCCCAGGCAGAATGGTGTTTCAAAGTCCCCAGTTATTTAAACGGCAATTTGCCTGCAATGATGTTGTTGAGAAGCGTTTCCAAACGTCTGCTTCTGCTTTCATTTAACTATGTTTGCCTACGAATCAGATCTAACGGTATCCTATTTAATTCCCCTCTCTCAAATAGCATGGTGCTTAATGTAAACCAATTACTACAATTCCGCTTTCTAAGAAATCAGGAAATGTAATCAGAGAGATGCAGTTTGTTTGCTTTTCATGAAATATTACAGTGTAGGCAGCGACAGGAGATGGCCCCTGGGGGGATCAGAAGGGGTGTGTGCGCGTGAGAGAGAGATGTGCGTGTAGCCACGTGTGCCAGGAAGGTGTCTCTGTGTGGGATGTATGTGTGTCTGGTGTAGGGTGTGCGTATTTACCCAGAAGGCTCCGAGAGGCCCGAGCCAGAGGGAAGCCCCAGGATGCGGCTGAGCTCGGGCTCGCTGTCGGCTCACACCCCCGAGTGTGACGCGCCCATCCAACAGGCTGCAGCTCCGAGGCCTGCTTGGCCGGCGGAGGCTGTGACAGAGCTGTGCGTCTCCTCCCGGGGCCCTGCCTGCAAGAGCTGATTTGGCCTAATAATGGGCACTTTTTAAAAATCTCCTTTTTTATTTTAAATGATAATTAGCCTCTGGGGAGAGAGGCAAAATTTCCACCCAGAGCAGTGGCCTGAGAACAGCGTAGGAGCTGAGCTGAGCCTGAAGAGTGGGGGAGAGGGGAAGGCTCCCTCCCCAAGGCCCCTCACTTCAGGAGACCCCCCCAAAACCCACCCCCACTGTCAGAGTCTTGGGGGCATTCTCTGGCACAGAGTGAAAAACGTCAGCAAGTTGTCCCCTCTGCTCCCCAGCTCTGGCTCTGGCTGTCCTTTACCTTGTGCCTGTCCACACAGGCAGGAATGGGGCCTGGGTGCTTGAGAAGCTCCGAGACCTTCCTCCAGGGTCTCTGCTGTTAGGGCCTGGGGGTTGTGGCTGGTGAGCGTCTTCACTTTGGTCCTCCAGCGGCAGGTAGGACTAGGGAGTGAATTCTCTCTGATCTCTGTCCTTCCCAAATCCCCAGAGCCCCTCTATGTGGGCGCCAGGAAAAGGAGCTAAGAGACCAGCCTGGGAAGAGCCCAGTGATGGGCCTGACCGGCCCTTATGGGGAGCTCACGGGGCACTCGTGGGTGTTCGTGATGACGGAGCAGAAGGCAAGCTGTGGACAAAGCACGAGCTGACACCCCACAACCTCCCTTCCCGCCCCACTCCTGGGTGGGGTACGTGCGGCATTCCTCCCGGGGACTTCCAACTAACTTAATGTTAATGCCTTGCTAGAGGGAAAAGCAACCTTAGCTTGACAATGGCCACGCCTCCAGTATCCCGAGGGCCTTCCTTAGCAGATGAAAGTCCTTCTGGACACCTCCCTTAGTCCTTACCTCCCTCAGCTCCCCAGTACACAACCAGCCACTCCTCCCATCCCCAGGGCAGCAGCTCTTTCTGCCCACGGGCCCGTCCCTGTGCTTTAATACAATCACCTTTTTGCACCAAAGACATCTCAAGAATTCTTTCTTGGCCTTCGGATCTCACCTACATTCCAAAACTACGTCAATTGGTCTGAGCTGGGTGCCTGGAGCTCTGCAAACACGAGATCCAATCTGAGGGGCAGCGTGGGGTGACTCCCGGTCCCCAGGGCCTGGGTCCTTAGCTTTCCTCAACTTCCCTTCCTGGACGTGAAATTCCCATCACGTGCAGATCGCCGTGTAGGGACGTTACGTTCAGGGGTATTTAGTGCATCCGCGATGTTGTACAACCGCGAGCTCTCCAGCTTCAAGCCTTTCTCATCACCCAGAAGACACGCGGGTCCGTTAAGGCCTGAATTCTTTCCTTAAGAACTGGGGCTGGCACGTCTTGCCTAAACTGTCCTCTGTCATTTACATGGTAAATGCCTTTCCACGTGGTCTGACTCACCTCACCCCACTTTCATGTCACATCTCCTTAGTAGCCTCACATCTGGTTTGTGGGATTTTCTGCCTGAAGTCTGGAGACTCCCCGGGCTGTGCTGTCCGGGTTGCAGAGCGGGAGACCTCCAGCTCGGCCACCGACATTTGGGAAAAGCCACGGGCAAACACAGTGGGCACTGTCTGCTGTCTTATCTCCCAATTTCGCTTGAAATGATTGACCTTTGAGTCATGGATAAAACTTTACACTCAATCAAACTCCATTTTGAGGTCGACAAACTAGGAACTTTGATGATTTGAAATCTCTGATTGCATAGGATTGTCGTACGTGGCACCCATTCTGTGCCGTAAAAGTATTTGTATTTAAAATATTTATATTCCGTGAAGCTGCGTCCTGTTTTATCTCTTACACATGGAACAGTCTCTCTGGAATTTGCTGAGACAAACTGCATGCAAGTCCCCCGGAACCACGCCCCGTGACCGCAGTGAGCGTGCACCCTGAGCTTGTCAGTGCAAGGAGAGGAACCTGGCGCAGGTTTTCAGGAGCAGGTGTCCGCCCAGGTACTCAGCGGTGTATCACCTGCATGCCTCTGAGATGCTTCTGTGGACAAGGAGGTTTTGGGAACCAGAGCAGCAATGAGAGCTTCCCATGGGCGACAACTCTCCAAGCAGCACCCAGACAGGACCCCGGGGCTGAAATATCCCATGGCAATTGGTCCACTCGAGGCAGTCACCTATATCGGGAACTCCAGAGTGGGTAAGAGGTGGGACAACCACTTCCTGCCCCCGACAGGCCCTGGTGTCCCTGTGAGGTCTGTGGGAGGCCAATGAGATGGCTCTGCTCCCTGGGCGTCCTCGTCATCCTGGGAGGCAGCCCATCTTTGCGGATGCCAGCTGGAGGTGGGCAAGCGGGCTGGGGGGCTGTGAGGTCCTGCATGAAGCCTGAGGCTTGACAGTGCCCTTTGGCACAGGGCAATGGATTGGCATCTCTGACTCACCGCAAGGCCCTGTCCCTTTTGCCCATTTCATGCCCCGCAGAGGGCCTACCCCTGCTGCCATCCCCCGCTCACCGAGGCTTTGCTGCAGGGTGGTCCCTGGGCGGCATCTCAGCTGATGCTGGGCGGACACCCCCGTTCTTCTTTTTTTTTTTTTAACAGGGGAAGGGGAGAGGGAGAAGGAGAGAGACTCTCAAGCTGACTCCCTGCTGAGCGCAGAGCCTGATGCAGGACCCTGAGAGCATGACCTGAGCTAAAACCAAGAGTTAGATGCTCAGCTGACTGAGCCACCCAGACGCCCTGACACCCCCATTCTTGGAGCACTCCAGGGGTCCTCCAGGACACGGCCCCCTCCTGAAGTGGCCCCTCCCTGACTCCCTGTCTCCTGTGCGGGCTCCACCCCTTGGCTCTCCCATGCCACCCAGGCCCCCTCTGCTCTCGTCTCTGAACCCCCTTTCTCTCTCTTTCCCTAGGTGACTTTGTTTGGTCCTGTGGTTGGCAGAACAATGGGCCCCAAAGGTATCCACATCCCAGTGTCTGGAACATGTGAATATGTGACCTTATATGGCAAAGGCACTGTGCAGATGGGATTGAATTAAGAACCTCACGATGGCACGTATTGCATGGTGCACTGGGTGTTATGTGCAACTAATGAAGCATCAAACTTTGCATCGGAATCCGGGGATGTACTGTATGGTGACCAACATAATATAATAAAAAAAAAATCATTAAAAAAAAAAAAAAAGAACCTCGTGATGGGAGAGAGTCTTGGAGCATCTGGGTGGCCCAATGTCATCACAAGGCTTCTGGAAGGTCCAGAGGAGGCCAGGTGGTGAGAGAAGACAGTGGAAGATGCCCAGGTGGCCTGCTTTTCTTTAGAATGGTCTCCCTTAGCAATGCTTTTGCAGAGAGGGCTGGGGGCAGGGCCATCGCTCTTGGCAAAGACCTTTAAAGAAGCTTGGGCTGTCACTGTCAGGGCCCCGTGGCTGGGGGCTACTGCCCGGGACCCCAGCACGGCCAGCTCCTGAGGGAGGCAGTGGACACTGTGGGGAGTGCAAGTAACTACGCCAGAAGACAGAGCAGCAGTGACATTCCCTGGCGTCTGGAAGGGAACACAGGGAAGTCAAGTTCAAATTTGACATAATTACAGTAAGGGTTGGGGGACATTGGACACTTACGCATTTCTTATGAGAGCATGAGTACCAGCCTATTCCAGTTAGGATCCTTCCTAAACTATGTTCTGCTTTTCATTCATTTTCAGACAGATTTGATTCTGTGTGACAATGCAGGGAGCCCGCAGGAGGGGTCCCGCACTCCATTCCTTCCAGGACCTGGAGGTGCTTTTCTTGCTGCAGGGGCCCCACGGTGGGCTGTGTGCCGTGCCCTGGAACCAGGTGTGGGCTAACGTAGGGATGCTCCAGGCAGGGATTGCACTAGTCATGGTAACATGTGTATAGAGTGGGTGTTTTTCTCTGAATATGGATCTCAGTCTCCATAATTCAGGGAAAAATGGAAGGCTTGGGTGGGCTGGAACCAGGAGCGATAAGGAGATGAAATCGACATTATGGCCTCTGTGCCAGCCAGGGTTCTCCAGGGATGGAAGATAGACGTGTACACACATGCACACACAGGCACACGCACATGAGGGAGATTCATGTTAAGGAATTGATTCACATAATTGTGGGGGTTAGCAAGGGCAGGTCGGCAGGCTGGAGACCCAGGGAAGAGTTGATGATGCAATCTTGTGTCTGAAATCTGCGGTCTGGAGGTAGAATTCCTTCCACCATGAGGGAATCTCAGTGTTTTTCCTCTTAAGATCCTCAGCTGATTGGGTGAGGCCCACCCACATGTGGACGGTGATCAACTTTAAAATCTATAGATTAAAATGTTAATTCCATCTACAAACTACCTTCACAGTAACATCTGGACTGGTGTTTGACCAAAAACTGGGCACCATGTCCTAGGCAAGTTGATCATAAATTAACCATCAGTGCTCTAAGAGCATGATTAAATAGATACTTTCCCCCTGAACAGCCCAGACTCCAGGGGACCTCCCTCTTCCACTGTCCTGGGTAGGGTGGGGGTACTCCAGAGGGAGCAGAATGGGCCCAGAGGACCTCAGCTGAGTCCAGAATTAAGCTCTTGGAGTTTCAGCCGACCCTCAGTGATGGTAAGACGCGTGAGCCAAGATCTACGTTGGGTTTTCCTTACTTGTAACTGACAGGGAACTTTTGGGGAACAGGCCAGGACCTGGATTTCTGCCTGGAGCAGCCTGGGAACAGGCTGCACTTTGTTTCCCCACCTGTAAAATGGAACGACACCATGGGAGAGATGCACATGGAGGGAATGAGGTGGGGGTGGGGTGGCTCAGAGAAAGCCCCTGGGCTCCAGGTTGCTGGTGACCCTGTCCAACACCACTGAGGGCGCTCGGTCTGCCACTGCATGGGGCACGGCTGGGGACAGTGAGCTGTAGAGGAGGAGGGAACACTCCCCATCCCTGGCCTTCCAGGGGGCTCTGGGTGGAGGGGCTGCGGAGAGGAACTGTGATTTATATCTGTGTCCGTGTCTATATGTCCTTCCAGCTATACCCACATCTATGTCACATCCATAACTATCTTTTCTCCCTGTTATTTTGCAAATTCAGTGTATATTTGTACACTCGCACGCACGCGCACACACACACGCACACACGTGTGTTGCAGGCACACTTGAGGAAACGCCTAATGGCAGTAAACTTTGTTCCGGTGGCAGAGTTTGCCTCATTAACTTGGTTCTGTTTCTGTGAGTAGAGCTGCCCCCAACTGTGTTGAGTCCCTCCAGACAGTCTCCAGAAGCGTCCACGAAGGGGCTGGTTGGAGGAGATGGCACACTGGGGAAGAGGGAGCTAGGCAGCTTCTACGTTAGTCTCTTAATTCTGGATGTGCGAGCTGCCTCCCAGCTTCTAGAGTGATCCGGGTGAGGACCAGATAATGAAGCTGTCCTCCATCGCCCCCATTTGTCTCTCCCTTCTCCTGCCTTGCATCCTTGAGCCAGAGAACCTGCCCTTGAATTGGGAGTGGGGTGACCCCAGGACATTAGTCTAGCAAAGAGCAGGGGTAGAGACACCCCATCACTGTCCCTGAAAGCTCAGCAGGTTGGAAGAGGAGCAAGGCTGATGCCCTCAACCCGGGAGCGTGGAGACTGCCTGCAAACCAGCCCCGAAGCTCCCAGACCTGGGTTAGAATCCTGCCTGTGTGCAGGGGTGCTGTGCGGGCTGTCACCTCGGCTTGCCCCTTAAGCCTCGATTTCTTCATCTATAAAATGGGGACGATGACACAGAGCTGTGAGTGTTAAAAGGGGACGACGTACCTAAAGCCTTCAGCTGGGTGCCGAGGACAAGGTCAGCGTGTGATCGATCTATGGTTATGGGTTGGCCCGTATTCTCAGCTATTAAATGGGCATGACAACAGCACAGGTGGGCTATGTGAGAAGAGGATTATATGCCATGCTTCCTAATCGACACTGATGACTAGTAATTTTATTCATTTCTTCAGCTTATCCCAGGAGGAACTTTCTAAGACTCAGAACCATTGAAAGTGGACAACTGGGCAGGTGTGGGGGCTCTGTTGCCTTGGCGTCCAGGTAGGAGCTGGTAGACCAGTCGTCTGGAGTGTGCTAGCGGGGTGGAGAGCTTCCATTTTCCCCCAGCACTGGGGGCAGGGTGGTGGGGGCAGACGGGGCTGGAGGAAAATCACAGAGGAGCTGAGGTTGGCCAGCAACCTCTGGGCCCCTCTCTCCAGGCTGACCCACTAGGGCGGCTCTCCAGGTGCTAGCCACATGCACTTGCTCCCTTCCAGCCCAGCCGTCCTGACCTCAGTTTCCCACCTCCCGATGAAGCCCCTGAATCCTCCTCCATCACCACTAATGGGGCAAACTGACTCAGATGTGGGCTTTTTATCTTCGGCCGCATCTTGGAGCACACATTATGACCAGTAAGGCTGAAAATGTCACTCCCTCCAAAGGCAGTGGGGGGTCCTAGAGGTCCTGTGCCTTAACTCCGGGACAAGACTGGGATCACAGGCACCTTGGCAGGCTGTGGGATCACACCCTCTCGGGGGCTCCCACATGGCTCCTGAGACAGCCTCGTAAAGACAAAGCAAAACAAACAGAACTCCAACGGAGGCAGGGGTGGCGTCTGGAGGTGCCGCGGGCAGAAAAGGAAGCGTGGGGACACTGGAGGTGGCTCCTTCTGTCACTTTTCATGAAGCAAGAGAGACACAAAACTGTGACTTGCCTTTGCATCATCACTGTTTTCCTTCGGCATCTTCGGGCAGGCACGGAGCTTGGGGGGGGGGGTGTGTAGACACACTCCCAAATTTCTGCAGAGAATGCTTCAACACGAAAGGCTGTCCCCAGTTTCGCTGGACGACAAGCCGTTTTCAGCATCCCGGCGGCTGCTGGCGTCCTGCTGTTGCTTGCCTCCCCCGTCCGCACTGCCTGCCTGGTGGTCTTGCTAAGAAGGGTGAGGTTTGGAGCCTCTGAGCTCCGCCTCTGCCCACCTGCTGTTCCTTAGAAACATCTCACGGTGATGAGGCTCCTGCCACCAACATCTCAACCCGAGCCGTCCCCGTTCCTCTTGCCAATGACTCCCCTTGCTACCTGCAGTCACCTCCACTCAGGGATCCCCAGGAACCTCGGAGGTGACATGTCTGAGCTGCGCCTGTGCCTCCCGGGGTCCCCCGGCTCAGGGACCCACCCAGGGCCTCTCCTGCCATCACCCCTCTGTTTACATCTCTGGGCTCTCCATTAGTTTTCTGACTTGAGAAACTTTTTGAAAGTTTGTGCATGAGATGAAATCCATTCTGTCACTACATTTCCTTGAGAAAAAACACCAAAGAACACACAAACAACCTTCCAGCTGTCATGGGAACAGACGCGGTGCCCTTCCCTCTTCTCGCCACGATCATCGGGTCCTCCCGGGTGCTTGCATCCCACGTTCCCGACAAATGATACTTTAGTGAAGTTAAATGCATGTGATCTTGCTTCCCCGTCAGGCCGTTCCAGGAGCGAGATCTCTGGATGGCTGGGAGATATGCCCCCCTGAGCAGCACTTAGCTGGCCAGCTCCCTGGGGGCCAGGACCCCGAGAACCCTCCAAGCTTTTGCAGGTGTTAACATTTCATATTTAATAAGCTTCAAGATGGGTGAGCACCAGGTTAAGAGATTCAACAGAAACCTATCTTTACCTGGAATTTCCAGTTGAATTATTCATGGCCAAAAAGCCTTCCTGAAAGTGGATGGTCTTTGTCAACATGGGGGGTCTGGAGACATTCCTCACGGGAGTCCTCCTCGAGATGGTGGTGCCCTCCCCAGGACAGTGGAGTCCTCCCCAGGATGGTGGAGCCCCCCCAGGACACCAGAGTCCCCTAGGATGGCAGAGTCCCCCCCAGGATGGCAGTGCCCTTCCCAGGACAGCGGAGTCCTCCCCAGGACGGCAGAGTCCCCCACAGGATGATGGAGTCCCCCCCAGGATGGCAGTGCCCTCTCTGTGCAACGTGTTTGGGGTGGAAGGCGAGGCAACCTTTGTCACTCTTGGTGCCTCTCACACTGGGAAGTGCACAAAAAAGCCAAGAAATTGGGGGGGACACTCCAGTGGGGGCTTTGGGCCTTCTAAGGGTAAGGAGAGGGTAGCCTGCACCCTGGACAGTAGAGACTCCTGCCTTTCAGATCCTGACACACATCGATAAGCCTCCTTCGTCTTCGTACCGTGAGCTCCATGGGCGGGCACAGGCCGTGCAGGAGCTGTAGGGACGGGCGATGCGGGCCCCACGGAGCCCGCCCTGCAGGCACGGAGGCTGCAAGAAAATCAGCCAGGAGCTCTCAGCACTGCTGAGACTTCAAGCTTTTAGTTGTCGGCATGCTTTGCCCCCTCTTTCGCCCCATCTTCAGGGATGTTGAATCGCTTTATTCCCCCCTGGATCATCTCTCTATGCAGCAAACCCCAGCCGGCTCTCTGACCTTTCTGAGGCATTCCTCAAGCTCTGGGCCAGTGGGTCTAGCCCTTTAAGGACTCTGCCTGTGCCTGGTGAGAGCTCCTAGTCCAGAGTGTTGCACAGGCTGTGTACTGCACCAGGTTGGATGATTCTAGCCCTCAATCCCCTGGCTCAGCTCTGAGCTCTGGTAGAGGCTGTGTCTGGGTACCATTTTCTAAGTGGCATGAACACACCCGATAAACCAGCATGCCTGCCTTCAGGCCCTAAGATGTCCAAGGTGCCCAGTTTGGTTATGAATGGCCCAATGTCACCTGCCTCGTAGCCCGGCTGTACTCTTTGCCCTGGTGTCTGCCCATCTTTGCTGCTGCCTTGGCCATCCTACACTGTGTCTTTCTGGTCTAGCCCTGACTACATTTTCCTGACTCCTACTTGGGTTCCTCTTTCTTCCTGAGTCTCTCTCCTCCCTCTTCCAGTCTGGCATTTCCTCCAGCTGCCTTCTGGGTGATGTTCACCTTGGCTTGGCTGACATAGGGCCCTGCCTTCTGTGTGTGCACGGCCAGCACAGCCCTGCCTTACCACAGCCTTCCACCCTGGGGTCAAAATCCTTCTCTCTGACAGAGGTTGCAGCCTCCCCGGCTCTTCCTTTCACTCCATGAGGGAGCCCCAGTGAAAGGCTGCTGGCTTCTGCCCAGCCTCTGCTCTCCGCTTGTAACTACAGCGTCAAAATGAAGTCCAGTTGTCCCCAGGCTTCCAGTCCCTAGAGTGCTGACACAGCCCAAATGTGTTAAACTCGGTGCTGTTCATGTCAAGGATGCTCTCGGTGGGGTTGTGGTCCTAATTCAGTATGGAGGGGAGGCAGCAGGGTGAAGACTAGAGAAGACATTAGCTTTCTGTCCCAGCAATGGTGGAGCTCTGGGGCTGGAGGGCTGCCGGGGGACTGGGGTAGGAGCCAGGTGTTTGTTTTCATCTCCTGGTCTAGGAAAAGTCCTCTGCTATTTTCCTCTGTCTCCCACCAGCTCCATTGTTAGGCTCTCAGCACTCACTTGCCCTCACATTCTTCCGGAGGCCATTATTCTGCCCTCCCAACAGGGCTGTTGGCATCCAGTGTCCTTCTTCCCATCAGAAGAGTTAGGGGTCCCTGGGTTTGTGTCCCAGCCCTGCCTCTATGGATGCATGTGGGCCACTTTCCAGAAGCTCAGTATCTCAGGGACGTCACACCATGGGCAACGTTCCTCACTGCTCGGGCTTCAGAGGGTTAACGGAAGAAGGGTGTGGGGCGTCTCTGGCAGCATGGCTGGAAAAAGACAGAAGCTCCTGATGGGGGTGATGGTGGAGCTCCTGGGGCCTCAGGCGGATCCAGCTTTTGCAGGCTACCAGCTCCTCTGGTGAGGAAGTCTTTTCTCTCTACACGGTGGTGTTCAGGAGTGACAGCGGCTTCTGTGTCAGCCTTCTTGCCCCGCATTTTGTCGTTTGCCTCTGGCTGGCTGGATCTTTGTATTCATTTCCCATATAACCAAATACCACCGAGTGCACAGCTTGACCAACAGAAATGTATTGTCTCACGGCTCTGGAGGCTGGAAGTCCAAGATCAAGGAGTCAGTGACGTTGGCTTCTCCTGAGACTTCTCTCCTTGGCTTGCCAACAGCCATCTTTCTGCTGTGTCCTCACATGGTCTTTCCTCTGAGCACGTGCATTCTTGGTCTCTGTGTAGGTCTCTCCACATTCCCTCTCCTCATAAGGACAGTCAGGTTGGACTAGGGCCCACCCATGTAATCTCATTTAACCTCAAGCACCCCTTTAAAGATCTTACCTCCAAATACAGATACATTCTGAGGTGTTGGGAATTAGGATTCAACATATGAATTTTGTGGGAGCACAATTCAGTCCCTACCAGTTCCCCTGAACAAGGCACCCCACCTCCCTGGACTTCAGTTTTTTCATCAGTAATATGGGGATGATGACTGTGATGGTGATGATGATGGTGGTGATGATGGTGGTGATGGAGATGGTGATGGTGATGATGATGGTGATAAAGATGGTGGTGGTGATGATGATGGTGGTGATAGTGGTGATGATGGTGATGAAGATGATGATGGTGGTGATGATGGTGATGGTGGTGATGATGGTGATGAAGATGGTGATGGTGATGATGATGGTGATGGTGGTGATGATGGTGATGAAGATGGTGATGGTGATGATGATGGTGATGGTGGTGATGATGGTGATGGTGATGGTGGTGATGATGGTGACTGTGAGGGTGATGGTGGTGTTGGTGGTGATGATGGCCCCTGTCCACTAGCTGTGGTGAGGGTTAAAGGAGTTAATAAATGTAAAGTGGAGGAGTCAACGTCATATAAATCTTAGCTGTTATCACTTTTCTTATTATAATGCTTTTCTTAAACACATAATTACCAAAAATCCCTGTGAGCTGGTTTTTGGTCTGTCATAGACCTGAGAGTGAATCATCAAAGAACCTATTAGTGGCAGACACCGTGAGACATGACGGATGACAGCCTGACACCCCAGAGGGAAGCAAAAACGATTTAACGGCAGCCTCCACACTGCACTCCCTGTAACCAAACCAGTGCATCTGCACAGAGAACTTTACTCACTTTAAAAAGCCCAGTTATTTTCCCGGGTTAGGGAGGCAAGGAAGTGCATCATTTATTTCAGAAAAGTTTCCACCCTTACAGCACAAAGTTTGGGGATCTGAAAGCATGACAGACAACTCAAGGAGTGGTAGGTACAAACCTGGGCCTTTTCAGTGTGCCCCTGCCTTTTCACTGTAACCTGCTAGCTCTGTAATTAATTACAAATAAATAAATAAATAGTAAAGCACCCACCCCCAAGAAAGGGGACCATAATAGTCAAAGCTTTGACAGAAATCAGGTTGGTTAGGAAAAAATCATTTGTGGCAGCTTTTCCCCAAATTGCAGAAACAAGTAAGGCCACAGATAGCATATTCTTAGCGTTTAGTTTGGTGTCATATTTTTATCTTCAAATAATGATTATAAATATACAGGATACTCCACTTGTGGGTAATAGCCAGGATGTTCTTGGTCCTTGCGATGGGATTCAGCGTATTGCCGTCTCATTGTCTGCTAGAACTTCGCTCACAGGTGAGGGATGCTCTCCCCGTCTGCCTCCTTAGCACCGTGGGTAGCGAGGTGCTTTGGAATCCAGAGGGTAGGCGGGTCCCACAACTCCGTGTTGGCTAGTTAACATCTCTTGGTTCTGAAGCCACTCGTGACACCTTGCGACTAATATCTTCATGGTCCTTGCCACCAAGTAAGCCTAGAGAGTATAGGAGGGCACATATTGCAAAACCTCCACACTTGTATATAAAAACACAACACAACACAAAATAAAACTTGAAGTCTTCAAGGTTTTGATAAAGAGTCAAAAATCTTCTATGGAACGTAAGAACTAAATGAAGCATGAGAGACTATGGACTCTTAGAAACAAACTGAGGGCTTCAGAGGGGAGGGAGGTGGGGGAATGGGACAGGCTGGTGATGGGTAGTAAGGAGGGCACGTATTGCATGGTGCACTGGGTGTTATACGCAACTAATGAATCATCAAACTTTACATCGAAAAAAATTTAATAAAAAAAAGAGTCAAAAATCTTTTAATTTTGCAAGTGAAAACCTGACTGGCCAAGCCCATGGAGATGCCATTCCAAGAACTCTCCTACCATCAGGGATCCCTTGGATCCAAGCTGCTTTGGCCCAAGTCCCCAGCAAAGGTGTTCAGAAGCTCATGACGGCACACTTTCTTTGTATCTTTATAAAGAGCAGGGCTACTCGTGGCTCCAAGCACCTGAGGGTCAGAAGTGGCTTCTTGGAAGAAGCCAAAATATTTCCCCCTCTTTTCAAACCCAAGTTTCAGCTGAAAGGCACCCGGGGGAAGGGGTGGCTTGGCAGAGATGAACATGTTTTGTTACAGAGTGCTCTGTGCTCCTGGAGAGAGCCGGGATGCTGCACAGATGTCTGGTAACATTGTTATTCACCACCACTGCTGGAGCGGTTGCTTCTGTCCCTAGAGTCCCAGGGACTGGGATTTCAGCTGCCCTGCACAATTAAGGGACCACCTCAGGGGAATTGAGCTAAGGGCCCTGCCCCTACCCATTCCAAATAAGCAGGTGGGAGAGAATGCTGGTGTTTATGGGCTGAGCTGGGGTCCTTCAGTGGCCCCTGAGAGGTTATTATATATCCCCTGGTCCAGATGCCCATCCCTCAAACTTCTTCTGGCCGGCAGCCCCTCTTCATGCCAGCAGGTGGCAAATAGACTCTGGGCACAATTTATCTTTCCTTCAGGTTTGCCAGAATAGGTTTCACCAGAAACTTCTCCGGGCTTCTGAGATTGCTCCATTAAGTTAAACGTCTTTAATCTGGCTCATTTCGCAGCCATTCATTTTAATCATGCAAAGGTCAGCTGTCACTGCACAAATGTTAGACTTAATTTGTTTTCTTGATGCACATCATATCGGTGATAATTTGGCCCAATTTTTAGTCACTTGTCAATGGGGAACTGCAACGGGTAGGGTCACCAACAGTGGAGGTGGGGATTGCAGATGGTGGAGGGGCCTGATGGGGCAGGGGCGCTGAGGCCAGCAAGCTCCAGGAACTTGTGCCTCTCAGTCCTCAGACTATGGCTCTGCAGCGGTGGCAGTGTGGATTTGAGACAAATTGCTGTTTTTTTTTTTTCCTAAGTGTGTGACTCACATGTACATGAGCCTTCATCCTTTGCTTTTCCCCTTCTTTAGAGCAAGAGTTTGCATTTTGGGAGCTGTTCTCTTACCTTTTCAGGGTGGAGAGCAGCTATAGAAGGCAGACGGGACCTCCCGACCCCTCCCCACCCTCCTGCTCCTTCTCCAGCCCCATCTTCCTGTCTCCTGTCCCTGCTCATCTATTGCAATGTCCCACGTTGAGTCCTGAAATGGAGACTCTTAGGTCCTTGCAAGCTTTTGTACTGACCACAGATTTCCCTGAGCTGGTAGGAGACCCCCCAAGAAAGACCTTGGAAGCATGGCCAGGCACTGCATGGGAAAGGGAATTCACCCTTTGACGTGTGTGGCATGGCACCATGTGCTCCGGAGCCCGAAGCCTCCACAGAGGAAAAACCCAGAACAGCAAGTCCATACTCATTAAGTGCTATGTGTCTCATAACATCCATACTCACATGCCCACAAGGAGAAGGGTTTGATGTGGGGCTGGGCAGGTGGGGAGTGTTTGTCTTCTTTATCAAATGTCATTGTGTCTTTTTATACATCACCCAACTGATGGTCTGCAGCTCCTTAAACTCAACCTGCCTAGAGCTTGGCTTGTCTTCTCTGAGCCCGTCACCCACGCTGCTCCTGTCCCCCATTGTCAAGTCATCGTTCAGCCATTGTGCACCTGTATCCTCTTCTCCATGTCCCCACCTGGCCCATCTTCTGTCCCCTCCAGTGTCTCCCAACCCACCTCCCCCTCCAACACTGCACTCTTGCTGCTGTGCTGGAGGCCCTTTGTGACCCTCACCTGGACTGGGGAGTCCATCCTTTACCAGTTGTTAGTGAAGAGCAGCAGAACAGGCAACCCCCAATATGCCACTTTGGCATAAGGATTATTTTGAGCTGAAGACAATTGAGAAGAAGCAGATACAAGAAAAACTCCCTGCCCTCTCTCTGTCTGCCTAAAAGCAGGACATAAATTTGTGAAGATGTCCCTCTCCCCTCTGAACGAGGAAGGACAGAAGTTAATCACCAGAGACAACACCAGACCTTGATCAGCACCAAAGACTGCACTAGAGGCGCCTACACAACAGACCTTACCGACCACCCCTTGTCTTCCACTCCCCCATGCCCTTGCCTGCACACAATTTGCCGCCCTAGAGACTCAAAGCCCTCTTCGCTTGCCTTTTCACTTCTCCACAAATGTGTTGTTCTGTTGCTAAGGTTTTATATAAGCCTGAGTTCTAACCATGGTTTTGAGTTACTCTCTCTGAGAGCTCCCGTGTGTGTGCATGATGTACATATTATTAAACTTCTGTTTGTTTCTCTGGTTAGTCTGTGTTTGTCAGTCTAATTTGTGGGGCTCCAGCAATAAACCTGAGGAGCGTAGGGAAAGATTTTGTTTCTCCCCTACATTGTCGTGAGTACTTGCTTAACCTCTTTCTCCCCACATGGGTTGTGAGATCCATGGTGGGAGGAGTCAGGGCTGCTTTTGTTTGTCACCATTTCACCTACACATGTCATGGTGCCTGGCACATGGCTGAATAGTCATGAATAAATGAATGATGAAGTGACTCATCTCTGTGGCTGTACCTCCCCTGCCTATCCTTGGCTCTTTCTGCACATAAGCAACAACTACTACTGTTCCTAGTGCAGCAATGACTCTCTCTGAGCCCTGGCTGGACTAGGCACCAGGCCAAGCATTCTACACACATCATTTCAACAACAGCCCTGGGTGATGTGTACTGTGTTGCCCACTTTACAGAGAGGTGAAGTAATTTGCCTTAGGGTCACAGCTCATGTCTCTCCTGACCCCAGAGCCATGCTGGCAGACACTGGGTCCTCTCCGCCTGATAAATACGAAGGAGTCTCCACCTAAGGGACTTCTGGTGACTCCTCAGCATCATGCCGCCTCTACCTGGAAGTGCAGGTCTCAGCAGGAGATTCGGCTTGGCTCAGATCTGCTTGGCTAGTCTCATTTCCTCACTTCTCCCACTCCGCCCCTGGTGTAGGGCAGCTTCCCCCCAGAAGCCCCTGATTCTGGAATTTTCCAATGATGATGGCTCCTCTTGGGGCTGCCTCCCTACTTAACGTATCAAACTCCTACTCATCTGTGAGGTACAGCTCACATAGCACCGCCTCCTGCAAGTCTTCCCTGATTGTCGGAGGGCAGCACTGGGTTCTGCCTCTTCTCCCTTCCACCTGACCCTTAGGAAGTTGCTCAGTAATGGCTTCAAAGTGGAGGCCTCAGTGGCCTTGAAGACCCTGCTTCATGAAGCAGTGTGTTCATGTAAGCCATCCTGTGCCTCTGTGTCTCTCCTCGGGCCAGCTGGCAGGGTTCCTGGTAGGTGCAAGGCACTCAGTGAATGTTCAGAGAATAAGTGAATGAATATTGCTAAGCCAGCGTGCTCACATTTTAAGTTAAGAACTAAAGAATTGATGGTGTGTGACACATGCAGTCCAAGACTGATGCATTAGTGGCAAACATCCCGCTAAAGAAAGAAACAGCATCTCTTACGTTGCCCTGGACAATGGAGTCACCTCTTCATTCTTGGAAACAGAACGAAGGGAAATGGGATTGTGCAGGATATCTCTCCTTATTCCTTCTGTGTTTCTCTGTCCAATATGTAGCAGCACTGGGGTCCGTCCCAGATGGAGTGCTTTCTCTGTACGAGACACTGACATCAAGAACAACAGCAAAGAGTCAGGTGAAGATAGCTTTGCATTCTTTGCACCCAGACTTGATAGCTGTGCCCCCTTCTTAGAGATCCATAATAGGCATTAGCACAGCAAAGGTTTAGGTGAAGCATGAACTAAAGAAACCTGTTTTTTGGGACACTCTGGGTTCCAGAATGTTCTTCATTGCAGGACTTCCCAGAGCTTTTAATGTGTGCATCTGTGCTATGAATTTCTGAAAGGAGGATGCTGCAAAAATTTTGCCACAGATTGTTTTTATTTGGGGGCATCTCATTTTGGGAATTTGATCACAACAATGACTAGGATAGCTAATGTTTATGGGCTAGTGACTGTGTGTGGGGCACCAGGCTAATCACTCACTTAGAATGACATGTTCTATCCTCACAACGACCCTGTAGGGGCTAGTGTGTCATTCCCACTCACTCAGGAGACTGACGCTCCCTTCAGGTTTGGGCCGCCTGGCCGCCGTGTCTCACGCTGCTCCTGGCTGAGATGCTTTGTGCTGAGGGTTTCTTGCACCCAGCTTCCCCCGAGCATGCAGGCTGAGCCCAGATCCCTGTAGTCAGCAGCCTTTGTGGCACCTCTTGGGATGCTTTGTGCTCCTAAAATGGACCTGGTGAAACTCAGTCAAGGCTATGTCCTCTCTCTTCCCTCCTCCCCAACCCTGCAAACCGTCCTTGTCTTGTCTTTTCTGATCCCAGTGAAGGGTGATCTGTATTCATGTCTTGGGGCTGCCAAAACAAAGGACAACCAACCAGGGGCTTTAGACAGAGGAACTCATTCACAGGTCTGGAGGCTGAAGTCCCAATTCAAAGCGTTGACAGGGCCATGCTTGCTCCAAAGGCTCTGGCAGAGGATCCTTCCTTGCTCTTCCAGCTCCTGGTGGTGATTGCCAATACTGGCCTGTAGATGCATGACTCCAATCTCTGCTGCATGGGCACACAGCCTTCTCTGTGTTCATTTTCACTTCCCATAAGGGTATAGGTCATATTGGATTGGGGCCCACCCTAGCTGAGTGTGACCTCATCTTGATTGGATTATGTCTGTAAGGACCCTATTTCCAAATAAGGTCACATTCACAGGTATGGAGGATTCACCATATCTTTTTAATGATTTTTTTTATTATATTATGTTAATCACCATATCACCATATCTTTTTAGGGACACAATTCAACCCAAGACAGGTGCCCCCCACACAGGTGCTCCACCCAGGAACTGGCCAATCCTCGATTCCGTTTTCCTCATCCTTCGTCCCTGTGCAGTCAGCCCCCTCCTCCACATCTCCTGACTCCATCTCCCTCTCCACCTGCTCCCTGGACCTTCATCCTTCACCATTTATGCCCAAATCTCTGCCCCCATCTCCTGCCTGGTGTTATATCAGGCAAGAGCCATTTAGAGTTTCTTTGTGTTCCAGATGCAGCTCAAAGTTGGGGGTGGAAAGGTAAGACTGAGACATGTTCCCTGAGTTTATCATCATGGAGGAGATGAACAGACACACTGGCAAGTCAACACACAATACAGTGCTGAGTGCTGGCCCTTCTTTGGGGAAATAAGGCAGGACAAAGCGAGGGAGAAATGCCAGTGGGAGTGGGAGGCCAATGTAGGGTGTTAGGAAAGAGAATCTGAGAATGGGGGGAGTGCTGGGGACAGCAAGGGGAAGGGCCTGGGAGTGGTGGGAGGTGGATGGAGAGGAAGTGGGTGGGATCCATGACTGTGAGGCCCAGAGCCTAGGGCTCAGTCGCATGTGGTGGGAAGGCACTGTGGTGTGGTAGGACTTGTCCCTTACTTGTTGGGAGGACAGCTGTGCAGCTGGGGTGTGGGAAAGACCTGGAGAGAAGCAACAGTGTGAGTAGGAAGACATTCAGGGAGGTTCTTCTCAACGTCCAGATGTGTTCTGCTGGCGGCTTGGATGAGGCATAGCAGTGTGGGTGGTGAGGAGTGGTGGGATGGGGTCATTTCTGGATGCGAGGTAACAGGATTTGTCTGTATTCCTAGCTGCCTGTGGCTCTAATTATGTGCAGGGCACTGATGTAAGAGGTATTGCTATTCCCATTTTATAGATGAGCAAACTGAGGCACAAGGAGTCTCTTCTAATGACTGAGCCTGGAGATGTCAGGGAATGGAGCTCTAGGTCTCCTGCATCCGCGGCCTCCTCCAAGTAGCCTGCTCTGCTGAGCCTGCTGGTTCAACTCCTTCCAGAAAATCTCTCCCCCGCCCCGGGTTTGGGGCAAAATGGTCCCCCTGCCTGGGGGCATGGCCAACGTCAGAGGCCATTTGTTAGGGTGCTGCTGATGTCACCAGTGAGGAGCGGATCCCTTCCCAACCGTCGCTTTCCTGTGGCCACTACCATGGCTAGAAGTCCATCACTTCAGGCCCTTCCCAGAGCCAGGTGGGTTTAGCACGCCTCTCTGCCTGTGACAGGACGTGCGAGCTCAACAGCTGCTCGGACTCAGCCCAGCCGGGGGAGAATGGTCCTGTGATACTCAAACTGTTACCTACCAGGAGGCTAGAGGCCTTGTGTTCATAAGAAACTCCTTCCTTTCCCATTGATCACGGTCCTCACCTCCTGGGGAGTCTGGGGACCTTCTGGAGGTTGTGGTTTCATGCTGGACGAGATATTAGTTTAGATGTCCTCTGGCTCTGGTAGAACAGAGTTGCAGAAGAAAGCAAGATCAATGCAAAGATGTCACCATAAAATGGAGTGTGGTCTCGCTGGAGGCGGCGAACCATCCCAATCAAAGAATTTATCTTGCCAACAAGCTGAAAGCAAGATTGATGGTGCCCCACTCAGAAGGGAGTCAACTGGCCAGTATAATTCTTCCACTGGGTTCTCAGGGTGACACCTGCAGAATATGAATTAACCCAACAGGCAGATGGGGCTGATAAAAAGTCCCTTTCCGTGTACCAGGATGACATGAGAATGGCTTTGATCTTTCCATTCACAGCGATCGAAGCCTTTGTAGGGTTTGCATCAGAAGGCTGGTCAGTTGGGCACGCCCTGGCCCTCCTCCTGGATGTTCCCACAGTCGACAGCGCTCAGCGTGGTGCGTAAAATCAATATCACATATTTCTGGGCCAGGAAGGGTTTAGACTTTCAGGGTCAAGGATGTGTAGGTGAGTCTCCAGGTGTGAGATGCCAGCTGATGGCTTGTTTCCCAGGGCTGGACTGGTGCCATCCATCTCAGTCCCCTCGGGAAGCTTGCTTGCTCCAGAGCATGGCCCCAGGGCACGGCTGGGAGGGCAGCTGGGCCCAGCAGGGAGGCCTGGCCCTCCTCTGGGGCTTTGAGGTGTGCCGTTGTGCTTGCTGCCCGGACATTCCGACAGGAAGCTTTTGTGAGTCACCGGAGAGGGAATCTTTCAAAACTAACCACGCGTGGCTCCAGTTTGCAAAGCATCCTGATGCTGCCAGCCTTTCATTAGCTGTGCTGTGACTGGGGACTCGGGGGTTACCAGCTCACAGGCTGCAAGGGACAGTTTTGAGTGACTAGAAGCAGGAGCGACATGTAGTAACTGGCGAGTGGGTTACGGCTGGAAGGGGCAGTGGGTCACCTCCCCCAAGCCATCTTTCACAAATAACTGTCCCAAGCCCAGGGAGGAGACAGGACTGGCCAAGGTCACACAAGGAAGAAATGGCAGAAACAGACTCCTGAGCCCTTCCAGGGCTGTGTTCTGAAATGCCTGCTTCATGCCCTCAGGAGCAGAAGGGGGCCCACATGAGGTCATTCTCCGCTTCCTTAAGGTCCACAGAGGATGGCCAACCCCATTAGTACCAATAGTGGAGGCCAGGCCCCCCACCTTCCCCCTGCCCCACTACCTTTCACTGGACCAGGCAACTAGCAAGGATTTGGGGACAGAGGCACCTGTACCCACACACCTCTCTGTGTGTGTCTGAAGTGGTATCCGGGGGTTTTGATTTCCATTTCCACTAATCTTGTCACATGTATCTTGGCCATTTGTCCATCTTCTTCCAAGAAATATCTATTCCTTTGACATTGTTAGGTGGAATATTTATCTTCATTGTTGAGTTGTGAGGGTTCCTTCTATATCTCGATAAAAATCCCTTACAAGATAAAGAATTTGCAAATATTGTCTCCCACGCTGCGGGTTGTCTTTTAACTTCCTTGAAGGTGTCCTTCGAAGCACAAATGTCCTATTTTGCCTATTTTTTCTGGAGGTGAAAGGGCCCATGGTGGCTCCCTCCCAACCTGGAGAAGACAGCCATGAACAGGAGTGAAGGGGACCAGGACCCCTGGATGCTGGGGGTGCCCCGAGAGGCAGAGGCCCGAGGAGACAAGGCGGGTGGACGGCTGGCAGCTCACTCACGAGCCCCGAGGACGGCACAGCTGCTCTCTACCCGTCGTATTACACCAAACTGTGAAGAGACTCGTCCTTCCCATTTGGAAAGTTTCATGTCTCATCGTAATTAGACTTGGCTATCCGGAACAAGCAAACTAACAAGCAAAAGAAAAAGAGAGAGAACGGGGGGTGGGGAGGAAGAGAAAGATGCAGAACTCGTCTCACTTGGCTGTCAGCCATCTCCGAAAAATAGTTGGCAAATGATGTTGAGTTTCACATAAATAATTGCAGAAAGTAGCAATCTCTCACGGGAGTCAAGAGGCCCAAGTTGTTCCTACTTGTAAGTTCTCCTTTAAACAACTTCAAAATGTCACTCGGTGAGCGGAGCTGCAGGAGACATTCTTCAAGCAGGTGAGCACTTGGCTGGGCGCCCGCGCCTTGGAGGAGAGAGCTCTCTGCTCCGGAGGGTTGAGAAGGAGCTTCTGGGCATTGCTTCCCTCCGTCCCTCGATCAGGGGGTTCAGCCCTTCCTCCTTCCCTCTGCACCCCTTCCAGGCATTGAGCTCGGTGCGAGCTAGCGGTGGTGCTGGACACACCCCCAGACGCAGGGTCTAAGGAAGCCCACTCCTGTAGGACTTGTCTAGAAAGGGCCTCGCAGTCCCAGACTTACCGAGCAGACCTTTGGGGGAGCGTGCCTGGGAGGTTTTCTACTGGGGACACTGCCCTGCAGGGACCACATGGGGTCTGGGTTGACTCTTGAAGGATTTAGATAGATTTGCTCACCTTCACGGAGTTGGCAGGCCCCCCGGGACAGGAGGGACACCCTGGACTGGAGGGTGTTGGTGCAGAATGAGGGGGCATTTGGAACCCCCGAAGCATCAGCTGGGTCTTCCTGTGTCTCCGTGCCATGGCAGAAGGAGGCTCCCGGGGGCATCCTGAGTACCAAGGCTTTTCTCACTGCTGTGATGATGCCTCTCGTGTTTCTCAAACCTCTTTCTCCCCACTCCGTGTCCTTGTTCTTCTGTGGAAACTTTCTTGCCTTTTAGCTGTAAAAACCTGTCTTTTCTTCTGTCCTTGAGGTCGGCCATGGTCGCATCTATCAGTAAATCATAATCACTGCATACCGGATCTTAAGTATATTCTCCTAATCAGTGGATTTATACAAAACTACAGAGTAGCCTTGACCTAATGCTCCAAAGAGATCTCTGGGATATTACAGACAGTCAGGAAGTATTTTTTTTCTAATGGAGAACTAACAACTTCTTGGAGAAATTCCCCCTGGGAACTACAGCACCACCAGGACTACGGTTGTTTCTGCCTTTTCTCCCCATCTTTCTTCCCTTCCACTAACTTTCGGTGGCAGAAGAGAAGCCAAAGGAAGTGGAGGATGGTGGAGAAGAGCGGCCCCAGCCAGGGGCAGCTGCAAAAGCAGGACCAGCAGGCCGCTGGGTATGTAGGGAGTCTGCGAGTCCCTCTCCCTCCACCTGGCAAGTGTGTCCTGAACACCTATTATGCTCCAGGCACTGGAGACACATCAAAGCAGACAAGAATCCTTGCCCACGTGGAGATCAATTTCTACTGGAGAAGACAGACAATAAACCAGTTAAATCATAAAACACATGATAATTCAATGGTAAATGCTAAGGATAAAAGCAGAGCAGGGAAGGGGGATGGGAAGTGTGTGGGGGCATCCAGTGTCAGAGAGAATAATGCCTGAGAAGGCGGTATTTGAATAAAGATGTGATATTGGAGGGAAGGTGACATGGGGAGACCTGGAGTGGGTGTGTGGGCACTGGAGCCTAAGGGCAGTGGCCCCACAGAATAAGAAAGGTCAGAAAGACTGAGAGGGGTGATGGCCACGGAGTTGCAGGAGCTGAGGTCAGGGAGGTCATGGGGCAAATTGCAGAAGGCCACCCACGCAGGTCCTTGAGTGAGACGGGAAGACTCCACAGCAGGTGCTTGGACCCGCATTCTACAAGGCTCTTCCCGGCTGCTCTGCTGAGCGTGAAGCACAGAGGGCACAGCGTGGGGATGCTGGAGGCTATGATGTAGCCCTGGGGACGGGTCACAGGTAGCAGTACGGTGCCAGCAGTCAGTGGATGCTGGGTATATTTTGAAAGTAGAGGCCAAAGCACTTGCTGACTCTAGGGCATTGGCTCCCGCTCTGGGAGGAACGGAGGTGCTCCTTCCTGGGATGATGCAGACCAGGGGATGAGCCATTTGGGATGCAGTGGAGATCTGAGGTGCTTCTTAGAAATCTCGAGTGGAGTGGTTGTGCGGGTCTGAGTTCAAGAGTTAGGACAAGATGCAGTACTGGTTTGGGAGCTGTCAGTGGTAGATGGTCTTTGAAGGCACGACGGTGAGAAAACCAGGAATAATAGCTATTGTTTATTGAACGAGTGTTAATTTGTTTGCATTTATCAACTCATTCAATCGTTTCAACCATCCTATACATTAGGTATTCTCTCAGTGTCCTGTTTTGCAGACGAGGACATTGAGGCGTAAGGAGGTTGCATGACTTAACAGAGGTTCTTCAAGCTGGCCACTGTTGGAGCAGGGCTTCCCGTCCAGGGCGAGGACTTCTGAGCACTGCGTGGGGCCGGACTGGGGTGGCCTCCAGACTTTGGCTAGAGAAAAACCAGGCCTCCACCCAGGTCCCATGACAGCTGCTAGGAAATGGGTTCTGCCAACATCCTACAGAGGCTTGGGTGCAGGTTGCTCCCCACCGAGCTTCCGGATGAGAACACGGCCCGGTCGACCACTGATGGCAGTCACTCCTGTGCACACCGTGTATACAATTCTCTTCTCACTGCATGAGCACTTGGAACTTGCTCTTGGAGACTTTTCCTCCTCCAGAGGGTTTTGCTTGGGAGTGGTGGAAGTGAATGTGTCTGCGAGCATGTTTTCTTGTGGTACGTCACAGGTTGGGGGAAGCCCTGGGGGTGAGGGACAGGCCCCGTAGATGGGGTGCTGGAGTCCCTGGCTGAGACTGGAGAGTTCAGCCACTGCATCTGAGTTTGTCTACACAACACAAGCAGCCAGACATCAGGCCTGGCTTTGAAGTTCATGGAGTTCAGCTTCGACTTTGAAGGATGGGAGCTCCCTTGAGTCACTTAAAGAAGGGAGCCTGGATTGTCCCCTGCAAAGGGAAAGGCCAGGCCTGCCTCGTCCACGACTGTGGCTCTGGGGCCAACCTTTGTGCTCAGTACATATTTGTGGAATAGGCATGTGGGTGGATGGTGGAAGAGCCTTCTGTGGGGCTTACTTCCTGGCACTTTTCTCCTTGTTAGTGCCCACACAGCCCACCCCTTGCTCGGGAGACTTCACGTTTCATTTGTAGCTGCTGCACGGGACCTCTTGCCAGGCCCCCTGACAAACAGTGGCTTTGGGTAGCATTTCAGAGCTGAGTGTTTTTATATTAGTTTTCATGGCTGTGTAACAAATTGCCACAAATTCAGTGGCTTAAAATGATACCTGTTTATCATCTCACAGCTTCTGTGGGTCAGGAGTTTGGGCTCAGCCTGAGGGGCCTCTGCTCAGAGCTGCACACAAACCACCACTTCTTGTCAGCCAGGCTGTGTTCTCATCTGGAGGCTGGACTGTGGAGGGCCTGCACTCACGCTCCCACAGGCTGTTGGCAAGAGACATTTCCTTGCAGCTGTGGGACCAGGTGTCTGGAATTTTGCTGGCTGGGGCCTGGAGGCTGCCCGTGGCTCCTTGCCAGGTGGGCATCCTCAAACAAGTGGCTCAGTTCGTCAAGCCAGCAAGGAGAATCTGTGGCTCGGTCCACCAACACGGAGTGTTTTGTAACATAACCCAGTCACGGAGGCATGTGCCGTCACTGCTCTCCTTTCTACTGGTTAGAAGCAGCTCACAGGCCTGCTCACACTCATGGGGCGGGTTCCAGGAGGTGGGAGTCATTAGGGGCCATGGCTTCTACTAACCCTCTGGGAGTCAGTGTGGGCCTCATCCTCTTCAGGAAGCTTCAGGGCCGTGGAGACTGTGGGGTGGACTCAGCTGGCATCTCCCTTCTGTCCACCCCTCCTCCAGGCACTGAGCCGGATGCATTGGCAGACAAGACCCCTGTCCTCAGAGAGCTACCATCTCATGGGGGAGACCGATGACACACACATGGGCTGATACATAGAAGAAGTTGTGTCAGCTAGGACGGGACCAGGAGGGGAATAAACAGCATGACAGACTGTTCAGAAGCTGTCCAGAAGAGACTGTTCCTAGGGTGATTGGTGAAGGCTTTTCTGAGTAGGTGTCCCACAAGCCATGGGAGTCAGTGTGGGGACTGTTCTGTGCTGGGAGGAGGTCGACCCACTTCCATGCACACCCCGTTCCCATCCCTTTAACCTCCCCAGTCCTATCTCGCAGCCTCAGACGCAGAGGAAACACCCGACAAGCCAGTTAGCACAATGTTGCAAGTCTCTCACCAGCTGAAAATGTCCCTTCTGCAGCCGGTGGCTGGGATCTGGGGACGTGGGCCAAGTGTGGCCCCAGGCGTCGATGCTGCTCACACCTTCACATTTCTCATTCATTTACACACTCAGGCATGTGCCCAGAATCCCCTTCTCTCACAGAAAAGTTTCTGCCCAGCACTTTCCGCTTCTCAGAGATTTAAATATATATATATGTTAAAGAGGCCCATGGAAGAACAACCCAATAACCGAATCTAGTGAGGAGATGTCAGGGCCTGAGAACATCGTCGGGAGGGAGATTTAAGCCAACGAGCTCTCTGACAGCTGACGTTGTACCTGGCACTGTTGACTACTGACATTTTGTGCTGCTGGTCTTTGTTGTTGGAGAGAGGTGTTTGATCACCTCCTGTTCACCTTTCTGGTGAGGAAGGGCCCCCTGCCCTACATGGTATGAGATGGTTCACTCATAATGCCCAACGCCAGACAAATGAGGTCTATAACAATTTCTTAGTCATGTGCACTCACAGCCTGGGAGAGGAGGGCCCTGCAATTTGGTTTCAGGCCCTGCAACCAAAAATGTCCCTTGGAGAGGTGGGGACAAAACTGTCCCCAGTTAAGAACATGGGTCTGTGTTTACCACATTCTGAAGTCAGAACTCACAGATATTTGAGCTTAGCTATGAGGGGCTCTCAGTGGCTCTCTGCTTTCTGCAGGACGAAGGACAACCGGCTTACGTTGGCTCCCGGATATGACCTTGAACTTCATCCCCTGTGACCCTTACATGAGTCTTGGCCTTACCCAGTCAGTCTGCTCATGGTCCTAAACACAGTAGAGCTTTTCTGGCTTCAGACCCTTGCTCATGGTGGCCTCTTTCATCCATCCCCACCTCTCCCAGCTGCACCCTTCACCACGGTCCTGGTGACTGTCATGGGGCTTGGCAGACTCCATCAACTCCATGACAACCCCGTTTTGAAGTCATGGTGTCCATCTAGCCATGGAATATTCAGTCCTAGGGAAATTCTTCTTACTCTCCCACGCACCCTCAGTGGTCCGCCTTCATGGGATTAGTATTCATTCCACAAATATGTATTGAGCCCCACTGGGTGTGAAGCCTCGTCTTGGAGCACTGTGGCTGACTGCTTATTTGACCGTCTCCCCCACCGGACAGGCCACGAGGTGCTAGAATTCAGGGGCTGGTACAGTTTAAATCCCTACCTTGTCACGGCTATAGTAGTTGCTCAATAAATACTAGTTGAATGAGTAAATGGTCCATCTTCTGCAAACGCTGGCTGTGCTTTCCCAGACCTCTCAGTCCTTCCTACCTGGAGAGCTGTTTGAAATTCTCAGCTTCTCTGAAGCTTGAAGCCCACCACAAAAGCCTTCTCCTCCACCATGTTTTCTGCAGCATTTCCAAACATCTTGTATCGTGGGGCTTTTCCTTGCAGAGCTGAAAACTCCTATGAGAAGGGACGTGATCCTTTACATCTTTGTCCCCAGCTGTGTGCAGCACAGAGCTGGCCAGGACAGTTGAGGTGCATACAGGTGACCTCTGTACTGCCTTGGATTTCCTATGTCCTGTGGCCTTTGGCCACCTGCTGTCCTGCTCTGGGCCCCATTGTCCTTTCTCTGTTTATCCTTAGAGGAATGGATGGGGCTCTGAAGTCTCCGGGCCCTGCCGGCTCTGGGATTTGGGGATTCTATGTAGAATCCTTGCTCCAAGAAGCTCTTTGGCATGTTGTCCAGTTATCACAAGGTCCTTCTCATGGATTTTTGTGTCACACTGACCATTTTTAAGCTAAGATCCCACTGGGGCTGGGGTGAAGGTGTTTGCATCTAGATTTGCCGTGCTGTCAAGCCAGCCTGGATGCTTTCCTATGCCCTGCACGGGATTTCTGTCTGAGCTTTTCGGAGGGGCCAGTTTTCCTTAGGGACCCCACAACGTCATAATTACCTCTGAGCAGCCCAGCTGTGCACTCCTGTAAGCACAGTTAAGTCGCCATTGAGGCTGACCGCAGATAATGCATCTAAGCCACAAATCTCCTATTGATTAGTCTCCTTTACGGCGATGCAAGGCTTTCCTTCTTGTTTTGCTCCCTGTGATTAATAAGAAGAGTTGCAGGGAGCCTTATTGTTCTTCTCCTAAACCGGTGTTGTCGCTTTATATAAACCAAGGGGGAAAATGGTCCTGGGAACATTCTTATTTGCCAAGTTAAGCTGCCCCCCAGGGACACATGCATCCTGGCACTTAGAAGCTGGCTCTCTCTAAAACTTGTTTGCAAGGAGTTTCTGGGGAAAACTTTTTAATAAAGGGCCCGCAGAACAAGACCCATTCAACTTTCTCCAATTATACATGGAAAGTAACTTTTGCTCACTCCGTAGGTTTTTTCTTTGCCTCGGGTCTTTTCAGGGCTGGATTTAAATCAAAGCCTGTGCAAGAGAGAAGAAAAGCTTTGTGATCTCTTTGCTGAAGGTGGCTTGCAACAAATTAGAAAGAAATGAAATAATCCCACAATATTCGAGCGCCTTTATTGGGTCTTCTGCATGAATGATATGGTTTTTATATTCTCATTTTGCAGGGATGTTCGAACGGCCCTTCGGAGCTGAATCATAGGTCCTGTTTGTTTACTTCAAGCTGAGATTTGAGTTTGGGCTTGATGCGGATCTTAGAAAAGCCAAACCAGCTCCCGTTCCCAGAACTGCTCGCATCAGGAAGGCAAGGGAGGCACCTTGGAGACACATTTAAGGAGGCGCTCACTCTTGGATCTTAGCAGGTGCTGGCCCTGCTTCCCACTCAGTGAGGCCCCGTCTTGCCCCACCTTGTCTTGGCCCCAGCATCAGGCTGACTGACTGACCACGGGCGCAGTCTGCCAAACATTTACACGTCCAGGAATGGACTCCTAGAGAGTTTGATGGACTCATTAATTCAACCCAATAGCTGAATCCTAGTGGATTGTGGAGTATGGGGTAAGATTTAAAATAATCCCTCCACTTGCATCGTGGGCTGAATTATGTCCCACCCAAATCCACATGTTGAAGTTCTAACCCCCAGAACCTCAAATGTGTGAACTTATTTGGAAGTGGGGTTGCTGCAGGTGTAATTTGTCAAGATGAGGTCACACTAGACTAGGGTGGGCCCTGATCCAAATGTCTGGTGTCCCTATCAAGAGGAGAAATTTGGACGCACAAACACACACAGACACACACACACACAGACACACAGACACACACACACACACACACACACACACACGTTGGAATATCCTTCCCTGGAGTCTTCAGAAGGAGCACGGCCCTGCCAACACCTTGAACTTGTGTTTCCAGACTCCAGAACCATGAGATAACAAATTTCTGCTGTTTAAGCCACTCTGTGGCTCTTTGTAGGCTATTCTTTTTAATGGGCTACTCACATGCAGTCGTATTTACTCTCTTTTAATTGTGCCTTGTTTAGGATCTTTGGAGGTGTTCAATTCGAGCCTACCCTTCTAGGAGAAGCAGTCCAGCAGAGTGGGTGTGCCATTGGCACAAAGTAGGGCAGGTGGTCCCGGTGGTGCCCTTGCAACCTGACCCCTCAGAAGCCATCAGTCTGGGTCCACACATCACGCCTGGCCAGTTACCTGTTAGAGGGAAAGGAGTACAATTTTCTCCACCAATTGCTGGATATTTTTCTCCCCACGATTGTTAGGAAATGCCAAATCAAAGGCAAGGTACTGCACAGAGGGAGCCGTATCCCTGTGCTAATTACGAGCCAGCGTGTTTACAGAAAGCTGTGTTAGGGAGAATTCTCTAAACCCATCGTTGGGTTTACAGTGCTCAGAAAGCATAATGAGAACATTCAGCAGTGAAAATACCGTCCATTTGCATATTTCTCGGAATGCAATGATGTAATTCAGGAAATCTAGTTGCTGCTGAACGCCGTTTAAAGTTCACTCCTGCCTTTGTGGCTCTGTGGTACATTAGACTGAACATGGTGAGGAGGCACTGGGGACGGCGATCAAAGATGGGACTCAGAGTCCATTCTGGAACACGGAAATTACTCTGTGTTCTGGTCAACTGCATTTAGAAGAGCCAGGGAATGCCAAACAGACTCTCCATCTATCCTACGATGTGAGACCATTCTGCCGTCGCGAGGACTCAGCCGCTCTGGTCCTGCCCCGTCGTCATACAGAGTCTGTACCCACCTGCGCTGTTTCTCCGGGTCTGTTGGACCACACCCGATGTGCCATCTGGAGATGCCAGCGCCCATTCTGGGTAGAGACTCCCGCCCTCATGCTACCCAGTGGAAACGACCTCTGGATGCCTTCCGGAGCTCCCAGTTCTGTGGCAGGGCTGGTCGTATGGACAGTCAGACAGATGAGCAGATGGACAGAGTTGACCCAGAAGCATCAAGAATAACCAGAGCTCTGGGTGCCGGCCTCTGGGCGAGCTCCACCAGCACTTAGATGTGTCGTTTGCTGAACACGTGGAGACATCCTTGAAAAAGGACCTTTCTTTTTTTTCTGATGAGAGGAGAGAGAATCTCAGGACATAGAAAATCAACATTCTGGAAAATCTGCCTTTGAATAATCGAGAGTCAGAAGTGATAGCAGTCCCCGCATTTCCTGTGCAAGGGCTGCATGGTCCGCACTGGGCTGAGCTCGTCACCTGTGCGCCAGGCTCTCACATTCTCACGTCAGCGTGCACGTAGGTTCTGGGACTGTCCTTGCTACGCGGACGGGGACGTGGGCACCTTGCGCCGGCACCCGCAGGAACGTGTCCAAGGTCAAACTGCAGGAGTGTGATAGAGCAGGGATTTTCCTCTGGGTCTGTCTGCGTCTAAACCCAATACAGTTTGTTTGTTTCCTGGGTCTGTTGTAACAAATTACCACAAACCAGAGGCTTTAAACAACACAAATTGATTCTTTCACAGTCCAGGACGCCAGAAGTCTGAGATTCAAGTGTTGCAGGGCCTTACTCCCTCAGAAGGATCTAGGGAAAAGTCCTTCCTGGCCGATTCCTGCTCCTGGTTTGATTTGCTGGCAATCCTTGGGGACCCTTGGCCTGCAGCTACACCTCTCCCATTATTGCCTCTGTGATCACATGGCTGTCTTCCCATTTGTCTGTGTTCAAATTTCTCCCTTTCTGCAATGACACCAGTCATTGGATTTGGGACCCATTCTAATCCAGTATGACTTCACCTTAAGCAGATTATGTCCTCCAAGACTCTTTTCACATGAGGTTCCGTCCCCAGGTACCAGGAATTGGGATTTACAATACATATTTAAGGGGGCGATTCAATCCACCGCGCCGTCTCATGCTTCTGCCGTACTTGCCCTTGAGAGGGAAGTTCACGCGGAAAGCATTGGCTGTAGCGGAGTAAGAGCTGCCCTGTGCAGGGGCAGGCTTTTGACTCCTTCCGCCCCCCGTCCAAAAACATCCCTGCCTGCACTGCTGTAAACAGGACCAGCCCACTAAGGTGCTCACAGGCACCTGAGGGTGTCAGGGACGAGCGATGCAGGTGTGGGCTGCTGTCTTGTGGTTTGAGGGACACAGTATAGCGCTTGTGACTGTGCGTGTGTTTTTCTAAGATTTTATTTATTCATTGGAGAGAGAGAGACAGAGATAGCGACAGAGATAGGGAGAGAGAGCACGAGCAGAGAGGAGAGGGAGAAGCAGATTCCCTGCTGAGCAGGGAGCCCGATGTGGGGCTCCATCCCAGGACCCTGGGATCATGACTTGAGCCGAAGGCAGACACTTAACGACTGAGCCACCCAGGTGCCCCAACTGCGTGTTTTGAAGGATATATTGTATCAACTTGTGGACCAGTTGCAAGGACCTAAGAGAAGTGTCCTCCCTGAAGGGATGTACCTGTCCCGCTAGTGGACTGTGGGCCGTAGATTTGCTCTGAACTCAGCTGCCCTCAGTGCACGAACAGGTGGTCCAGAGGATGGACCCACCTCCAAGAATATGTTCCTGAAGACGGCCTTTAAATGATCCGAGGACCTGGCTGCGGTCTTTGGCACCTGCCCTGCCCCCGGCCCCCATTTCCACCTGCCTCCGTCTCTGCCTCAACCCTATTCACTGTGCACTTCCGAAAGCCCCCACACGGAGCCGCTCCTCCAGACTCAGACAGATGTCAGCCGCTCCTGGCCCAGTCCCATGATGCTGTGAAGCCCTCAGTTTGGGGTGAAGGTGGGGACTGGGCTGCTTGGGTGGGAGGTGGGGAGAGGCTTGGGGAAGGGCAGTTGGAACGGGTTTCCCGGGGGAAGATTTGGGAGGTTGGGGTCTTGATTCTGCATCTGTCATTGCCTAGCATGTAACTGAGGGTCTTCAACTGGGCCATGATTCCCTCATCTAGAGAAGCAGTCCCAGACACCTTGGTCCAACCATTCAGGGTGAAAACAAAAGGTAGGGAAATGGATCCCCAAATGACCCTACAAACCAGGGGTTCTCAGCCTGGGTGGAGGTTAGGATGGATGTTCTGGTTGCACATGGGCCCACCATATCCCAGTCTGCCAACAACACTGTTGGACAGAATCCCCGGCAGTTCCAATAAGCCTCCAAGGCTGAGAGCAGCTGTAAACCCCGAAGCCCAGGCAGCCACAGGGAGACTGTTCAATGCCCTGTAAGCAGCAAGGGGCTCTCTCTATAAAAGGCCTGGGGGTTGGTGGAGCTGTGGGGAGAAGATACACCGAAGGATAAACCTGGCCATGGAGACCTGTAGGGGGCTGAAAAGTGGTCCCCTAAAAAGATATGTCTGCCTCCTAACTCCAAAAACCTATGAGTGACCTTATTTGGAAAAACATCTCTGAAGTGTAATTAAGGTAAGGATCTTGAGAAGAGATCATCTTGGATTATCTGGGTGGGCACTAAATCCAGGGTCTAGTGGTAAAAAAGGTTGCATCAGGTCCCTCCCAAAAGATATACTGAATTCCTAATCCTCTGGCCCTCACAGTGTAACCCAGTGTGGAAATAAGGTCTCTACAGAGGTCATTACATTAAAATGGGGCCATTAGAGTGGGTCCTAATCCAATATGGCTGGTGTCCTTGTGAAAAGGCGACATGTGGAATGGAGACAGACTGGTGCACAGAGGAAGATGATAGGAAGACCCAGGGAGAAGACGGCCAGTGACTGGAGTGAAGTGTCTGCAAGCAGAGGGACGCCAGGATTGCCAGTAACCACCTGCGATGGGAAGAGGCAGGAAGGATCCGCTCCTAGAGCCTCCAGGAGCAGGATAACCCTGCTGACACTTGATCTCAGATTCCTGGCCTCCAGACTGTGAGAGAATCCATTTCTGTTGTTCTCAGCCCTGAGGTTTGTGGGACTTTGCTGTGGTGACCCCAGGACATTAGCACAGGACCTTTCTCTAAATGGAGACTAACGGGGGCTCTTGGGTCAGGGGCTGGAGCCCAGCTGCTCTGCCTCCTGCAGAGCTGTGGATTCCAGAGCGCATTTCTTAGTTTTTGTTCTTTCCGAGCCTCACTTCCCTTCTTAAGGTGGGGGTGCTGACGGGAGCCCATGTCAGTGTCCTGGGGCTGCCACAACAACCCATCACAAGCTGGGGGATCTAGAACCACAGCAATCTATTCTCCCGCAGCTCTGGAGGCCCAAGGTCCAAAATACAGGTGCGGGCAGGGCTGGCTCCCCCCAGCTCTGGGGAGAAGCTCTGCTCTAGGCCCCTGCCAGCTGCCTGTGGTTGCTGGCAGGCCCTGATGTTCCTTGGCTTGTGGGCCTGTCGCCCCAGGCTCTGTTCCCCCATCTTCACATGGCTGCCCTTACCCTGTGTCTCTCTGGTTTTTCTTCTAAAAACACCAGTCCTATTGGGGTAATGACTTCATCCTAAATTGAGGACATCTGCAGAGACCCTACTTCCAAATCAGGCCACATTCACAGGTACCAGGGTTTGGGATGCGAATATACTTTTCTGGAGGACAGAGTTTAACCCACAGCAGAACCCCTCCTGGGGCTGCTCAGAGGGTTCGGACAAAACACAGGCAGAGAGTGCACAGCACACGGCAACCGGTGCCTGCGACCACCCTGCTGCCTTCAGCTCGGCTCACTGGACACAGCTCCCTCCCTGGGCCCAGCCTGGGGGCGCCATCGGGGCTCAGCCGAGGTGGGAGCAGAACAGAGGGGGGCGGGGTTCCCCCCGGTCCCTGGGATGGCCCTCCTTGCTGCTGTCCTCTGCACACCAGCGACCTCCTTTTTCCTGCCACTTCCCTCCCTTCTCTCTGTCCGTTTCCAGCCCATCTCCAGCCTGACCCCCGAGCTCCAGCTTGTGCCTCGAGACACCTTGGCCTGCGCTGCGCATGTTGACCCAGTGCCCTGCTTGCTCCTCCCTGAAACACCGAGGGGCGGGTGTCCCGAGTCCTGTCTCTACAGAAGGCTGGGGAAGTGCCCCGTGCGCCTGGGAAGACAGGCGGGATTGGGGTGTGAAGGCAGCTTTGCTTCCGCAGGTGCTGGGACTCCGGACTCCGCTCACGCTCAGGCTGCAGGGCGCCGTGGGTTAAATGTGCGCGCAAGAGTCCTTGTTTTCCTGAATGCCAGCCCAGGGCGCTGAGCGACCTTTGAGTCAGAAGCCAGAAGCGCAGGATGAATATTGTTTCTTGGCACCGCAGCCTCCTCTGGCCGCCCTCCTCCTGCACCTGTGAGCTTGGGGGGCCGCTCCTGCCCTGATTCATTTGGGGAAGGCGGTCTGCAGAGAAAGGGCTCCAGCAGGGGTGGTGCACCAGGCCCCCCCATGAGCGCGAGAGTGTCTTCCTGCGGAGAGAGGACACTTTCATAAATCCTCAAGGTGGCCTGTGACCCTCTGAGCGGTGGGGAACCGCAGGCTTAGGAACCGAGCAATCCTCGGTTTTTATCCCATGTGAAATAATCAGGGTATGCGGGCATGCCCCTAAGAACCAGCGACACAGACCCATAAATAATTAGTAATTTCCTATTTTGTGTGCGCCCACTCAGACCTCCCCCCATACGTCTGTGTTGTTTGTGGGGGCAGTTCCCGTGGGCGGCGTGGAGGCGCCGGCGGTGCCAGAGCTGGCCGAGCAGACGAGCTGCCAGGAGAGCCTGGTTTGAGTCCTGGTGGGGCGACTCCCTTTCCTCTCCTGGTCTGGATGGGCAGTGTGTCAGCAAGAGACAGGAGGCCAGGGCAGGAGAGGACCACAGACCCCAGTGCCCGGCGTCCGCTTCGAGTCCCGGCTCAGCGCCTTAGCAGCGGGGGCACTGCAGTCCATTCCGGGGTGTCGGTAACAAAGCCCTACAAACGGGAGGCTTAGCACAACAGAAATCTGTTCTTGCACTGTCTGGGGGTCAGATGTTGGAGACCAAGGGGTCTGCAGGGCTGGACTCCCCTGGAAACCCACTGAGGAGGGTCCCTCCTGCCTCTTCCATCTCCCGCTGGTCTGTCTGCTGGGCTCCCAGATGCACCCCCAGTCCTCTGTGGTCACATGGCCTTCTCCCTGGGCTTCTCCGCTTTCACCTGGCCTTCCCGTAAGGACGGCAGTCCAACCGGACATGGGCCCCCGACTCCAGTGGGACCTCATCTTACCCCATTACATCTGCTACGGCCCCACTTTCACCTGAGGTCCCATTCTGAGGCCCTGGGGGTTAGGACTGCAACTTTTTTTGGGGGGGACACAGTCTTACCTGTGCAGTCATCACGGGCAAGTCACTCACCCTTTCCGGGCCCCCATTTCCTCCCGTGTAACAGAGCTCCCGGCAGCGCCCACGTCAGAGGACTGGTTCAGGAATAAGAGTGGATCAATGCACATCTGGTGTAGTGAGTGCTGTACAGGGTACGGGGGGCGGCTGTGAGCGGCCATTCCCGACCCGCAGTCCGGGGAGCCCCGGAGTCAAGGGCAGTAGCACAGGGAGCCTAGGGCTGCCACACCAGTTGTGTCAAACTGCTCAATGGAAACTTCTGCCTGCTGTGAAGGAGATGCAGCTGTGTGGAAGCTGGATGGAAACTCAGCGGTCACGCAGGGTAGGGACACTGCGGATCCATCACACACCTTTGAGGAGCAAAACACAGGAAACGTGCTAATCTTTTAGATACGTGGGGTTTTTTTTTTTTTTTTTGGATTGTCTTTCAGAACCTGGAGTCAGTGGTGGAGGATAAAGGCTGCAAGGTCCTGAGTGGTTAAAACACTGACAATCCCGCCCCCAAAGCCCCTCGCCGGCGACAAATCTAGAGATCCTGAAAATTACCTGGCTGGGGCGTGGGCACGCGTCCTCCAAGGAGAGTGGGGGCTGGCTGCCGTCCTTGCTGTGCTCAGCGCTTGACAGTCTCAGAGATGAATTGGGTCTAGCCGGCTCTGAGGTTCCACCGAGAACAGGACACATGAAGGTGCCCTTGAGAAGAATGCCCCAGGAGAGCCCGCGGACTTGTTTATTCTGCAGGTAACAAAGGACAGAGAGACTCCTGTTTCTTTCCGGGCACCCCAACGTGCTAGCAAAAGATATTAAAGTTCCCTTTTATCTCCTTTATGACTAGAAAAGAGCTTTGCTTTTATTTCCCAGAATCTCTGTTATGGCGGCTCTTGCTGTGGAAGAAATCATGCCCAGGGCGACTTGCTCCTCGAGCCTGTTGTCCACGTCCGGACATCGGGACGAAGCCTGTTTGGCATTTACACCCTTCACCAAAGTCTGCTTCTCTTCTGTTTCCGTCCACATGGGGAGATTTCACCTCCTGGCCTCCTGAGTTCGGGAGTGGCTGTAGGACGTGTTCTGGCTGAGGTCACGTGGGTGGAGGCGAAGCCTCGGCCAGAAGCATGGACGCTGGTTCAAAGCCCCGGCCCCTGCCCTCCCACCACGGTCCTGGTTGTATCTGTGGATGTGGGTGGTACCACTAGTGCCAAGCTTGCCCGGGGAGGGGGCACCCTGGAGAGCTGACGATGCAGGAGCAAGAGGGACTCTGGTGTCTTTCTACTGACAGTTTCAGATTGGTGGTTATTCAGATGCACTCGCCTCTCTGCGTAAGACACTGATTCTATGCATTTTTGTCCCCTGAAAAGTCAGGTAAGAGATCTGGTAGAAATCAGAAAACCTAAAGCCCAGTGCTGACCTCACAAGGTTAACAGGAGCCTAGTCCCTGGACATGGCATATGTGACCTCACAGGACTTTGCCGATGGGATTAAGTCAAGAATCTTGCCCTGAGGGGATTATCCTGGGTTATCTTCGTGGCCCAACGTCATCCCAAGGGGGTTTGTAAGAGGGAGGCAGGAGGAAGGAGGGAAGGCGTCAGGGACGCAGATGTCACTACAGGAGCAGAGGCTGCGAGGACGAGGACGTGTGCTGAGGATGGAGGGAGGGGCCACGCGCCAAGGCAGGCAGGCGGCCTCTGGAATCTGGAAGAGGAAAGGAAACAGCTTCTCTCTTGCGGATTCCAGAAGGAACGCACCCCTGCAGGCACTTTAATTTCATCCCTGTAAGACCCATTTCCGAGTTCTGACTTCCAGAGCTGTCAGATAACACACGCGTGTGGTTTCGAGCCACTCGTGAGTGGTGGTCGCAGCCGTGGCAGGACACTGAGGTCCTGCCCTCTCCACCTTTCTCGGACCGGGAAAGGGTGGGAGCCCAACGGCATCTGATTTAATTCACCCCAGTTGTGCAAATGCATCTTCAGGGAAGCATGGGACGGAACAGCCAAGGCTGAAACCTCTAGAAGAAAGGTCCTGCTGGTGAAACGCGTGTGCGTGTTGGTAGTCAGTTTGCTGATGGGCGAAGCTGACCGGCCACAAAACCACGCTACTTTTATTACAACACACGCTCATTTCTTGGTTGGAGGGAACTACACTCAGTGGCTAATTTGGGAATCAATCCAGTGGCACATAATAACCAGGGTACCTTGTGCCCAGGGATGCTTTAGATTTAGGGAAAATCTGAGCCCTTTCCTCCCTTAATGAACACTCGTGAAGTGCCCCCAGGAGGGGAGACCTCGGTTCTCATGACCGCCCGGGCTGCAGCCTCAGAAAACACACCAGGGAGTGTTCTTCATTTCATTCCCGCCGTCCATCCTCGGAGCCGCCCCCTCCCTGCCTTTCCTTGACGTGACATTTCTGTGTCTCCGGCCTCCACACGAGACGCGGGGGGCCGACACCGAGATGGGGCGGGGTCAGCCCTGAGGTTGGAAGTTACTGAACGAAGCCGAGCAGGGACTCTGGAGGACTCAGGCCAGCGAGGCGCAGCCGCGGAGTCACCCCGTCAGGGGGCGTCTCCAGGTCCTGCAGGACTCTCAAGGCTGACAGGCCACGCCGGCCCTGAATTTTGGTGTCCTCTCCCTTGCTCGTCTCATTTCAAGTTCGCCAGCGTATGCAATAAGGACAGAGTTTGAAATGCACGCAGTTTTCCCAGTCGCCCGCTCGGGGATTTTGCGGCGTTTATTAAACTGAACTTGTGAGGCCAGCATCTTTTAATTAAAGGCAAGAGCCCTTCCCTCCCTGAGAAGCATGTGTGACGATGAGACGCTGCTGGTGGGTAATCACAGGAGTGTGGTGACAGACGCCCGGCCACCAGAAGGCCACGCAAAGTCCCCATGAGGAAAGCAAGACGGCCCAGCTGGCAAAATCTTGCGTTTGCTCCAAAACGGGGGTCTGGGGTCCCGCTCAGCCCTTCTCATTGCAGGGTGAGGCCCGCCTGAGAATTTAAATGGAAAAACCGATGTGCTTTGCCAGTGACCTAAATGACGGGTGGGCCGGGCTGCCCTGCTAGCGTCCCCGGGGGAATGGGGGGCTGGGGTCTGTCGGGATGGAAAAATGCAGCATTCAGGTTGTTCCACGTAATTCCATCCCAACTGCACCTGAGACTGACGTGCGATCCTGGAAGATGGACAACATTAAACAGGGTGTGAGCAAAGCATGCGTGGCCTCAGCCCGTGGCTGGAGCGTGGCCTGATGTGTCCGCGGCCAGAAAGGGCCCTCATGGAGCTTCGGGAGCCAGGAAACGGACACGTGGCTGCTCTGGCGGGTCTGCGGGCAGGACCCCCGCCGCGGATGGACTGCCTATTTCTGCCAGAGGCTTCACGGGGGCTGCTGGTGAGTTCCTCTAACAGCGAGAGAGAGACCCACGGCAGGCCTGGGCCGCTCGGGCTCTGACCGCTCCTCAACATTTGTCATCATCACACATTTACCTACAGCTGCAGTAAAATACACATGACGCAACGTCTCAAGCCTGCAGCCACCAGCCACCTTCGGAACTAGCATCGTGGGGACACCTGGGGGGCTCGGTCAGCTGAGAACCTACCTTCAGCTCAGATCATGTTCCCAGGTCCTGGGATCGAGCCCTGCTTTGGGCTCCCTGCTCAGCGGGGAGCCTGCTTCTCTCTCTGCCACTCCTCCTGCTTGTACCTCTCTCTCTCACAAATAAATAAAATCTTTTAAAAAATTTTTAAAAATTAAAAAAAGGAACTTGCATCTTGAAAAACAGGAGCTGTTCCCAGCTGTCATATACTTAAACATGGAACGAGGGCAGAGAGTGGGTTTAGCGGCCCTACCCGGCTAGTCCGAAGATCACCGCGCTGTCTCCTCCTGTGGCATGAAATGCTTTGGGGAATGTTTCCACAGTTAACAAAGTGGTATTCTATTCAGACAGTAGCTTCTTACAGATTTTTCCATGTGGATCTATTTAAGTATGTTCACTTATTTCAGCTACGACAATGCACGTCATTTTGTAAAAATTCCACAATCTATTTATAATTTTTGCTAATCTATGCAGTAGGAGAAATTTCATTTTTGTTCCCACGTATGTTTTCTTGATGACTGACGGGGCCAAACATCTATATCCCCTGAAATGTCCACAGGTGGCCTTCTTTAATTGCAAATATTAATTCTATTACGGGATGCTTGGATGTTGAAATGGGCTGATCTCCTGGGCACATCCTTCTTTGTCATGAAACATAATCTTTTTTAATTACACTGCTGTCCTTTTTTTTTTTTAATTTTATTTTATTATATTGTGTTAATCACCATACAGTACATCCCCAGATTCCGATGTAAAGTTTTGCTTCATTAGTTGCGTATAACACCCAGTGCACCATGCAATACGTGCCCTCCCTACTACCCATCACCAGGCTATCCCCTTCCCCCACCCCCTCCCCTCTGAAGTCCTCAGTTTGCCTCTCACAGTCCATAGTCTCTCATGTTTCATTCCCCCCTCTGATTACCCCCCTTTTCTTTATCCCTTTCTTCCCCTACCGATCCTCCTAGTTCTTATGTTCCATAGATGAGAGAAATCATATGATAATTGTCTTTCTCTGCTTGACTTATTTCACTTAGCATTATCTCCTCCAGTGCCGTCCATGTTGCAAGCAAATGTTGAGAATTCGTTCTTTCTGATAGCTGAGTAATATTCCATTGTATATATGGACCACAGCTTCTTAATCCTAATTACACTGCTGTCCTTGATTAGCTAACGTATTAAAATGGAACTTTACATCAAAAACTAGGGGTGTACTCTATGGTGACTAACATAACATAATAAAAAATATTATTAAAAAATGTTTTGCGTGTATGTTTGTGCTTGAAATTGATCTCTGATTTTACTGTTTTTGTGAGTTTGTCATCAAGTTTATACCAGTCCTCTCCAATGAGTTGGCTACTTTACCCTCTGCTTACGGTCTCTGAAACAACTTAACTATTATTTTAAAATCTTTGCATAATTCATTCTTTGCTTTGTTAGAAGTTGCCTCTAAACCATCTCTCCTTGGTGCCCTTTGAGGCAGGAAGAGATTTCTGATAATTTACTCATTTCTTTAATGGACATTGATGGATTCAGACTTTCTAATAGTCTTTAGACAATTTTCTTTCTTTTCTTTTTTTTTTTTACAGAAAATACCCAAATTATTGGAAAACCAATGAAACTTTTAGAAAAATAATATGAGAAAATATCTTTATGACCTCATGGTAGGAAAGCATTCCTTAAACAAGATTTAAAAATTAACCATAGCTGTAAAGGAGAATACTGATACATTTGGCCTCATTAAAATTAAGGATGCCCGTTCAACAGAAGATACCATACAGTGAGGATCAAGACCCAAGAGGAGTCTGTGTCTGGAGGAAACTGCTTGTGATGCAAACAACTAGCAAAGCAATAGTATTTAGAATATAAAGGAGGCCGTGGGAAGCACAGAACGGAACCAGCATTTTCTAGAAGGGGACACACAGTCCATGCTTCCGGACAGACACCTGGGCCCGCCTCACTGGGGTCGGGGAAGAAGCAAGCTCAGGCAGGTCAGCCATGCCCTCCACACCGACATGCTCCCCGCGGTGCCTTAGAGAGGGCGCAGAGCCACGGGCACTCGAACACGTCGCTCACAGGAGAGTAAGCCGTTACAGCTGCTTTGACAACCCAGCCGTCACGTCTGGTGGGTGGGCAGAGAAGCTGCTTACATCTCGGGACCTTGTCCCTCCAGGAATGTGCCGGAGACAGTCTGAGGGTCTTCCCGGCAGCACCGTCCAGACCAGAAAGGCTCTCAGCAAAGCACACGCCCGGCTGAAGGAGGACACACGGGTCCACGGCTGCACGCGTGTGCCCGAGAGCGCCACATGGCAGGAAAATGAATGCAGGGATCCAGACCCATCCCGGGGGCAGGTGTCCACCACCTCCCCGCCTCCCCGCCTCCCTCTCACAGTCCACGGCGGGGGTCTGCCACTGCAGTCGGGCAGAAGTACCGAACTGCACAGGGAAGTAAAACTCTCAGTCATCAGAGACTAGGACAGCTTCCTAAATACCTTCGAGGACTGGAATAGCGGCCGGCCGGCGCAATGAAAGCATCCAGGAGTGTGTCCGAAGGAAGTACCGGGGACCAGGAGGCTTAGACCACAGGAATTTAATCTTCGTGGCGCTGGAGGCTGGAATCCCACATCAGGGTGCCAGCAGGTTGGTTCCTTCTACCCAGCGAGACAGAGTCTGCTGCACGTCTCGTGCTGCGATCCTGGCGGTTTGCGCCCGTCGTTGCTGCTCCTGGGCTTGTAAGCACCGCCCAACACCTGACTTAACGTTCACGTGGCGCTCTCCCTGTGCATGTGTCTGTGTCCTACCGGACTGATGCACCTTCCTCCGGTATGACGTCATCGTGACTAATGACGTCTGCAACAACACTATTTCCAAATAAGGTCACATTCTGAGGTTCCGAGGGTTCAGAATTCCACATATGTATCTTCAAGTTTTCTGTGGACACAACTGAACCCACGGTGGGAAGGCAGCAGGACATAAAATCCAGATGGGAACACGGCAAGGATGAGCAAAGCCCTCGAACTGAGTGCAACAAGAAACAAACGAATCCAGCTGTCTTTCCGCTGAATGATATAACCGTGTTGGGGGGGGGGCAGCTAACACCAAAGACTAGACCAGGAGCCTGGCGACCAGGAGCCTGAGAGGACCCTCAGACCAGGGAGAGAGGAGCAGACCGACCTAGAGCTTGGCTCAGGAGGCTTGCTTTGGGTGGGGAGGGTGCAGGGCTGTGGAGCTGTTTTATGCGTCTCCCCGGGAGTGAGTACCTGACGAAACATGTCAAGGTGCCGGGAGGCAGAACTGCCCTGTGAATGAAGGACACGGAGGTGCAGAGTGGAGGAAGGCGTGGGAAACCCGTCGGGCTGGCCTGGTACTGGAGTTTTCAGGGTGAACGGGTGGGACGTCCATGAGAAATCAGCGGGGGAAGCTGATGGAGAAAGGACACTGGGGCTGCTGTTGGGCAAGTTTGGGCTGACGAGAGCGTCACAGTGAGTAAGACAGCAACGGAGTTTAAGTCCACAGTGGTGACACGGAGGTGACTGAGCGTTGACCGGGTATGTGAGACAGTGAGGGGAAAGGGAGGGCTCTGGCTCACCGTGAGCCACTGGCCGAGAAGTGCGGACGGAGAGCGCCGTCATCACTGCCCAACCGCTGTGGGGACGATGGGTTTTGGAGACAGTCATCAATGAGTGCTGTTGGGGCGGAGGGTTGGTGGGGACAGGGTATTTGTGGGGTCCCAAAGTGCTTCACGTAGCAGAGGAAACCAGTACCCACGCAGCGGAGAAGCCAGGCAACGGTTTGAAGAGCGATCCGAGTTGGCGTCCCCAACGGGAGACTAGGCAGACCTCGTGACTTGTGTCACGGCTGCTTGTTAAGCTGCGGGGAGATGTTATACACACTCTTTTCAATGTAGGACATTTCATAACGCATTTAAAAAAAAACAGGAATAAATGTAATGACATTAACCCCTACCGCCGACTATTTTTTTAGCGGATAAGGAAACCGAAGCTCAGCGAAGTTTAGAAGTTTGTCAGGGCTGGATTTGAACCCGATTCTAGTGTCTACACAGCCTGCACTGTCTCTCGCGCTGCTGGAAAGAGCCAGTTCATGACAGAGAAGAGGAGGATTAGGAAAACCAGCAGGAACCGGGCTTGCGGAAGGGACTCATTCTCTCTCCTCCCATCTCCCCTTGTGGGACCCTGGCCCGCGGTCAGGCCCTTTGATGGGCTTAGGACAGTGACACCCAGTCCTGTGTTCTTTCCCTGGCACCTTTCCCAACTTGACCCAAGGGCTGTAGGGTGTATTTCCCCCAAATTAATTTAAATTAAAAGTAACACCTGATCAGAAGGATGAGAAGCAGCGAGGTCACGCCCACCCTGCCGGCAGGCTACAGTCTCTGTGCCTGGACTCTCGGAAGGCCTTCTTCCGATGACACTGGAAATAGCCGAGAGGAGTTCGTGCTCACCTGAAAAGTGGGAATAATTGTGGCTCCCCTATTGGGACATCCATCAAATGGCCAGATGGGCCCACAGCTGTCCTGTTTGCCCGGAGTCCTCTTGTCCTTGGACCCACGTGGGCCGGCTGAAAAACACCAATTCCCCTTTACTGTTCTGGACCTGCGTTGTCTAGGGCTCTGCAGTCTTGCTTCTGTTAATGACCGGATTTTGATCTAATAAGTACTTCCTAACTGGTATGTGGTGTCAGTGTGCGGTGAGGTGGGCAACTGTCAAACAGTGTGATTCAAATCCCCTGTAAGCCAGCTCTGTCTGATGTGTTTTCCTCTGTTCCTTTATTCCCTGGTGAAAACATACATACATAAAAATAAACACAGGTGTTGGAGATGTTTTGAAATGTTCTCTTGTACCTGACAGCTGTGCTTTCTGTAGAAATCGCGACAATTGTTTTTACCATAATTGCACAAGTTTTCCTCGAAGCTTCCAAAGTATTAACACTGGAGTGTATTATTGTAGAAACTTAGCAGAGCAGGAATGTATTACCAGCTCTCCGAAGATATTACCGAGAGCTCATGGAATCGTAATGTGATTCTTGTATGTCTCTTGGAATAAAAACAGATGATCTTTCTCATCAAAATGTAGTCCTTGCTGGGTTGAGCAACTTTGTGAAAAATGCTTATTCCTGAGACACTCAGATTTCTTCACGCCCGCGTCCTCTGTCTGTTGCAGAGTGAATCACCTCTTTTGGTCTGGTCTTGGTATCAAATCACGGCATGGTGGTACCCACCTGTGTTTCCTGGGGGGGGGGGGAGCACAAACAGGAGGGACTTCAAGTGGTGCCGGAGGCTTCGTTGGTTTGAGAACAGCCACGGAAAGGAGGTGATGTTTTCCTGCTCAGCTGTGTTTGTTGTGGGGGCAGGGGAGGGGAGCAGGGGACGGTCTGAGAGCGGCAGGGCAGAGTTCAGACCCGCATAGGCCGCATCACAGTGACCCCCTGGGCCTGTCTCTATTAGAGAGCCAATAAAGGACAGTGTGCTGGCCCCGGACCCCTCACGTGGAACCAGCAGCCCACACGTGGAACCAGCAGCCCAGAGCCCCTGCCTGGGTCTGTGGCTTCCAGAGACGTGGTTTTGCTTGCTTTGTTTTATGCACACACCCAGATGCAAACCATACGAAGGGCCCGCCGCGCAGGGTCGGTCTGCCGTCCGTGTCCCGCAGGCGCCCAGATGTCATACAGTTCCTTTCGCAGGTTCCTGGCTGAAAACGTCCGAGGCAGTCGGGGGTGGTGACCGCCTGCCCTTCCGTCTTGCACACACCGCAGGGCACCGCAGCCCTCTGCCGCACCTCGCTCGTCCCGTTCGACTCGGTCCTAGAGACCCCGCTGCAGCTGCACGTCCACAGTCCCACCGTTATTTCAACGGCAGCCAGGCAGTCTTTCCCTGGTGCCTCATAATTCTCGGACCACCCTTGGCTGGGAAGGATTCGGGAGGTTTCCTGATCTTTTACTGTCACAAGGAAGAGTCTTGGGCACATGCCGTTCTGTCCTCCAGCGGCTAAAATCCAAAGGGTGGACGCCCAGAAGTAAGGTTCTGGCTAAAATGGTACCTGTGCTCTCCATCCAATCGACCTGCAGAGAGGTTGTCAGTGGATCGTGACCCACTTTGCCCGGAGCCTGGAGTGGGGGAGGCTGCAACTCCACCCCGTGTTCCCTTGTTTTTGATGGTCGTCTGCCTCATACTGAAAACGCATTTCTCTGATTAGGAGCGAGGTTAAAAATCGTCAAGACCCCCTTGTGTGGAGTTTTCAACGAGCTTTCGTCTCGTTTCTGTGGGCGGTTGGTTGTTTTGTTAGAGACTTTTAGGTGCTCCTCGTGCATTAAAGAAATTAGCTCTTATCTGTACTAGAAATGAAGTCTTTCCCCCTCCCCCCTCTCTCCCCTCCATTCCTTCTTTTACAGTATTTGCAGTCCACATTCTTCTGTTGAGTCTGCTGTTGACTTTGCTTTTGTTCTGCCTGGCAGGAGATTTTTATTTTCGCATCAGCAAATATTGTACAAACAATTATTTCCTGTTTTAAACCTTTCTATGTTTACATTGTTGATTCATCTGAAATCGCTTCAGTGGGATATGTGAGGTAGAGATCTAATTGTGCTGTTTTCCTCCAGGTGGCTACTCCGCTGTCCCCAGTCCCTACTCCCTCTGGCGCTCGGGTCGTGCCCCGGGGAACGAACACCGCCCCGTCCTCCCCTGAGCTCAGAGAGCGCAGCTCTAAGATTCGCGACGTGAAGGTCTGTGCCTCCAGCATCCAGTTCGTTTTTCTTTTACTCAGGAAGGCATGTTGAGCCCCTCCGTGTTGTTGTGTCCGTTCCATCTTGCTGTCGAGTGTACCCCCTCGTGTGACCATTGCAGTGTGTTCGCTCATTCACTTGTTGGTGGACATTTGGGTCGCGTTTGGCATTTGGCTGTGATGAATAGCGATGTGATGAGCCCTCAGGTCAAGTTCTTGTGTGCACGTAGACTTTCATTTCTCTTGCGTGAATACCTGGCAGTGGCACCTGGGGATACGTTGTGAGGACAGTCAGGTGTTTAAGAACTTGGCAAGCACGGTCCCAGCCTGGCTCTAGCATTTCACATTCCTGTGAGCGAGGACGAATGTCTGAGCTGCTCCATGTTCCTGCCAACACTTGATATTGAAAGACCTTAAGTTTAGCTGCTGTAAATCCATGGTGGTGTTTCCACTGTGGTTTTCATTTGTATTTCTCTGATGACAAACAAAGTTGAGCTTTTTCTGTGCTTACATGACACCTGCATATCTCTGTTCACCTTTTTTTGACCAAGTAAAAAAATTGTGTTGCCTTCTCAAACTGAATTGTAAGGGTTTTAAAAAATATATATATTCTGGATTCAAGTTCTTATTATATATATATATATATATTATATATATATATATATATAGTGATCTCACCCCCCCTAAATACTGGTTGTCCGTTCACTTTCTTAATAGTACTTTTTAAAGAGCAGAAGTTTGTATTGGAAAAAGATGAATTTATCATTCTGATCTATGATTTTTTTTAACATCTTATATAAAAAAGTCTTCGCCTGCCCCAAGGTGATGAAGATTTTCTTTTACGTTTTGTTCTAAAAGTTTTACAATTGTTGGGGCGCCTGGGTGGCACAGCGGTTGAGCGTCTGCCTTCGGCTCAGGGCGTGATCCCGGGGTCCTGGGATCGAGCCCCACATCGGGCTCCTCCGCTATGAGCCTGCTTCTTCCTCTCCCACTCCCCCTGCTTGTGTTCCCTCTCTCGCTGTCTCTCTCTCTGTCAAATAAATAAATAAAATCTTTAAAAAAAAGTTTTACAATTGTAGCTTTACACTGAGTTTTGAGTCCATATCAAATTAATTCACATCCTCTTCAGCATCTGGTATTGCCAGATTTTTAGATTTTAGTCATTTTAATAGGAGGCGTGTAGTGATATCACATTGCTGTCTTATCTGTGACTCCCTGGTGACCTATACTGTTAAGCAGCTTTGCATATGCTTATTTCCCACCTGTGTACCTTCTTTGAGAGATATCTGTTCAAATCTTTTGTCCATTTTTAAACTGAATTGTTTGTTTCCTTTTTTTTTAATTTAATTTTATTATATTATGTTAATCACCATACAGTACATCCCCAGATTCCGATGTAAAGTTCGATGTCATTAGTTGCGTATAACACCCAGTGCACCATGCAATACGTGCTCTCCCTACTACCCATCACCAGGCTATCCCCTTCCCCCACCCCCTCCCCTCTGAAGTCTTCAGTTTGCCTCTCACAGTCCATAGTCTCTCATGTTTCATTCCCCCTTCCGATTACCCCCCTTTTCTTTATCCCTTTCTTCCCCTACCGATCATCCTAGTTCTTATGTTCCATAGATGAGAGAAATCATATGATAATTGTCTTTCTCTGCTTGACTTATTTCACTTAGCATTATCTCCTCCAGTGCCGTCCATGTTGCAGCAAATGTTGAGAATTCGTTCTTTCTGATAGCTGAGTAATATTCCATTGTATATATGGACCACAGCTTCTTAATCCAGTCATCTGTTGAAGGGCATCTCGGCTCCTTCCATGATTTGGCTATTGTGGACAATGCAGCTATGAACATTGGGGTGCATATGGCCCTTCTCTTTACTACGTCTGTATCTTTGGGGTAAACACCCAGTAGTGCAATGGCTGGGTCATAGGGTAGTTCAATTTTTAACTTTTTAAGGGACCTCCACACTGTTTTCCAGAGTGGCTGTACCAACTTGCATTCCCACCAACAATGTAGGAGGGATCCCCTTTCTCCACATCCTCTCCAACAATTGTTGTTTCTTGCCTTGTCTATCTTTGCCATTCTAACTGGCGTAAGGTGGTATCTCAGTGTGGTTTTGATTTGAATTTCCCTGATGGCTAATGATTTTGAACATTTTTTCATGTGTCTGTTAGCCATTTGTATGTCTTCATTGGAAAAGTTTCCTTATTGTTGCATTTAAAGAGTTATTTGTATATTTTGGGTAACATTCCTTATCAAAATAAACCTTTTCCGAGTAATTTTTTTTTCCCACTGTGGCTCTCTCTGTTGTCAACAGTATCTTTTGCAGAACAGAAGATTTTGTTTTGATAAAGTCCAACTTATTAACATTTTTTTCATGAATTGTGCTTTTGATGTTGTATCTAGAAACTCACCACACAAGTCATGTGAGTTTTGATAGACTGTCTTTCAAGGAATCAGTCCCTTTTATCCAAATTACCCAACACGTGGGCACTGAGTTGTTTGCAATATTCCTTTATTACACTTTTAATGTCCATGAGGTCATCAGTGAGGACCCCTCTTTCATTTCTTTTTTTTTATAATAATTTTTTTTATTATATTATGTTAGTCACCATACAGTGCATCCCTGGTTTTGATGTAAATTTCCATGATTCATTAGTTGCGTATAACACCCAGTGCACCATGCAATACGTGCCCTCCTTACTACCCATCACCAGCCTAGCCCTCTTTCATTTCTGACAGTAGTCATTTGGGTCTCTCTCTCTCTCTCTCTCTCTCTCGGTTAGCCTGGCTAGAGACTTTGTATATTGATCCCATATCCTGCAACCTTGCTCAACTCAGTTATAAATATTTTTTGTATATTCCGTAGGATTTTTCTATCTACAAGGGTATATGCTTTGCATATAGGGACAGTTTTACTTCTCTTTTACCATTCAGATGCCTTTTAATTCTTTTTCTTGCATAAATGCCATGGCTGCCATCTTCAGTTAGTATGTTCAATGGGAAGGGTGAGAATGGACATCCTTGCTTGTTTCTGAACTTCTGGGGAAAGCATTCAGTTTTTCACCAGTAAGTATGTTACCTGGTTTCTTCCTTCCTCCCTTCCTTCCTTCTTTCTTTCTTTCTTTCTTTCTTTCTTTCTTTCTTTCTTTCTTCTTTTCTTTTCTTTTCTTTTCTTTTCTTTTCTTTTCTTTTCTTCTTCTCCTCCTCCTTCTTCCCCTCCTCCTTCTTTTTTAGGTTCCCTTTCTTTGGTTGAGGTAATTTCCTTCTGGTTTCTTGAGTGCTTTCAATCAGGAAAGGGTGTTTTATTTTGTCAAATACTTTTCTGTATTTATCAAGATGTCTATGTGGGGTGCGTAATCCTTTCAGTCACTACCATGGGGGTTACAATCAACATAAAACAATCTTGATCCGATTAGTACTGCCTTAATTTCAAAGTACACAAAAGCTTTCCTCAACACAGCTCTATTTCTTCCCCCTTCCTTTGTGCTAATACTGTCATACAAATTACATCTTGACATTACAAGCCAGTCAACAAGGTTTTGCAATTGTGCTATGGGTCCTTTTAGATGAGATAGGAGAAGAAAAGAGTTATAACAAATACTATCTTTATTTTTTATCACAGCCTTAATATTTACCTTTTAGTATTCACCTTTATTGGTGTTCCTTTTTTCTTTGGATAGATTTGTGTTACTGTCCCATTTTGGCCTGGAGGGTTCCCTTTATATATCTTATAGGGAAGGTCTGCTACCAACAAATTCACTTTGTTTTTTGTCAATCTTGGAATGTCTTAATTTCTCCTTTTCTGAAGGATAGTTTAGCCTGATATGGAATTCTCACGTGGCAGTTTTTTTCTTTCAGGACTTTGACTATGTTACCCCCTTGCCTTCCTGCTTCCCTGGTTTTGATGGGAAGCCAGCTGTGAAGACCCCTTGTGTGTGACATGGCCCTGCTCTTGCCTCTTTCAAGGTTCCTTGTATTTGTTTTTCGTGGTTTGGTCCGTGATGTGTCCACACGTGGCTGTCTTTGATTTTGTCTACTTGGGAGTTTGCTGAGGTTCTTGGTGTGTAGATTGACATCTTTCATCACATTTGAGGATTTTTTTTTTTTGTTCATTATTTTCAGATTTTTTTTTCCTTTCCTTTGTGCCTCTGCTGTCTTTCCAGGACTTCTGTTATGCTTGTGTTGGTGTACTTGGTGGCATGCCACGAGTTTTTCTTTGTTCCTTTTCTCTATGTTCCTTGGATAGGATAATCCCAATCAATCCATCTTCACATTTGCTGATTCTTTCTTCTGCTAGTTCAAATCTGCTGTTGAAGCCCTTTAGTGAAATTTTCACATGAGTCGCTGTACTTTTGTAAGTCCAGAATTTCTATTTTGTTCTTTCTCATAATTTTTATTTCTGCATTGATATTGTGTCTTTATTTTTTATTTGTTTTTTAAAGATTTATTTATTTACTTTTTAGAGAGACAGCTCAAGCAGGGGGAGGGGTAGAGGGAGAAGGAGATAATCCTCACTCAGACTCCCCACTGAACTTGGAGCTTGATGTGGGGCTTGATCTCACGACCCTCAGATCATGACCTGAGCAGAAATCAAGAGTCAGTTGCTTAACTGACTGGGCTACGCAGAAGCCCTGATATTGTGTCTTTAGTGAGATATTGTTTTCTTACCTTCCTTTAATTCTTTAGTTGTGGTTGCCCTTACACCTGTAAAAATATTAATACTAACCTATAATAATATTTATAATAATACTAAAGTCTTTTTGGGAATTCCCATCTGCCCTCTCTTAAGTCTCTATTGACTGCCTTTGTCCCTGTTCACTGGCCGTACTTTCTGGTCGTGTTGCATGTCTTGTAACCTTTTGTTGAATACTTGACATTCAAAATAATTAATGTGAGAACTCTGGAAATCTGAGCCCCCCTGCCCACCAGGGCATTCATTTTTGGTGCTGATTGTATGCTGACTTTTTTGGGACCAAATCTGTATTCTTTGTTGTCGGAGGCCAATAAAGTGTCGGCTTGACTAGGTTCATGGTCAGCTAATGACTTGACAGAGATTCTTTTTTTTTTTTTTAAAGATTTTGTTTATTTATTTGACAGAGACAGAGACAGCCAGCGAGAGAGGGAACACAAGCAGGGGGAGTGGGAGAGGAAGAAGCAGGCTTGTAGCAGAGGAGCCTGATGTGGGGCTCGATCCCACAATGTCGGGATCACGCCCTGAGCCGAAGGCAGACGCTTAACCGCTGTGCCACCCAGGCGCCCCTGACAGAGATTCTCTTAAATGACTTGAATCAGTACATCTCCTGGCCTTTGCTGTGGGGCTTTTGGGCGTGTACTGGGGCATGGCTTCAATGCCTGGGCAGGAAATTTGCAACTCCGCCTTAGCCTTCGCCTCCTCCCTGTGCAGAGTCTGAGCACCAGCCATCAGTGAGAGAAAAGGACCTTCTCATTGCTCCCCGGTCACTCTCATCGCTTCCCAGGGACTACACAGCCCTGCACATGCTTGTGGCCTTTTAGATTCCTAGCAATAAGTCAGAGCTTTTCAAAAACCTCTGTTCTCATTTCCCAATTTTTTCATTTAAGTTTTCTCATCGACCTCTCATCAGATCACTTGATAACGCTGTCTCCAGCAGCTACAATGTTGAATAGCCCCTTGATATAGGGCTGTTCTCACTGAGTGATGTCAGTATCAGGTCAGATGGAGACAGTGGGAATGGAGCTTTTCCAGGGAACTCACAGGTCAGTTAGTGACCATGCTTTGGGTTGTTGCTGTTTCGGGAGCTCCAGACCTGTTTTTCCCTCTTCAGTGGCTGTCAGGCTGCTGGTTTTTACAGCTACCGTGATTGGGAGGCCATTGATTTTGAAGCTTACCATGTAACTGGGAAAGGGCAGCTCCCTCCTTAAAATGCCACAGGGCTCACCATTCTTACCAAGATTTAGCCATTTTTCTTGAATAAATTCTTGCATTGTTACAAAACTTTGGTAATCTCCATAGTTTTAAAAAACTTGACTTGGACCATTTCCCCCCATGTTCTCATTGCTTTTATGCAGGAGTGGAGTTTGGGGGTCCTGCCTCTGGCATGGTGGATCCAGTATTCTATTTCAGGTGGTCTGACACTAAAATCTTTGCTCATATACTGTGCACGATGGTTTCTCCTCCAGCACTGTCTTGATTATCTTCATTCCCCAAACTCATAACCATATAATAAAATCCTATCGTCACATTTGTCTGTTAATTCTCATAGTGTCAGAGGATCAAATCTTCCTGGGAAGGCCCATGGAGATCACAGAGGAAGCTGCTGGAGCCCCAAAGAGCCATAGACAGGCAGTTTAGCCATTTAATTTTTCCGGGGTGAGATTGGTCCTGGTGATTCATTCTGTGCTCTCATTAGAGCAATTATCCAGTTAATTGCTCTGATCTGGATTTGGCCGAGGCAGTTACTGCAGCTGGGAAGCCCCAGAGAACAAGCAGATGGACGTCAAGGAGCATTCTGAAGGAGGCCTGGGTAGGCAGGCTGGTCTCTGTGCCCCAAACATGCTGTTCAGCACCAGCCACCCAGCGTTTATTGATAGGACTGGCTCCTCTGGAATGTCCTTCCTTCTCCTCTCTGCTGCAGTCAGCAAATGAGGAGGACGGGGAAGTTCCAGGAAAGGTGACCTCTGAAACTGGGAAGAGGGGGATATGAGGCTGTTATCTGAGAGGACATCTATCAAGTCCTGGATCATGGCAGGGATATGCAAAGTCACCAAGGTGATGGAATTGTCCCCAGGCCAGCAGGGTTCCACTGGCACCCAACCTTATAGTTATAGTAGCTAAAAATAGGATGCTTCAATGAGAAATACGGTGGATAATGTTGCAACTGCACAGTTCGTTCTGTTCCCTCACTCCCTTACAGAAACATGTCTTAATGATACCCCTCCACTTGGTTCATGGACTTACTTGGTGATCATTTCCTTGATTTCCCAGCTTGCAATTGGAGTGGACAGACTTGGATTGGTTAAATCCCCAATTTGCTCCATAACTTCAGGGTAAGAACTATTATAGCAAGGAAGATAGGGTAGATGTCTCTGGAATGCTGTTCAAGATAATAAATCAAAAACAGTGCCATATCCTGGGGGATGGCAGCCACCCATGAAAATCTAATGGATACAAGGATAGCCCCCATCAGATTCACATCTAATTCAACAATCCAGTGCACAGAAGCCAGATGGACCCTGGGGGGCACCTGTGGAGGGCTGCAGACTTAGTCGAGCAATGGGGCTGATTGTGCCACTGGGCTGAGTTTGGAAAAGGTGGACACAGACTCAGGCAGCTGTGTGTAGTCACTGATCTGCCGAATGTGGTCTTTTCCCTCCTTATCAGGAGACATGAGAAGCAGTTTGTACCCACATGAGTAGGCCAAATTATACTCTTTGGTCTTTTCTCAGGGCCTTGTATGCCCTGACATAATCATGGCCCAAAGATACGTGGACAATCTACAAGACAATGTTCTGTTTCTGCAAAACATCACGTTGGCCCACTCTATCAGTGACATCATGTTACTCAAACTAGATGAGTAATTAGTAGCAAATATATTGGTGGCCTTGATGAGGTATGTGAACTCTAGAAGATGAGAGAAGACCCCTCAAAGTTTCAGGGACCCACCACATCAGTGGTATCTTAGGGCCCGAGTCATGCCAAGACAGTCCCTGGATAAAGGATAGATAATTGCGCCTCACACCTCCCACAAGTAAGGAGAAAGTGCAATGCTTGGTGAATGTCTTGGGTTGTGGAGGGGGCATATCCTCCACTTGGGAATGTTTCTTGTATTCCTTTTTGGTGAGAGACACGACAAGCTGCCAGCTTTGAGTGGGGCCTGGGTTAAGAAAGGGCTGTGGAGCAGGTCCAGACCTCAGTGCCAGCAACTTGCTACGTGGGCCACATGGCGTGGAAGACTCTGTGAGAGTTGAGGTTTCTATGGTGGAAAATACACATGGGGAGTTTATAGCAGTCCCAGTGGAAAAGTCCCTCAGATTTCAGAGCAAGGACATGCCCCCTGCAGTGTGACTGTTCCGTTAACGTAAGGATTTTTGCTTACTTTATTCACTACAGGATCCCCAGGGGCTCCAACAGTGTCAGGCATGGAGGAAACGCTCAATGAACGTTTGCTCAGTGAGCTTGCGAATCAAGTGAATGAATGTCCTTGCCAATGCTGAAGTTCCCCATGCTCCAACCTCTGGCTACCTCTTCGTCTTGTTTCTTATTTGATCTCATTTTGGATCATGCTCCCTAGCTCCTGACTCCAGCCCCGTGGGTCTCCTACTTGTTTCTTAATATGCAAAACTCAAAGCTGCCTCCTACCTCAGGATCCCTTTGCCTGGGACATGTTCTCCTAGATGTCACATGGTTTCTTCCTCACTTCACTCAGGCTCTGCTCCTCAGAGAGGTGGTCCACACACCCTGGCTGCAAGAGAATATCCAATACTCCTTGCTTTCCTTTGTTTTTCTAAAGCAAGCCTCACCTCTGATTGCATGTCTCCCTCTCAGCAAACAAGTTCTGGGTGACAAGAGCTTGTTTTATTCCCTGCAGTTGCCCCAGGTCCTACAACAGGGCTTGGTACATGGTCAGCACCCAGCAAAGCGCTAAGAAGCACCGGATGCCACAAAACGAAGCCACTCTCTTTCTTGCAAGATTGTTGCGTCTTTATCATGTATGTATCCTATGACATATGGACATATGGTGTCATGTGCAATCATATGCACATATGGTATCATGTGCCATAGACTTCCAAGAGGGAGAGGCAGTGTGAAGAAATTCCAAAACCTGTTTCATTGGAGAAACAATTTGGCATCTCTTAGGCAGTATACTATAGATTACATTTGGGGAAACTGCACAAAGGTAGTTTTGGTCCAAAAGAAGGACCCTGGCAGAGAGAGTCAGCCTGTCCTCTTCTCTCCATGCTGTCAACTCTATGACTGTTCCCCATCTGCTCTTCTAAAACTGACTCCACATCAAGGGCCATCTTGGGTCCTACTAACCCAAGACATCTTCCCTAGTCTTGTTAATGACCTTGGCATTTTTACCTATCACCATGAATTGACCTTGACGCTAAGAAGGGAAGTGAGCCCACAAGCCTGGCCACACTTCCATGTTGCTATTTTACCCGTGTATTGCCATCTACCATACATGCATGTATACCATTATGCTTAGATGTCAAGCTTGTTGAGGGTGGGGACCAGATGTCGTTCTCATTGTAAGATTGATCAAAATCAACTAACTGAGAGTCAGCCCCAATTGTTATATGTAGGAATTGTTATATGTAGGAATTGTTATATGGGGGACCAGATGTCGTTCTCATTGTAAGATTGATCAAAATCAACTAACTGAGAGTCAGCCCCAATTGTTATACTTCCACGCTTTGTAGGAATCCTTTGAACCTTCTTATGAGCTCTTGAGGTCTCAGGGAGAGGGGGCTATATAGTTAGGATGAGTTGACTTCAAGCCTCATGGGGTTCTGACCAGGAAGTTGGATGGTGGGGACAACCCTAAGACTGGGGGTGCAGTTGAAAATGTTTCTCTGGGGTGGCCTAAAACAGAAGCAATCATAGCTAGGGGTCAATAAAAGTACAAATATTTGACTTCACATCCAGGGGGTTCTTAACTCAGACATTGGAGGGTAGCCAAAGGTTCCAGACATAGATTTCAGACTATTGGAACTACAGAGCAGATGCAGGGAAACTCAGGGTCCAGGCAGACTGGCCCGCAGGGACCTTGGGTCTTAACATCTACTGCTGGCAGACAGCTGTGTGAGAGGGGGCTCAGTAGTTTTTAAGAGAAAATTGTGTAAACAAGCTGATTTCTGGTTGGAAACTCCAGTGTACAAAAGCTTTCAGCAGCCCCGTGGAAGGAGGTACTTGTCAGTGAAGAGCTCAGACCAGGGTTTTCAAGATTGCATTTGATAAGACTCACAGCAACCCTCTCTCCTGGTTAAGTTCTCTGGAGAGAAAATGCCTGGCCAATCATCACTGGAGGGATGCTTGTGATTCCCATTATAGATTAACCTGGCGTGGAAGGCATTGCAGGGCAAGGCTGTCTGGGCATTTCTTACAACTTTAAGTGGATTGGTTGGTAATAGACTTTACCTGTTAAATCCTAATGTTGTTGTCACACAGGACTAGCTTTAGGCTGTGTCAACTCGGGTAAGTGGTTTAATTTGTTAAAACTCTGTTTACTCCTGGAATGAGTGTAGGATTAAATGCTGCAGTGATTATAAGGTAGACAGCACTATTATTACAGTTTTTACCATCACCATCATCATCACCACCATCATTCCACCATTATTGTCATCACCATCACCACCATCATCATCACCATCATCATCATCACCACCATCATCCCACCATTATTGTCATCACCATCAGCACCATCATCACCACCACCACCATCACCACCATCATCCCGCCATTATTGTCATCACCATCACCACCATTATCATCATCACCACCATCATCTCACCATTATTGTCATCACCATCACCTCCATCATCATCATCACCATCATCACCACCATCATCCCACCATTATCGTTATCATCATCATCATCACCATCATCATCACCACCATCATCTCACCATTATTATCATCACCATCACCACCATCACCATCACCATCATCATCACCATCATTGCTAATGTCTATTGAGCTCTTGCAATGAGAGTTAGTTGAATAAAAAAATTTTTAATGTTGTGGTATAGAAAATACACAGAGGGTAGGGATTAAATTTCTTTTAAAAAGTCAAGATTGCCAGAGGTTAAAAATTAGGCTTGAAAAGAATTAGGAGCTAGTTAATTCTCTTTGTGAAACAAAAAACAAAACAAAACAAAACAAAACAAAACAAAAACCAACTCAAACAAAGAGCTACTTGTGTCTCAGGCTTTCCTTCTGAGATCTTTGTCCTAATCCCTGAAGTGTATTCTTTACATACCGCTTTACTGAGGGTCTTTTCATGAAACCTCCTCAATCTTCGTTTGTTTAGCACCATCTCTATCTCGCTGGGTTCTTTGAGCCTGGCAGTGGCCTTCTCTGTGAGGCTCTGTGTTGTTGCTGTGTTGTCTGTGTTTCCGTCTTCAGCACCAGCTGCTGTGCGGTTGAGACGCCTGTTGTCAACATAGTTGTTCCTCTAAGTAAGTTCTCTTTTCTCTCTGACTGCTTTTAAGATCCTCGTCTTTGATGTTTTACGGTTTTGATGGGATTCCCACCCCCTCATTGGGTTGCATTGATATATTTTATTTCCCTTCATCCATTTGTTCAACAGATGGTCGCAATATTTGACGGGTCCCTGCTCTGGGACTATGGGATCTGTTCTCGAACAAGGCAGAGATCCCAGCCCCACAGTCTTAGGTTCTAGTGGGGATATAAACATCGGTGTGATATGTGAGGGAATTATATATATATAAAATGGGGGAAGATGTGGAGGATAAGTGGTATGGGAATAGAGTGATCAGAGAATCAAATAAGGGACAAGTGTCATTGAGAAGGTGACATTTGAGCAAAGACGGTAGCTAACTGCGCTTAACCATCCCACGTGGGCATTGATGCTTGCCTCGAAATCTCTACTGCCCCCCGCACAACACCAGGGTGAGCCGGCACCTATCTTCGGCTGCCTCGTCCTGCCGCTCGTGCGCTCGTTGTACAACATGTTTGTTCCTCCGGATCTTGGTATGCCCCCAAGATACTCACTACCGGAGGGGGCTCCTGATGTATGATCTTTCTCTCTCCCACTCAGGCTCTGAACAGTTTCTGGAATAAAATCACTAAAAGAATCAAGGCCAAAATATCACCTTTACTCTTGCTAGAGCCCAACCTGGAAGAGCAGCTTAGTGGGTGAGCCAAATGGGCACAGCGTCTCAGTCAGCTCGGGCTTCCGTAGCAAGATGACACGACTGACCGCTTACACAGCGGACATCTGTCTCTCACAGCTCTGGAGCAGGAGGTCCAAGATCGAGCGGCTGTCAGATTTGGTTGTTGGCGAGGACTGTCCTTCTGGTTTGGAGATGGTTTTCTTCTTCTTCTTTTCCTTTAGATTTTATTTATTTGAGAGCGCGCGCGAGAGCGCGAGAGGGAATGCGCAAATGGGAAAAGGCAGAGGGAGAGGGAGAAGCAGACTCCCCACCGAGCTGGGAGCCCAACATGGGGCTCCACCCCAGGACCCTGGAATCATGACCTGAGCCAAAGGCGGACACTTCACCAACTCAGCCACCCAGGTGCCCATGATGGCTGTCTTCTTGACGTGTTTTCAGGTGGCTTTTCCTTGGGGTCTGCGCAAGGAGAGAGTGTGCTCTGGTCTCATCACCTTCTTGGAAGGACACTGACCCCATCATGAGGCCCCACCTTTATGACCCCATCTAACCCTGATCACCTCCCACAGACCCCACCACACAGTACCATCACCACAGGGTTAAGGCTTCAGCATATGGAGGTGGGGGGCACAAACGTTTAGTCCATAGCAGCGTGTAACTCCAGTCCTGGAAATAGGAAGATTTCCCTGGTCATAGGCAGCACCAGACGGCGGAAGATGGTCCACGCAGACACCTGCCCAGGTAAGACTCCGCACTCAGCGCACCGCAGAGCAGAGAACTCAGGCACTCACTGGATAGAAGCACGGGGACGGCAGAGCGGGGCTCTCATTCTTTCCAGTTGACTGATCGGCCAGGTGAGGAGGAGGAAGCCTCGAGAGAGGCCCGAAGTCACACTGCAATTTCTTTCCCAAGAAGGACGCATCAAGTGTGGCTGGAGGCATCCTCATTCGCAACCGTTATTATTGCTTCGTCTAAGTGATCCCTGTTTAGACCCACCCGCATGCTCGCCTCCGTCTCTGCTTGCCTTCCTTTGTGCATCTGGCCCTCCTTTTGGATTTAATTTCCTACTTTTGGACAAGCCAGTTTAATGATTCAGAGGCAGGGCTAGCTTCTGGGTGCTATTGTCACAGGTCTGAGCGTCATTACCTTTCCAGGTGACCTGTCTTTCCTCACTCATCACTTCCAGCGGCGTCTGTGTCTCAGTGTTCTGCAGTGTCATCCGGACGGGGTTCATTTGTACTTCTTGGGGTCCATGCTCACCGAATCTGAGGGGTCCGTGTTTTCATTTATTCTGGAAAATTCACGGTCATGACTTTCTCTAGTATTTTTCTCTCCTTCGTCCTCCTTCTGCTCCTTTTTTGGAAAGCATAGACATTTGCTGGGCCCTTTTCACTCTATCCCCCATGTCTCTTAACTACTTTTAAAAAGTTTTTAAAACCCATTCATTCAAATTTCAGTGATTTATTTGGCTCATGTGGAAACGCATCTGCTATTTTTGTATGGTGCCTCACCCTGCCCTACAGTTCACGTCCCTTCCTCTGTCTACTACCGCTCCTTCCTTCCCTGCCCTCCTTCCTCACACTCTCCCTGCAGACGGGGCCCTGCTCAGTGCCTTGGTTCCCTTCGCTCTCTGGACAAACGTTGTCCCGCAGCAGGACTGTCCTCATCTTTCCCAGCAGCAGCAGCAGCAGCGGCACTCCCACGGGACCGTCCAGGCTCCCAGGCTGCTTTGCTGTTTCTTCTTGGTGTTTCCTACCACTGGCACAGGGCAGACCTAGATGCCCATTACCTGTAGTCTGAGCCGCTCGCTGGAGGAAATGCCCCAGGAGAGCGGGCACCCTGTTTCATCCCTGTGATGGCTCTGGTGAGCCGTACCTCTCTAACGAGGCTGCCGGATGGATGCTGAGCGCAGAACGGACTTGTCATCCCCAACCGAGGTCTCCCCGCAGAGCTCGCCTGGGTCTGCTCTTGCCTTGTGTTTGGGCTGTCGCCCATGGTGGACGGCATCCTCATGTATTCTGATTGGGGCTCACGTTCCTCTTTAACAAATCCCCACCCCAGCGAGGCAGAAGGTGGAGGGGTTCAGCGCACAGCTCTGGAGCCAGACGGCTGTTTAATTCCTGGCTCTGCTGCCCACGAGACGTGTGACCTTGGAGGAATTATTTATCCTCCTTGTGTCCTGGTTTGCTCATCTGTAGAACGAGAATGATGGTGGTGGCTTTGTGCGGGGCTCCTGGAGAGTCCCCATTTCCCTGGATAGCGCTCTGGGAACACAGTGGGCTGTCACCAGCACCTGCACGGCCGGTCATCTGCAGGAACGTCTCGTGGCCGGTGACAGGGCGCTCTTCCAGGGCCTTCGAGCCTCTGCTTCCTGCACGTGTCTGTCTTTCGTGCGGCTGCCTCAGCCTGGACGTTCCTGGACTGCACAGTGTGTGAGACTCTACCCGTGGTGTCCTCGAGGGCAACCGTGACTGTGAGTCTGCAGAGACATCACCCCCACGGAGCCCGGTGGACACTAAGGACCTCAGCGCCCTGCGTTGGAAGAGGCCCCTCCAGGAGGGTTTACATGTCCAGCTCCCTGCCTGTGGGGTCCATGGCCTCATCCCTGTCCTGTGTCAGTTATGGAGACCAAGATGTGTCCCTTCCCCAGCACACAGGTGCGCACGTGTGCAGATGCATGCGTGCACACTCATGTGCATACACATGTGCACACACTCACACACGTGCACACACTCACACACATGCACACACAGGTGCACACACACGCACACACATGTACACACTCACACATGTGCACACACAGGTGCACACACACACATGCACACACACGTGCACACACTCATGTGCACACACACGTGCACACACACGTGCACACACTCATGTGCACACACACGTGCACACACAGGTGCACACACTCACACACATGCACACACAGGTGCACACACTCACACACACGTGCACACACGTGTACACACTCACACAGGTGCACACACAGGTGCACACACTCACACACATGCACACACACGTGCACACACTCACGTGCATACACATGTGCACACACGTGCACACACAGGTGCACACACTCACACATGCACACACAGGTGCATACACTCACACACATGTACACACACGTACACACTCACACATGTGCACACACAGGTGCATACACTCACACACATGCACACACGTGCACACACAGGTGCGCACACAGGTGCGCACACACACATGCACACACAGGTGCATACACTCACACACATGCACACACACGTGCGTGCACACACGCACACACAGGTGCACACACTCACACGTGCATATACAGGTGCACACACTCACACACGTGCACACACGTGCACACACAGGTGCACACACTCACACACGCACACAGGTGCACACACGCACACAGGTGCACACACAGGTGCACACACATGCATACACACAGGTGCACACACACGCATACACACGTGCACACGCGCGCACACACAGCCCCCCAGCAGCTGTGGCCTCGGCCCCCGTACTCCCCATTCTGCCCGTCAGTCTCTCATTCTGCTTCGCACAGGTTTCCCCTCACCGCTGGTGAGCTTGGCTGCACGTCTAGACTCTGCATGTCGCCCGCACCATCTCCAGGAATCCCAGCAGCAGGATAGTAGGTTCGTGTGTCACGTTCCCGGCGGTGGGAGCGGGGGTGGTTTTGCTCACACCCTGCCTACTGTTCTCCGCACTTCACCTTTGCCCTTCACGACGCGCCTCGGGGATCCCTCACGGAGCTGCCGCGAGCCCGCCTCACCGTTTTAGGTGCGCGTACTGTTCCCATGCCTCAGTTCACTGAGTTTTCCTGTCCATGCTCTTCGGTATTTTCCGAAGTTTTTAATATTATAAACAATGCTGCAGTAAAACTTTGTACATGTCCATCATGCATTCTGGGAGTTTCTCTGTAGTAGAAACAGAGGGGGTTAAATGGTGTTTAATTTGAAAGTGTGGCCAAAGTTCTCCAGACAACATCAGCTCACACTCTCACTGATGATGTGTGAGCGAACGTGCTTCACTCCAGCTGCAAACAGACGTCTTACTGTTAGTCTTGTTTGCTCTGTGGTGATAATGAGCTGCAGAGAAAGGAAGCCGGAGAAGGGACCAGAGAGAGGCAGTGGCCCTAGTTTGGAAACTGTCCTGAGGGCTGTCGGCAGGGAGCGAGGGAGATACCTGGAGAAAGGCATTTCAGAAAGGAAACAGAGGACACAAAAGTCCTGGGGCAGGAGGGTGGCTGGAGCAGAGAGAGGAAGAGAAGGGTGAGTTTGAGGGGTGACAGGAGCAGGTAGGCTGGCGCTTGGGGGTCTCTGTGCAGATACTAGATATGATTCTGAGTGAGGCGGGCGGCTTTCAGTGGCTTTGGAGCCAAGATGGGGCAACAGTGGCTTTTGTCTTAGGAAGGTCACTGTTGTGTTGAGAATCTGCTAGGGGACTGGGCAGATGTGGGGAAACCAGTTAGAAGGTTCTGGTGGAACCGAGGCAGGGGGTAGATCAGAAGGGAAGCAGCAAAAGTCATGAGAAGTTGTTGAGTTGGCATCTATTTTAAAGGCAGAGCCAACAGGATTTGCTGAGAGAGTTCAGGTGTGTGTGTGTGTGTGTGTTAGATGCATAGACAGTTGGATAGATGCATGGGTGGATGGATGCATGCATGCATGGATGGATGCATGGATGGACGGATGGATGGATGGATGCATGGATGGACGGATGGATGGATGGATGGATGGACGGATGGATGGATGCACGCATGCATGGATGGATGGATGGATGCATGGATGGATGGATGGATGGATGCATGGATGGATGAATACAAAGATGATGAACAGAAGACAGAGTGCTGATAGACAGACAGATGGAAAGGTGCATAAGAGAAAGGGAGAGAGGGGAAGGCAGGGACCTGCAAAGTTTAGGGCCCATGGAACTTGGTGGGGAGGGGTGCAGTTGGATGAGATGAGGAAGGAAACGAGGAGCAGGTTTGGTGCGAGTGTCAGTCAGCTCGGCCCCCGTCATAAACACCACAGACAGGGGCTTAAGCACAGACATTGATTTCTCAACGTTCTTGAGCCTGAAGGTTCTGGATCCTGTGCTGGCAGATTCAGGGTGGGGAGAGCCTGCTCCAGGCTCTCACATGCCGCCTTCTTGTGCTCACATGGCCTTTCCTCTGCGCATGAAGCAGAGAGAGAGAGACTCTGGTGTCCCCTCCTCTTGTAAGGACACCAGTCCTGGTGGACCAGGGCCCACCCACAAGACCTCATTTAACCTTAATGACCTCCAAACATGGCCACCCTGGGGGTTAGAGCTTCAACACGTGAATTTTGGAGGGGACACACTTCAGTCCATAGCAGGGGGAAATCAAGTTTATTTTTGATAATGTTCAGTTTGAGACGCTCACAGACCACCAGGCTGAACGTTCAGCTGGGCAGCTGGATTGGAGAGTCTGGAGTTCCGGTGGGGGCGATGATGTAAATTCGGGAGCTGATTGCATGAAGTCAGTGGTTAAATCCACCGAGAGACCTGGCAAATGGACCAGGGCATGCAGACTGTTGGGTGCAGGTGTTCCTGTCCAGGGGTTTGGACGTGGAGTTGCCTGAGTGTAGACGTGAAGGCCCCCTTTCTTCTTGGGCTCTGGGAGCCTACGTTCTTGACAGCTGGGCCAGCCTTCCATGTGCGGATCGTGCATTTCCCCGACACTCCTCGGGGCGAGGCAGGACTTCAGGTTCGCTAGCTCTGTCTTCGGGATCAGTGGGTGCTGGCCAGAGCACTCCCCGAAGTGATCTCGTCTGTTTAGCAGCCCAACTTGAGCTCTCCTTTTTAAAAAGACATCGGTGTGAGAAGACAGAGATGGGAAAGTTTGGAGAACCCCCCTTCTCACTCACCTGGATGGGCTCTGGACCAGGGGGGGACACTGAGGCATGGGGTGGCAGGGGCACCGTGGGGCACGGACTGCTGGCCGCTGTGCCCACCTCCCTGGACAAACGGGCTGCTGCTTGGGGACCTGGGAATCTGCTCTTTGCTGTCCTGGGTCTCATTCTCAGCTATTGGCGTTGTGAACGAGGTAACCTGTTGTCCTGGGGCCATCTTGGGCATCATCCCTGGCCTGTACCCACGAGATGCCGATACCCACTCCCAATCACGACAGTCAGAGCCGTCTCCAGCCACACCCCTGGGGGAAACCCCTATGTGGACCAGTCAGGTTCCCAGAGACAAGAACACTGCAGATCGACTTGGATGGCGTGTCTCCTGATAGTTTTTCACCCGGTGGAGCAAACTGTTGTAGTCCTCCTGAAACCAGGGACCTTCCTGCATCCTGGCGGCTTCTTCCACTATAAGTCACACCGTATGCATCCCCAATGACACAAATCAAACGCGGTAATCACGGCTTAATAAAACTTAAAACAGTTTACTCTCAACAAATGATTACCTTCCCATCCAGGCAAAAGAGACGACTTCTGGCCCACGCCCAGCCCGTATTTAGCAGCTGACTACTGAATCGATGGCAGTCATATTTTAATATGAATTATTTGTACACAGCTTGAGGATTTCATCCAACACGAACCGTCAAACTGGGAAGGCTTAAAAACGGAATCTCTTTGCATAATGAACCAGCCAAGGGGACGGGCTGCGGAATAAGATGCTGCAAACCCTGAAGCCGGGCAGCTGGGGGCAGAGCGGGCTGCAAGGCAATTAGCGGGGAAGCCGCGCAGCCACCGGCCCGGCCCGGGGTGATTCAGTGATCCTTTTCCTCATCATCAGCCTCAGGCCCAGCTGACGGCCCAGAGGTTGAACCTTGATAGGATTCGAGCAGACACACCGGCACCTGCCCCGGGACGCTTCTCCGGAGAATGCCCGTGAGCTCACGCACTCCGCCTCTGAGAAGGCGCAGGGGCAGCGGGGGCACCGGTGCTAGACCAGCCGTCTGTGCGGACTGACGGGGCCCCGTGGCCAGGCGCAGAGGGACAGCCGCTCCCGGTGCTCGGTCCCCGCGTTTCTTCTCACAGGAAGACATTCCTCTCAGATCCCTCGTGGGTTCAGAGAGAACACGAAGCAGGAGAGCTGGTCCTGGCGAGCCGTTAGCGGAGCGGAGCCGCTTGCACTGGTGGTGTGGGCTCCGACCGCCCCGGAGAGGCAGGCTGCCCCAGCAAGGGCTCTGTCGGGGGTGCTGGGCTCGCCTCCAGTGTCTTTCCCGAGCCCACGCCCCTCTCTGAGCCTCAGTGTCTGCACCTTGACGTGGATGAATCACGGGCCCCCACTGCTCTCTGCCTCCCTCCCACACCTCCGACCGCCCCTTGTCGGCCGAGCCAGCCAGAGCCAGAAGTGCAGGACACTGGACACAGAAGCAGTGGACAAACGTGGGGGCGGTCGGTGACTATCAAGCCCACTCCTGGGGGGGCTGAGTGCTGTGACCACATGGAGTGGGGCGCCTGGGACGATGGATATGACAGCCATGGTCCTCACGGAAGCAGGGATGCCCCCTTCCCGTCCCCACCCCCCAGCTGGGAAAGGAAGGAAACTTGCATTGCTTTCGGCTCGGGGCGCAGTGGCAGGGGTAGATGGCGACGCGTGGAAAGAATCTGGAGAAGCGGAACGTTGTGTGTTTATACGGGAAAGCTTTACTGGTGTTCTGCATTTCACGCCACGGTCTCCGCTCCCAGTGCACACCGCCTCCCGTGTCCAGCGGGCAGCTAGGACATGCATCCTTGATTAGCATGCACCCCGGAGCCTGCCCAGGCTGCAGCTGGCTGGCTCTGTGGGTGTCCCAGGTATCTTGGCTCTGGAGGATTTGCCCCCCACAACTAACTGGGTTAGGGATACTGGGTTTTTCTTCTTGAGCCTTCCAGCTCCGAGTGGGTAAATTCGTCACCTCCTGCCCGTTGGGGACCTCAGGTGCAAGCCGGGGGAGTCTGTTGCACTGGGTGGGGCGCCTTCAGTGACAAGAAATTAAAACCGGTGTCAAGGACCAGGAGCTCCAGGTCATGAACCGCACTGAACAGAATCTGCTTGGAGGCTGGATTTGGCCCCGCTTCCACAGGAGCCCTGCTATGCTCACAAACGCTGGAGCGCGACAGAGCACGCAAGCGGCTCCCCGGGAGCTAACATCTCAGTTCATCAGGTAACTTTCGGCCCTGTCCCATGCCGCTGGGGTGTGAGAGACGGACCCTAAATGTCAGCTGCCCGCACGAAGGGCTCCCTGCGGGTGACCCAGTGAAAGGAGCCCGAGCCCGAGGGCATGCTCAGAGGATCACCACCTGGCATCCCGGGGACAGGAGGCCCTGCAGGACAGTGTGCAGATCCTGGAGGACAGTTAAGCAACAGAGACACTGGGAGCAGAGGGAACCTTCTAGAAACTCACGTGGGGCATGGTGCACATGCCTAGTGCTCTGCTGCTCCCTAGCACTTGTCACTCACGCTGTGTCTCGTGCTCCTAACGGGCGAGGCTCTCGTGACCTCGTCCCTGTGGCTGGCAGCGCCCCTTTACTCAGGACTGAGCTTCTTCTGTGTGCTGCTCTCTCCTCAAAAACAAGTTTCAAAAACCAAATTAACGTAGGAGAGTTCTATCATGGAAGCTTGCAAGCAGTAGTTCTCACGGTGAGAAGGGCGGGAGGAGCCCGCACAGACCCCCTCCTGGCTTCACCACCAGGCTGCTCTCTTGCCAAGTGGCTTTATCTGCCAGGATGCTTGGACGTGAGTGGCTTTTTCTTCTGTCTTTGAAGCCTCGTTGACCAATGCTGTCCGACACAGCTCAGATTTGCTTTTTCCTATTATTTCTCTCCCTCTATTCTCAAAATAGACGAGAAAGGACTAAAAGGGAAGCAGGGACAGCAAAGGGAGTCGGTAAATAAAAACAGAGAGGCAGGACGGCGTCCCTGGGTCCCAGCTTCCTCATCGGTAAACGGCTTTCAGTGGATGACAGTCCAGTCTCTCCTGATTGCGTGCCCCCAGGATTCGGGGTCACCTGCTCTGTTACAGCGGGGCTGGGGCTCTGGCAGTCGCTCTCTTCAGATAAAGCGTTCGTTCCAGGAAGGCAAGCGCCGCGGCTCTGTTCAATGTGCCTCCATACTGATTGCGTGGGTACGGCATCTGGTGGCTGATTCATTATTTTCACTCCAGCAGCTCGTCGGGCTGTAAGGGCATTGGAGTCTCCGGGGTGTAGGCATGATCCAGTTAGGTCCATTACTGAGACACAACCCAAATTAACTGGACCATAAATGTTTTCCGTTAGTGGGCAGCTGGGGAGCGAGCACTTGAAAATCCAACAGTTTTATTTTCCATGGAAACGCATCTTGGTAAATGAGGAAGCTCGTCGTGCTCTGAGAGAAGCCCATGGCCAGGGGCTGGGGTCTGTTAGGGATGGCCGCCCAGCTTCCCCGCGTCTCAAGAATTGGGGATTTGAACGGCCATGGTGTGGTTCCACAGGGCAGTGGTGACTTGGGACCCTGTGGTCCCCTGTGGGTTTTCGGCACCACCCACACGTGCATTTGCCTCCTGGGACGTCGCTTAGGGTTTTCTCAGGGCAAGTTTCAGAGGAGCCCCACCCCTCCCTCCGTGAGCTTTAAAACTTCTTGGACTCCTTGCTCCTCACATCAGGACGGATGGCTAGGATGGCTCTGGCCTCTGGTGAGGCTTCATCAGGGCTCAGCGCTCTGGCCAGCACTCCCCTTCCCATCCCCACTTCTCCGTGTTGGAATCCTTCTAGGCAGCCCCGCGCACGCGCTCCCCAGTGGCTACAGTGGCTCTTGGGGCCGCACCTGCCCCGTCTCAGGTGGGTAAGAAGGACGCTAAACCAATGCTTCCAGAGAAGTCTCTGCCTTCCCCTGGTCTTCAGGCAGCATGCGGATGGGGCCTGTGTTTGGCCACACTGGTCCTGGTGGGGCCCTGGAGCCAGGTGTGACTTGGACGCCCTCCGGTAGCGCGGCTGGGAGTAGAGTCAAGCTTGGGGAAGCCTCGAATCCACCCTGCTGTTCTCCCCACTCTGCAGCTGTCCGGGGCAACACCACCGGTCCCCGAGGAGGTCTGAGCTGGTGCGCAGGTGGAAGCCAGAACTTCCCAGAACCAGCATCCCCTAATGCTCCCCTTCCCCCACTATGCCCCCCTCTCCGGATGGCTCCTCCTCCGGTCACGCAGTCCACCCTGCCCTCCTCAGCTGAGGCCCTGGGTGAAGACGATCAGGGGACCAGGGTCAGACCCGGGCCATCCCCATCCAGACAGCCCCCCTACACAGCCGGATGCTGCTGAAGGACGGCCACCCCCAGACCGCGGGGCTCCCTTCTCCCCGTCGCTTCTCTTCACAAGCAGGTATCACTTCCTCTTTTACAAATTAACCTAAATAGTAAAGAAAAAACACATACTTCCATTTTTGTAAAAAATTCCAGATATAAACATGACCTGCTCCCCCCTCCCAATTCTTACCCCTTCCGCAGAGGCCACTGTGGATCCTTCCAGACCTTTCCAAGCCTCTCTATAGGACACTTTTGTTCTGAGTTACTTCCTGGGGGCATCTGGGTTTGGGCTGTTAATACCTGTTCTGTAAAGTGTGGCTTTCTGCCATTTGCCTCGACAGCACTCATTTCAGGCCTGGACGCGGGTTCCAGCCTCTTTGGACCCTGACAGACAAGACAGGTCAGCCGTTCATGCTGCCCAAACTCTTCCCGCTGTTAGAGGAAAAGCCTCTGTTTCTGGACTTTCGCTTTTGGCCCTCGGACCCTGCCCAGGAGGACTCCCTCATGGTCCCTCCCCCTCTGGTCCCTGGTGAGCTGGGGTGGGGGCTTGCTGGGGATGTGCCCTGGTCGGAAGTGTGCGGGGTGGTGCCTGTCTCTGTGCCAGCGATGTGTAGCCACTGGACGGGGAGAAGGGACACTGAGGCTGGGGGCACAGAGCTCACAGCCGCAGGGCTGGAGAGGGGGTGCAGGTCACGCAGAGGGAGGAGGGCAGGTTTCTTTTGGGGGCCTGTGGCTGTGGCCCTGCGTGGGCCACGTTCTCAGCTGGAGGTCTTCTTCCAGGGGCCATTTCCCAGTTCATAATCCCTCCGTTGCTGCCTCCATCGCGCTCCTGCCTTCTTCCCTCCTCATCTGATTTAGAGCCCTGCTCTACCCCAGGGTGCTGGCTGTTTGGGGGTGAGAGGTGAGTGACAAGCCTTCGCTGGCCATCTATCTATCCTGATTGTGGACTCCTAGGTAATCACTCCAGCAATTCAACAGCCCCGCATAATTGCGAAGAGCCGCAGAGCCTCCTGGGCAGGCCAGTAGCAAATCGCGCCCCCTCCCTGTGCTTCTGCTCTCTCCCTAACCCGGGAGGATCCTGGGGAGGGTCTTCTCAGGGCAGACACCCCCTCTGGGGCACAGCCCCAGGGGCAAACTGCTCTCTTGCTTAGTGCAGAGTCCTCAGGGCAGAGTGATCCCAAGTCCAGGCCTGGAGACTCTCCCAGATGGGCGGGGGGGGGGTTGCGTTTTCACAAAGTGTATTTACAGCCAGCCCCGCACGCATGATGCCAGGCGGGTGCCCCCTCGCCCCCAGCTCATGTCATGCCCTGCCCACATTGTCGTCACAGATTTCTTTTTTCAATGTTGAAGTCAGTAGTGAGTTTTCCGTGGCCGCTTGACGAGAAGGTCAACATTACGGCTCCTTGAAGATGTCTGGATTTTTCTCCATTACAAGCGCTGCTCCCTGTCCCGTTAGACCTAGAGCCATTGGCTCCTGCACCCTCCCCCAGCCTCCTCCAGGGACAACAAGAAGGGAGCTCCCTCCCAGGCAGCAGCGGTTTCTGTCTTGTCTTTGCTGCCAGCTCCCCTTCCCGAGGAGGGCCTCCCCCTGCGCCTCCCAGCAAGTGCTTGTGGAGCGAACGGGCCTGGCATAACCCCTTCTCCCAGCCCTCGGCCTCTGGCCCAGGCCTTCCTCCCCTCCCGCCTGGATCGGCCATAGTCCGGGAAACGGGCTCCTGCCTCTGGACCCTCCCGCTTACTCAGGAATAGTAAGGGTATTCCCTTTTTATTGCGTGTTACTTTGGTGAGGATATCAAGCCACCAGGCCAGGCTCCTGAGGTGGCTCCATGTCCATTCTCGGGGACCCTTGCAGCCTCCAAAAGGGTGGGCTTCCCAGTGTCTGTATTTTGGCAGTAAAGGGGCTGTGTTGCTTTGGGAGGCTGCCTTGGGAAAGCCCCAGTCCTTGTGACGTGAAGCCAGCACTTACCCTTCTTCTGGGGGGGGGGGGCTGGGCCGGTGCAGGTGGACACAAATGCGTATCTTTGCTTGGGATTGTCAAGTGTGTTGTTCAGAGATTGGCTATATCCATACAGAGGTAAAGGAGGGCTTTGTCCTTTCAATGGGGACCCAAGCAGCCTAAAAAGCATTTTTCTTGTTTGTTATTACTCCAGGCTGAGCTAAGGGCATGGGCAGTGAACAGGTAGGCGAAGGTCAGGGATCACCTTGTCAAGCTCTGCAGTAGGGTGGGTGATGCAGGAAAACCATTGATCGCGATGATCCCTTTAGGTTTTGTGAGTCCTTGAAGCTTGGGGGTGAGTATGTGGTGCAAGATGGGGCTTCCTATGTGCCAAGGGATGAGAGGGCAGGCATTATAATTTGGGCATTTTTGGAAATGCTTTCCTGAGGCTGGAGGGGCTGGGGGATGAGAACAGGTCACTCCCCACACCCCTTGCCTGCACATCAAAGCAGAATCCCTTAGCAAGCTTTGCCTGTTCCCCCACAGACACGCAGGCTTCCTCCATCATTTCTCTAGTTTCCATTTCATTGGTTTCTGCTTTCATCCTCATTTTGTCCTTTGTTCTTCCTCTGTAGTTCCTTTTCCAGCTTAAGGTGAACCATAGGTTGTTTGTTTTAGATCTTTCTTCATTACAATTTAAGAATTTAAAGTGATAAACTTCTGCCCTAAGCCTTGTTTAATGGCATAGCTCAAATTCTGGCATATTTTCACTATCATTAAAATCTAAATATTTAAAAATTTTCCTTCAGTTTGCTTTGACCCACAGATGATTTAGAAATGTCTTGTTTAATTTCTAAATGTTTAGGCTTAGACTAGATTTCTTAGTGAATTTACTTCTAATTCAGTTCTTTTGTGGTCAGAGAATCATTGTTCTCTGATTTTAGACCTTTTAAATTAATTTAAATTAATTAAAATTTATTCTATGGCTCAGCATAAGGTTTATCTTGTTAAACATTTTTTTTTAAAAAAGAGTATATATTCTGTAGTTTTTGGGAACAGCATTCTGTAAATATTTATTGCCAATGGTCAATAGAGTTATTCTGATTATCTTTGCCATTAGTAAATTTTTGCTCTAGTTATACTAACAATTGATGAGGAAGTGACATTATAATCTATTATTGTGTAATTAATTTCTTCCATTATTTTTGTAAATTTGTTCCTTGTGGATTTTGAAACTCTGATAACAGGCACATACTTATTTGTGATTGCTGTGTCTTCCTGACGGAATGATGCTTTTATCATTATGAAATGTCCTCCACGATCCTGACAGTACTCTTTTTGAAGAGTGTCGTCTTAAAGCCTTTTTGTGATATTAATACAGACACTTCAGACTTTTTATACATACGTATTGCATAATTTATCTGTTTTTAAATTTATTTTCAACTTTGTTCCTCTCTATGATGTTCATGTCTTTTAGACGGCCTATAGTTGAGCCTTGCTTCTTTAAACCATTCTGAAATTCACTACCTTGTAGGTATTGGGTTTAGTCCATTCATGTTTAATGTAATCATTGATACGGTTGAATTCAGGTTTACCAATATTATTTATTTTTTGTCTCCCTTTCGGTTCTTCTGTTCCAGCTTTCCTGTCTTCCTTATTTGAATATTTTTAGAATTCCATTATAATCTATCTATTGACTTTTAGATGTTCTTTCTTGCTGTTTTTGTTTTTTTAAGTTGTTGCTCTAGGAGTGAGAATATGCATACTTAAATTTTGAAGTCTACTTAAAGCTGACACTGTAGGACTTCATGAGGGGTGTGGAAATGTCACAACTTTGTAGATGCATTTAGCACTCCCTACCACCTTTAATGCTATAGTCCCTAAAAACACACATCAGTGTACATTATAAACTCCAGACAACAATGGTGATTTTTGCCTAAACAGTCATATGTATTTTAAACAATTTAGAGGAAGAAATAGTCTTTTATATTTACCCAGCTATATACTACTTGTCATCTCTTTATTCCTTCCTCAAGAGCCAAATTTATCCCTGGCATTATTTTCCTTTTCTTCAGCTTGACAGCTTCCTTTAATATTTTTGTAGCACAGGTGTGCTGGCAGTGAATTCTGTTTCTTTATTTTTATTTAAAAATGTTTTTATTTTCTTTTAATTTTTGAAGGATATTTTCTGTGTCTATATAGATATTCTCTGTTGACAGGTTTCCCCCCACCCCCCAGGATTTTAAAGATGCTGTTCCACTGTTAGATGGAAAAACTACGCCGATTCTGGTAGACATCTTCAGTTATTTAAATTATTTTCCCCATGTATGTAGCTTATCATTTGTCTCTGATTGTTTCTAGGATTTCTACTTCATCTTTGTTTTTCAGCAGTTTGATTATTATGTGCGTAGAAACGTCATTCTTGGTATTTATGTGTGGTTTGCTAAACTTTTTTTTTTTTTTTTTTTTTAAAGATTTTTTATTTATTTATTAGAGATAGAGACAGCCAGCGAGAGAGGGAACACAAGCAGGGGGAGTGGGAGAGGAAGAAGCAGGCTCATAGCTGAGGAGCCTGACGTGGGGCTCGATCCCATAACGCCGGGATCACGCCCTGAGCCGAAGGCAGACGCTTAACCGCTGTGCCACCCAGGCGCCCCTGCTAAACTTTTTGAAAATGTACATTTATGTTTTTCACCAAATTTGGGGAGCTGTTAGCCATTATTTCTTCAAATATTTTTCTACTCATTCTTTCTCTTGTCTCCAATTATATTTTCAAGTTGGTCTCTAAGGCACTGTTCATTTATTTTCTAATATTTTCCTCTTTATTCTTTAGATTGGATAATTTCTATTGACCTATTTTCAGCTTCATTGACTTTTTTATTGATCATTTCCATTCTATTATTAAACCCGTCCATTAAGTTTTTATTTCACATATTCTAATTTTCAATTCTGAAGTTTCCATTTGATTTGTTTTTATATATTGGCTTCTCTGCTGAGAATTCCTATCTTTTCAGTTGTTATCAGAGCGTTTACCTCCTGGAGCACAGTTAAAAAGCCTGTTTTTCAGTCCTTGTCTGTTAATTTCAACATCTGAGTCATGGAGCTGGCCTCTGTTGATTATCTTTTTACTTGAGAATGAGTCCCACTTTCCTGGTTTTCTTGTATGTTGGGTAATTTTGGATGGTGTCCTGGACACCAGGACTACTGTGTTGAGACCGGCTTCTATTTCAGTTCTCTAAGAAGCACTATTGTTTAGGTTTCGTGTGCAATTAGCTTGGATAGACTCAAACCACGAAGTCTTTCACCTGCAGGTAGTAGTAGCTCTGATCTCAGTTCAGGCCTTTGTTCTTGTTGTTTCCGCTTTAAGTTGTTGGCCGTTTGCAGCATGCCTGGCATCTAAAGGTTGGTCACAGTCCTGGCATCTACATGTCAAATCGGGCTCCCCTTGTCTTGCTGTATTCCTTAAGAGCTTCCCTACTCACTCACCAGCACCTGTGGCCACCCTGGCTTTGTCTTCTCCTGGACAGAGAGGTGGTGGGTTTTCTATCAGCGCTCTAGCTCACTGCATGTTGCTGCAAGTAACACAAAGATGGGCACTCATCATGTACTGGTTCCCTCTTCCAAGTTCAGATTCCCTTCCAAAATTTTCCTGCTTTTGTTCACTTTCTTCAGCCTTCATTTAGTTTTTTTCTTTCTTTCTTTCTTTCTTCTTTCTTTCTTTCTTCTTTCTTTCTTTCTATACTTTATAATCATTTTCTGTGGAAAGTTTGGTCTACTGGGAGCTTACTCCACTGTACAACTTCAAACAACATTTTCCCTTGTTTTATTTTTTATATATGTAGTTTTTGTATTAGTTTTGTCTTCGGACCCCTGGGGGATGGGGAGACATGGCTCCAATTCTGCCAGGTGTGGAATGGGGCTGGAGGGGTGGGGGGGGGGGGGTGGGAAGATAATGTGGGAATGTGAGAAATTAGAAAGTGCTGGTTTGGTGGCACCAGAGCCCCAGCTTCAAACACAGCAACTTGGAATTGTTTACTATTTTATATGTGGACATCCCAAGTAATATTTTATTGTGACAATGTTATTGACTAAAATATATTCCAAAGCCATTTGTCTAAATATTCTCCAAGTTCTGATGCCCTGAAAAACCTGACTAGCTTCAAGGGGCTTTACTAATGCTGTGTTAGGTCCCTGGTTCCTGAGCCAGACGGACCTGTATTTGAATCCCACATTGCCACGTACTGGCTGCATGGCCCGGCGCTAGTGCTTGAATACACGCCTCCATTTCTTCATCTTTAAGATGGGGATAATCGTACCCTTTATGGGATGGTATGAAAATCTAGGGAGATGGTGAATATTAAGGCTTTGGCAATGGCATGACTTATGGTAAGTGTGTGTCATGAACTGAATGTTCGTGTCCCCCCAATTCTATACTGAAGCCCTAACCCTCAATGTGATGGTATTTGGAGATGGGGACCTCATGGTGGGATTCGTGCCCTTATAAGAAGAGACACCAGAGCACTCTCTCTGCATATGAGCACACAGTGAGAAGGCCACTGTTTGTATGCCAGCAAGGGCTCCTCACCAGCATTTGACCATCCGGGCACTCTGATCTCACACTTCCAGGCTCTGGAACTGTGTGAAATAAATGTCTGTTGTTTAAAGCACTCAGCGCATGCTCTTTTGTTAAGGCCATCTGAGCAGACTAAGATAGTGTGTGGGCTATTGGTCAGTATTAGTCATCAGTGTATATGTAGCCGCTTCTGTGTAAAGGCATATTGGAGGTATGACAAATTTCTAGAGAGAGCAAAGGAAGGGCCCCTCAGCAGTTCCACAGAGAATGTTGTGTCCTTACAACACTGATGAAGCTTCTGCCAGGAGTTCAGGGGACAGAAGCTCCTTACTCATTATCAGAGACGTGGCAGCTGCCACTTGGTCACTTTAGAATTGACAATCATGGGTCCCATTAGTGATAGCTCCTAGTTTCCCAGGTTGGACTTGTCAGGGAATTTGCCTCTCCAGTAGGTCACCTCCCAGGTTGCAGCATATAGAAAATCTGGATTTAGAAAACCAGGGTGAGGGGGCAATATCATGTATGAGAAGACTCCTCATACATCCCATCCAAAGAGCTAGCTCTCTTTTAATGCCCTCGAAACAGACTGCTGTTAAGGATTTGAGCATTTTAGGGAACACGTCTAACCCAAGTCTGCTGCCCCGTTGTTGAGATTGGGTATATCTGGGAGTGGCAAGGGTGCTGTGCTGAATCTGCCTTCTTGAGAAAGCTCTGGTGGAAATGCAGCAGGAGGTGGTGTTGGGAGGCCAGGAGGAAAGAGATGCCCTTGTCAGGCTGGCTGCTTGTCCAGGTCCAGCCGCGTTGCAAGGTCATCATCAAAAGTGATTTTCCAAGTGGCACTTCATTGCTGCTGGCACAAATGAGACCCAGAAATTATTGGAAATCTATATGAAAGTCTTGTCCTATGTCAGGCCCTTTCTTTTCCCTCCTCCAAGCAAAAGAAAGCTAACTGGACAGGGAGCAGGGAAGATGTTTTGCTTTGGATCAAAACTTAAATCGTTTGTAGCTCAGAGGCTTGTCCTCATTTGCAAAGCAGGATTTAAACTTAGTGTGGGTGGAGGTGGGATGTGTGGGAAGGAGGGAAGTCAGCCTTTAAGGCTTAGCCCCAAGAGACCCTTCTACCAACTGAAGCTAACCCCAGGTAGTCTGTACTCTAACTTACCCTGATGATTTTCATTTTTGTTCCCCACCCAACACTTCCTAATATGCAAAACATTTTCCCCCCAGACTCAAAAGGGGAAATTTGCTGAACTTCAGGTCTGAGTTAACCCCCCTTTGCCCACAGGGTTCCAGGATCTGCAACCTCTTAGCAGAGAGGATGCAAAATCTGATTAAGGTTTTTCTGCATCAACAAATATCTCTGATAAGTATTTTTCTTGTTTGTTTTAATCAAAATCAGCCCATTTCTTGGCAAGGCCAAGCCATGTGAGATTCTCTTTGCAAAGTTAAAGCCCTCCACTGCCCTCCCTATGACACATGCTTGCATGGGGGTGAGTGTGGGGCTCTTACTGCCCCTTATTGTCATCATTCAATTTACAACCACAGAAGCAGGGCTTGGTGTCTGTCACTCTGTGGAACATCTGGGGAAGGGAGTCCACGGTCCAGACAGAGGCAAGATCTTGGTCTGTTCTAAACAGTTTGAGAAGGTCCAGCTCCTGGGGCAATCCAGGGACCTAAGGAAGAGAGAAAAATGTAGCTGGTGGGTGAGAAGTTAGAGTATCCCACCTGGGATATCTCTTAGACAAATGGGTTCTCAGGAAGGCCTGCAGAACTTCAGAGTGGCCCCTGTAGGCACATCACAGGGACTAAGTGGTTGATGAATGAATGCATGAGTAAGTGAACGAATGAGATAGGATTCTGCTACATTTGCCTTTCATCCCCACCTGAGGTCCTGGCTCAGGGCAGGGCACATAGAAAGTACTTGGTTAATGTTGAGTTAATTACAGGGCTGCCTTAGGCCCCGCAGGAATTCTGGAATTCAGAGCCTTTGCCATACTGGAGGCTATGCACATGCCTCAGGCTGCAGCTTTGGTTCCTCAGATGGAAGCAAAAAGGCCCAAGACCTCTCCATCTGCTCCTGGAGCCACAGAACTGGTGGAGGGACCACACCTGAGTTGATTTACCATTGGGCATTTCCCATCCGCTTCTTTGCCAGTCCTGTTGTGAATGCTAACCTAAACTCTGACTCATTATCTCAGACCCTACTGGGTAATGGGAATGGAACTGATACACTGACTCATAACAAGGAATTCAGGATGGTTGTGGAAATACAGGTGTTACTCTTCCACAGTAGGAATTGTTGGGAAGGTTTAAAAATCGTCAGAGAGAGTTTTGGGGTGATATTTTTACTGTGGCCTTAGGCAGGGAAAGATATCAGGCCAGGTTTGGCAGTCTTAAAGCCGTTCATAGCACACAACATTGTGCATTAGGCAACCCAGAGCCTTTCCCTCTATCTGACCCAAATTCATACCACTCGGGAGTGGATGTGGACAAGAACATCAGGTTTCTCCATGTTTTTTCCTTTTTTTTTTTTTTTGACATTTTTCATTTATTATAGAGAGAGAAGGGGCAGGGGGAAAGGGAGAAACAGACTCCCAACAGAGCAGGGATCCTGACATGGGGCTCGATCCCAGGACTCCAAAATAATGGCCTGAGCTGAAGGCAGACACTTAACTGATGGAGGCACCCAGGTGCCCCTCTCCACGTTTGTTTCCTAAGTTGGGTTCACTGAGAGTCTGAGGAGCAACTCCACCTGAATTAATTTTCCTCCAGGCAACTTCATGGAAACAAAGTTTTATGTGGCAGATAATGAGAAGTGCAGCTGTAAAATCCTAAAGGGATGAAAATAATTTCCAAAAAGATCTTGAAAATCTGCTAGAATGAGAAAGTTGCATTGATTCCTTCAATTATGATGAGGAACATGCATCTGTAACATGCATTTTAATAGGCATTAAAGACATTTTAATGAGAAAACAATTTAAAAGTTGATAAACATGTGTCTTCTGTTGGTGTGCGGCAGGGATTCTGGGGGGGCAGCGGGGCTTAGGGGGCTCATTAACACCAGGTTGCTTTATTAGATACCGTGTTGTTCTGAATATTTTAGCAGCTGTAAAGTTCAGACTGGGTGCCTGAGGATTTGGGTGTGACTCTGTATAGGGTCTGATGTTGAGGGAAGAATGAGAACATCTGTTTCAGATGTAGGCTGTCAAACGCCAGCATGCTGGTGTCCAGCAGCCAATAGCACATGACTCAAAACACTCATTATTCCTGCTCAAAACAATGTGGGCTTGCGAAGAGGGCAAAGAAGTCTAAGAATGTAGTGTCACAAGAACTTGGGCCTGGTCAAGGAGAAATAGGTTACCTGGTATAGGAATTCAGCTGCCTTTCAGGGCTTTGTCTTTGGAGACTTTTTTGGCCAGAATTTTGTCTTTTGGTGCAACCATTGGGCTAACTCTGGTACTGAGAAAGGAGCATCAGCTGGTATAACAACCATGAACAATGGCTGGTTCTGAGGCTGGCCAACTGGATGTGGCATGTGACCGTTGCTTTTTATGGTTCCACCCCCAAATTATGAGGCAGTTAATAATAGTAGCTTATACAACATGCCAGACACCACGTTCAATGTCCTACATGAATTTCTATGTTACCTTTCCATTGTTGTGTAATCAATCACCAAATTGAATAGCTTAAAGTGATAACCTGTTTATTATCTCATAGTTTCTGCAGGTCGGAAGTCCACATATGGCTTAGCTGGGTCCTCTGCACAGGGTCCCACCAGGCTGCAGTCATGGTGTCAGCTGGACTGTGTTCTCATCAGAGGCTTGACTGAGGAGGGATCAGTGCCTACTTTTCTTTAGGGTGGTTGGCAGAACTCATTTCCTGGAAATTACAGAGCTCATGGAGACTTTGTTCATCATGGCCATCAAGAAAGAACCTGCCACTTGGAACCTCTGACTTCAGGGAGGGCTCCTGCCCCTTTTTTTAAAGGGCACCCTGATTGGGCTAGGCCCACCCAGGATAATATCCCTTTTAATGATCTCAAAGCTCAGTGATTAAGGATCTTACTTACGTCTGAAAAGTCCCTTCACATTTGCCACATTCTATCCATTAGAAGCAGGCCACAAGTCTCACCCACATTTAAAGGGAGGGGACCACACGGGCAAGGGTATTGAGGAACATGATCACACACTCCAGGGTGTGTTCAGCATAATTCCAATACCCCCCACAACCCAATGAGCCAGACGCTGTTACTGTCCTCAGTTCACCAGTGAGGAAAGCAAGATTTGCAAAGATAAAGTGGCTTGCTTGAAGTCACCAAACTAGATATTGGTTGAGCTGGGATTCAAACACAGAATGTTTGATTCCAGAGCCCTGCATGGTAATATCCTGTGTTTCCCTGGTTAGAGAATAATGAGGCAGAAAAGCCCCATGAGAAAGGTTGTAAGGACTCTGTCATGTGTAATGGGTATTGTAAAAATAATAGGGTGAATTTGCTCATTGACATAAGCAAGTACTGAATAAACGTTAACTACCAGGTTATTCTCATGTTTTATTTTTTTAACTACAGAAGTAAAGTTTAACAGAATTTCTTTGTCTGGTAGAAATACACAGTAGCTGGAGTGAGAAAGCATACAGGAGTCAAGGTTATCAAAAGCTTACATAAAGGACAACTCAAACTGTATTTCACTGTTGATCTTGAGAGAATCAGGATGACATATTCACTGAGCAGCCCTAGATTTTTCCCACACATTATCTCAGATTGTCTTCCAAGCATTCCTCTGAGCATTACCATCATTTCCACAGTAATGATGGAGAAGCAGAGTCATTGGGGGATTGCATGACTTGTGCCAGGTCACACAGCTGGTAAGTGCAGAGGTAAGGTTTGAACCTGTCCAGATGTAGCACACGGTTCAGTTTTGGTGCATGGCAGTCATGATGAGCTGTATTCTGTAGCACTGCTGTGACTTGTGTTTGCTCATATACAGCCTGGGCTTCTTGAGGCCTGGACCCATCCTTGTGCCCTGTGCCCTGCAGGATCTGGTGCAGCTAGCTGACCCATTCACTGAAATCTGAGTTCCCAACTTGTCACGAATGTACTGTTGAGTAGGAATGGGGACCTAAGAGTCAATTAGAAACCAGCATGTTGCGTACACAGCTCCATGTCCATCCCTACCCTGGGCCCAAGGATTCTGCTGCCCCAAGCTGGGCAATGGTGGAGAAATGTTATCTCAAACAGGTGCTGAAAAATGGCTGTGCACACTGACGCCAGGTCACCAGTCAGCTCATGTTTACTTCCTGGGTTTGTGTTGGGAGCTTGGGTTGGGAGTGGGCATGCAGGTGGGCACAGGGATTGGGGGTGGCTTTCTCCTTGACCTTAGCTATCTCTTTGGAGTTTGGGTTTCTTTCCCTTGCTTCTGGGCAGGTGGGTTGTAGAGTCAGGCTGTGAGTCCTGGTTTCAACTCACCTTTTGGTGTGGATCAGGACACCTTTCTACCCCTTAAGCCTCATAGTTGTGTCATAGACCTGCCTTTGTCTATCTGTACTCTCCTCTATGCTTTCTGGACCACAGCAGTGGAAGCTGAGATGGGTTTCAGGCCCAGGAGATCACAGCCCCATCATCCCTGGCTTCTAAACCTCTCTCCCAGGCAAGGACCTAACTTTTTCTTTCCTTTCACCTGCAAGAAATTAGGGCCATCCACAACTTACCAAATCAGGCTGTTATCACTTTACACCCAGATCCCTTTCTGAGTCCTGGGAAGGACAGTGAGGGCTTTGGAAGGTAGGGTGTGAGAAGAGAAGCAAATCAACTGCAGAAGAAAAGCAGGGAGTTCATTGGAGATGCATTTTCCGTGTGAAGGGATGTTCAGGAAAGGTCACTTTTAGAATCTACCGAAACATGCCTGAGGTCTACCAGAAAGCTCTGTGAATCACAAACCCAGGAAATAGCTTATGATCGATCTGGTTTAAATGCATCTCTCCACAGAGCTGCCAGACACATGAGCTATTGGTAATTATACTTTCAGGAGCAAAATCCCCCAGTTTCACATATTTTATAGGGAGCACAGTTTCTTCTGTCTTTCTTGCTTTCGTTCTTTGTCTCCCTCTCCTCCTGGGTCTAAATTTTGTGTGCCTGAGAGAGATGTAGACATAACAGAGAATTAACTGCATTTGGGGAAGTGACTTGTGTATCCAGCCTTACAAATCGCCCAAAGCAATCCTGCTTTCTTGATTCTTGCGTGTAGATGCGTCTCTAATGCTGGCTCTGCGCATGGATTCTATTAACCTCAATCAGCAGCTTCCCAAGTAGACGGCAGATCCTTTAGTACCAGAGCTTTCTGTCTTATACTCCTTAGGAGCTGCTACAGCTCCAGGTATAATATCTGATCACAAAGGGATGCATAAATATTTGTTGGTTGATTTAAAATGAACTCAGATGAAATAGGATTTCAGAAATAGGAGCAATTGATGTTGGTTAAAATAGTTTAATATCTCAACTCCTTAACATGGTCCAGCAGTCTACACGATTCCCAAGCATCCTGTAAGGGAATTTCTATTACTCTAATCTGACATATGCACGCACTGTGCACAGGGCAGTGCTGGGGGATATGATGGTTACTAGCAGTAGGTTAACATTTACTTCCTCCCGTGTACTATGAAGGGACCTGTGCTGCTTCTTGGCCCACTCCTTCCACTTTTTAAATCACAGAATCTTGGTTTGTTCAGTGTGTATGTGCCCAGTTGGAACTGAAGCCACATGACCTAGTTTCAGCCAATAAGACCCAAACGAAAGTTACTGGGAAGAGTCACTGGAGAGGGCCCTTCCCAAATAAAAAATGCAAGGACTTGCTAGAGGGAGCTCTTTGCCCTTCACCCCTTTAACCTTCTCTTACTTCCTGACTGGAAACTGGAAGTAATGCTTGGAGGCACAGCAGCCAGCTCAGGGCAATGAGCATAAAAGCCATAGTAAAGATGGTGGAGCAGAAGAGAAAAGAACCAGGGTCTCGGATGTCACCGCTGATCATCTCCCCAGCGCAGGACTGCCCACCCCTGTTGCGTGAGTTATGTTAAAGCCCTTCACAGTTTCAGCCACTGTTGGAAGATTTCCTGTTATCTGAAGCTCACTGTGTCCTCACGTGCTGTCACAACTCTTCCTGTTAACCCCATTGGTTGGGTATTACTAATTATGTTCTGCAAACAAGAAAGTCACAGCTCAGTGAGGTTTATCACATGCCTAAGATCACAGAGCCAGAGAGAAGTGAGCCTGGACATGAATCTCTTATTCCAAAGCCCCTATCCCATATTTTCTCTCCAGGTATGAAGAAGGGAAAAGGGCTGATCTGTATAAGAGAATTACATTTATTCATTGGATTATTCATTCAACAAATATTAATTGAGATCTGTCCCTGGTGACATTCTCATGAGTAAGGCCTCCTGCTCCTGAGCTCTTCTCTCCTGAAGGAATTTTGTGCCTTGATTTTTTACTAAGGGGGAAGGCTATCTCACACCAGCCTCTTCACCCTTGTGCCCAGGCTTTCAGTGTTTCTGTTGGACCAGTAGCATCCTAGGGAAATGAACTGTGGCAGAAATAGGGACCAGGGAAAGTTTTATCCATTTGCTACTTACTGAATCATGGACACCAACTGTCTATGAGACAAAGTTAACTTGGGTTTTCAATTAGAAAGAACATTTGGGACCAGCATCTCATCGCTGACGTAGCTGCCAGGATGAAAGCAATATAAATCCAGCGGGTTGGGTGTGATTGCTGCTTTCATGTCTGGCTTGGAAAGGCAAAGGTGGGTGCACCTGTGAAGAGGTCCCCACCTCCATTTGCATATTTCCTAGTTGGTTTTGAAAGGAGTCTGCAGGTTGGAGACGGGAACTGCATAGTCAAATTTGGCTGCTGCCAAATTAAAGGACTTAAATAAAAACTAACAAGAGCAAGTGTTCAGTAGGTGCACACCTGTTCTTGGCTCTGTGCGAAGCATTTCAGCTACACTGCCTCATCTTACCCCAAGACAACCACATGGGTTGTTATTACTGCAATTGCCATTGTAGAGGTGAGGAATCATGGGATGGCCAGAGAGATCAAATGGGAGACTCAAGAGCCCACAGTAACATAGGTTACAGATATCTGGCCTGGGCTCTCTTCCTTTGTCACTGGGCTGTGAGAAGAGAAGTCTGAAGCTGCTGCATAAAGTCGGATGTGTCTACTTATCACTTAATGAGCATCCCTGTTAAGTGCTTGGTTACAAAATCAGTAAGACTAGATGCTTCTTTCTGGGGGAGCCTAGGCTGGGGTGAGGAAGTGATGAATTCACTGAGAAAACAGATCAGATATTATTTAAGACAATATTTTCAAACCCTCTGCTTACAGCCCTATCAATTCCAGCTGTGCTTGCCGTAACTTGTGTCCCTCAAGTCAAGAACTCAGCCACTTCTTTAGGCCAATGGCCCTTAAGATTTACTGGCTGTCTCCTATATGTCAGACTTTATTCAGTTTGCCTCATTTAAACCTCACAATGTCCCTAGGAGGACTTTCTTTGTTCAGGCTCTTCCCAGAAGCAGATCCAGACGCAACAAGTCAGGTGCAAGTTGTTTACTGGGGAGGAGTACGGGAAATGGATACAGGAAAAAGAAGGCATTACCAAAGGTCTGTTATCAGTGGGTGTCTGGAGCTTAATCCCACAGAGAACCTCTGGAAAATGGTGTACAATATATCTCTAATTTACTATGATGGTGATGATGGTGGTGGTGATGATGATGTAATGATGATGGTGGTGATGACAATAATAATAGTGGTGATGATGCTGGTGGTGGTGAGGATGATGATGGAGGTAATGGTGATGACGGTGATGGTGATGGTGATGGTGATGATGATGATGGTGATGATTCCTTTCTTGTGTTGAAGTATATTTTGTATTTTGATGGAGCTTCTGTCTTTATAGAATAAATTCTTGGGTATTGAAAGCCCCAAAGTAGGAAATTCAAGTTTAAAAGACACATGCTATATAAATGATAAATAGATAAATTCATACTGAGTATGTTCTGGAATCAAGAGAAATTCAGTCCAATTTTTTATGCCTTCCACAGCATGTCTTGTAGAATATTAATCCCAACGACAGTAGAAGTCAATACTGGATCAAAGCACCTACTATGGGGCTGACACATCGTGGCCTCCGACAAATCTTTGCTGAGTGAAGGATGTGTGTAGACAGTGTGTTCAGTGATGACCCAGTGGAAACCCAGCGGGCCTTTTGTATTAGGAGGTGTTAAATTTCAGTATAGTTTTTTTGGCATTTTTTTTGGTTTGCAAATGTTTGTCTTAGAGTGTAACTACATAGAGTGAATCGTATACATCTTAAATGTACATCTTGTTCAGGCTTTACAAAGTGAACACACCCATAGAACTTCCACCAAAACCAAGGTGTGGGGCATTACTTGCACCCCAGAAGTGTCCCTCATGCCTATTTCCTATCATTATCCCTCAAAATAACCCCTCTTGACTGCCACCACCATAGGATAGCTTTGCTTATTTCTGAATGTCATTTAAATGAATCATGCAGAATTACTCTTTTGTCTTTTTTTTTTTTTGCTCAACATATGTACACAAGATCTATTCGTGTTTCTGCGTATAGTAGTACCTCATTTCTTTCCATCGCTGTAAAGAATTTCATTGCAAGACTATAGCATAATTTATTTATCTGTTCTGTTGTTGGACATTTAACCCTTTTCCAGCTTTTTATTATCATGATAAGGGTGCTATGAGCATTCTGGTACATTTCTTTTGTACTCATTTTTTAAAGGTGTTTACCAAGAAATGGAATCGCGAAGTCCCGGGGTGAGAGTACGTTTAGTTGTAACGGGGTCTGAGAGACACTTTTCTGGGGTTCGTGGAGCTGTGCTCTCCACCAGCGATGCGTGCCCTTCCTGGATCTGCAGTCAGTCAGATGCCAGCTCAAATCTTGTTCTTGCCGCTTGTGGGCTGTGTGATAGTGCAGCTCTGAGACTTTCAATAACTTGACCTTCGATAACTGTAAAAGGAATTATAACTTGTCTACTTTATGCTTACAGAATGCATGTGTTTACATACAGTCCTGGCTTCTAGTGTGTGTTCAAAACATGATAGCTGTGATCATTCTTACTAGTATTTATCTAGAATATTTAATGCACCATGCTACCCTCTCAAACTTCGTGTAGTTGGGTTATTTAATTTTGATGTTTTACAAGCATCAAGACGAAGGATGTGACCTGCAGCTGGCGTCGGGGGTCTGTGGACCGTACACTGGAGATAGCCTCTTAGGAACCGTGCAGATTGCCTTACACTGTGTTGTTTTGCAGAACATGGGTCTTCCACGAAAGCCTATCAAGGGTAGAGTAATTATTGTCTGTGACAGGGAACATCCGTCAGCTAAAATTATCATTCTAGCCAAGCATGTAACTAGGATTAGCTAAATATGCAATCATGAAAAATGCTTATGAGGCTGAAGATTTTTCTTCTCTTTCACGTCGTTATTGGGGCCACGAATAAACGATTGTCTTGCCAGTTTCACTTCCTGTGAGTTTTCCCCCTTGCCCCATTGCTGGAACATGCCAACTCTTCCTGCATCTCAGGGTCTCCTCCTGAAATATCTGTCTCCCTCTCCCTTGCCAGTGACTTTGTTTTCAGCCCAGCCAAGGGGTCAGCCCCTCAGTGATACCCTCCCTCCTGCTGGTGCCTGAGCCACTGAAGAAATCTGTCCCCCTCCCTCACGCATGTGCTTCTGCTCTGTGGCCCGCTGCTTCCCTTGGTGTTCGAGGGGCTTCTCAAAGCCAGAGATTTCTGAAGTTGACATCTGTGACTCCTGTGGCCTACCCAATAAATGGTTGATGAATTAATTAACTCACAGAACATAAAACAGGACATCCCTGACCCCATCTAACTCCAAACGTCTCTCCTATTCCATTCTGTTGTATTGAATGCAGTCTTACTGGGTGCTGACTTGCTCCTGGTCTTTCAGAGAGGCAGGGTAGAGCCGTGGTCAAGTGCGTGGGCTCCAGGTTCAGGCATCTTTGTTGGCTTTACAGCTTCTAGACTATGTGGCCTTGGTCAGCCTGCTTGGCATCTCTGGACCCCAGCTGCTCTTTTGCAATCTAGGATTGCCCTGGAATTCAGGGGCCACCCGTGATAGTGGGCACCTGGTTTCCAAAGACAGGGAGGCTGACAATCTGCTCCATGGTGCTGATGACACAGGACCTTAGGAACCAGGTTCCAGAAGGAGATGGTGCCTTAAGACATTGCTGCCAGACCTGGAGAGTATCTGGGTGAGGCAGTGTCTGGGAACCCATGGGAGGCTATGATTGGGTCAATGGCCAAGATCTGTGTGGTCAAAGGATGAAGACATAGAAAGGAATCAAGGGGAAAAGAGAAGCTTTATTTTTTCGAGGACACCCAAACTCTCCCTTCTCTTCTGGCTCCAGCACCTGACACGCCTGGAAATTTCTCAAAGGCCAGAATCAGAGAGACTCAATGGCATCATCTGGCTTCCCTCAGTGGAGTTCACCTCCAGCTTCTTACAGGGGCTCCGTGCAGGGCTGTGCGGATGGAATGTTTCATTGACTTCCTTACGAGCTCATCGTCCTGCCCATTATCTCAAAGTGCTAATGGAAACAATTCTCTAAATCAGACGTTTTGCTCATTCTTTTCCCACGTCTGGATCAGTGAGATAACAGGAAAATTAGTGAATATTTCTCCACTGGTGGAAGCTGCATATTTGTAGACAGGAGGGAGCGCGCTGAGCACCCCCCACCCCTGTCTTGCAGGTTTCCAGCAGCAACAGCCCAGAACTGTGTCCCCAGTTCCACCCCAGCTGCCGGTGCTGAGCTATCAACCCAGTTCAGGCCACCTTCCTGGACTCAGGAGCCCAGCGGAAACATTTCAGGTTTTCACAAGAGATCGGCAGCAGTTGCTTCACAGAATATGAAGAAATACTCCCACACATGATGAAAAGAAACCAACAGCAGCAGCACACAGGAAAATGTGCGGATCAACCTTGCCAGCCTCCAGGGGCTCAGGTGACAAGGCAGGTTACAGCTCATCCGCCAGGACAGATGTCACTCAGAGGAGCAGAGGACATCACACAGTCCCCCCCCCCCAGGCAGGGGGTCGGTGGCTAGCTCTTCATCCAGGGATGGTTTGCGGTGCTCCTCCGCAAAGTCCCACTTCCTTGTCTGTGCCTTTAAGACCTGAATGCCCTTCTCTGGGTGGGGACCTGGCAGGGTGACCAACCATCCTGGTTTGCTCAGAATTAAGGGGGTTTCTGGGACACAGAATTTTTGGTTTTAAAACTGGGACAGTCCCAGGCAAAGCCTCAGATGGAGGACTGCCCTGCTATAACCAGAAAAGCCCTGAGTAAATGGGACGAGTTGGCGGCCCTGGGTCTGGGTGGGCTGGGAGGTGGACTGGGGGATCGGCTTTGCTTCTGTGTCCGCTCCTCATCCCATGGCAAGCTTGGCACAAGTGCGGACCCCACATGTCTAGGGGCCTGGCATCCTAACGACTGCCCCTCACCCCTCCCCACGGCCTTGGTGCTGCTGTTTACTGATTTCAAGACAGGTTTCCCAGTGGAGACCAGGACAGAGAGTGGCCTCTCCCTTCGTGGCAGCTTCCCAACTCCCCACATGGCTTGTCCAACCCCCTTCTCCATTTCATAGTGAATCTCATAAAAGGTGATGCCTCTCAAAGAAATCATCTGGGTGGTACCCCTGAGGCAGGGAAAAGGAACAGAAAGTAAATCTGCTGGACTCCTCCATGGCCTCAATGTTTCATCAATAATCCTGTCCTGAGACACTGGGAGCCTTGCCTTACCTCTCTTAGTGGCTCAAATTGTAGAAAGGGCTCATAATAGTGTCTACTTCAGAGGTTTTTTGTAAAGATAGATGTATGAAGCTCTGAGTCCAACTCCCAGTGCAGAGTAAGCACTATGAGGGTTAGCTCTTCCTGTTGCTCCATCCATCCTTCCATCCATCCATCCTTCCATCCATCCATCCAACCATCCTTCCATCCATCCTTCCATCCATCCATCTACCATCCGTTCTTCCATCCATCCATCCATCCATCCATCCATCCAACCATCATCCATCTACCATCCATCTACCATCCATCCATCCTTCCATCCATCCATCCAACCATCCTTCCATCCATATTTCCATCCATCCATCCATCTACCATCCATCCACCATCCACCTGTCCATCTACCCATCTATCCATTCACCCATCTTTCCTTCCTTCCTTCCTTCTTTCCTTCCTTCCTTCCAACTACCTGTCCATCCATTTATCTACCCACCCACCATTCATCCCATCTATCCACTCACCTGTCTAACCATCCATTCATCAGGGTCAGTCAGCCTCTGGCCTTTGCATGACTAGTTTCTGAATTCACGCAGAGGCCCCTCCCATGATGACTGCCCTTGACTGGTTCAGAACATCAGAGAGAGAGAGAGAGAGAGTCTCTGGGCATGCAGACAGGGTGGCCTCACAAATGTGGGCCAGGACAGTCAAACCGGCCCTACTGGGAAGGGCAGATGTTCCTGAGAGGAAGGTCCTCCCTCCTGCCCTGGAGATGAGGGAAGTGAGCAAAGCTGACAGCTCCTGGCTGATCCTGCAGGTCCTCTAGCCTTCAGGGGCCAGACCCAGGACCCATCCAGCCATACTCAGACTCCATGGAGACAGTGTTCTGCGTTCTAAACAATGGACCAGACTAGCTGCATTTGCACTGAGCCTTGAGCAGTATAGGAGAGGAAAGCGGGATGCAGGGTTGGTGTTGGTTATGACTTTTGCATGACAGGGGGAGGGGCAATGGGGGTGGGATGCTGCTTGTGTGTTTTCCTGGAGCTGGACCACTTAGTTACCCCTCCCCCTCTAAGGAGTGGAGGTGGAGAAGCACCTGCAACTTACCATCTAAAGCATACAGCTGTTTTCACCCAGGGTCTGCCCCGACATGAAGATAATGATGCTATTGAGCAAAAGCTTCCCCATATTACAGTTACAAATTTGCCCTATAGAGAATTTTATAGGGGACATGAGCTAAAGGCAACATTCTAAGTGGGTGTCAGGGGAAAGAAATAAAACCTGTAATTAGGTGTCTAAGGGTGTTCCAAAATGCCAAATCAGACTCATTATTCCTCAAGATTCCCAGCGTCCACTCTGAAGGGCAGCGCCGGTGCAGAGGGCCCAGCCGGTGTTGCATGCACACCCCTTCTTATCTCCAGAGGGTTCATTTCCACCACAAATGCTCCTAGAAGCAATAAATACATTAATTGATTTTCCGGGTGATTGTCTTTGCAGAAGAACAGTGATAAAACGTGTTTGGATAGCAGTCCCGCTGGGCCAAGTTCCTCCCCTTGTGTGAAGCTGTCTTTAAGAAAGCAACGCCCCCGCCCACCTCCGCCCCCCCCGTGGCCCTGGTGGGTTAGGGATGAGGTGGGATGGCCACAGAACGATGCTAGAGAAGAGACCTTATTCTGGGCCACCTGCACTTCTCGGAGCATTCCAGATTCTCACCCGGCAAAGATCATCTGCCCCACGTGGCTGGGACTCGGCAGGGGTGGGAGGCCGACAGCCAGCACCTGGCCCAGTGCCTGACCTGTGAGTTGGGCCCCCAGACCCAAGATCAGAGCCATTTCTCATGCCTCCTGTTTCCTTACCTAATGGCCCTGGCTGGATGGGAAAGAGAAAAAGGCAACACACGTCAACCAAGAGAATTTTATTCTCCATCTTTTGTGGTAATTCCTTTTGCCTGGGGCTTCATTTTTGAATTAGTGTCTTCTGGAAAAAAAAAAAAAAGCAGGAGCCCGACATGAACAAGGAGTCGTAAACAAGTCATTATTGCTTTGCTGTTCCTCTGGCTGCTGAAGTTCATGTCTCAGTGTCAGGTGGGGGAGGAGAGACCGATGGATGTGGGGGTGGGGGCAGGGGGGAGAGGGTCAGGGCTTCCAAGTGGGGCTCTGCCTGGGACCCCGGCTTCCAGCTCCAGGCAGCACGAGCCGGTCTGTCCCTGCCTCCGTCTGCATCCCAGAAAGAAGCCCGCAGTTCTTCGCACCCCATCGGGCTTCCTGCAAGGTGTCTGCTTCCGGGCGTGCAGGTGAGGAAGCGGCAGGCGTGTCGTGATGGCCCGTGGGCTTTGTTTAATCAGGAATGGCAGGACACACGATGCGGAAACGGCTTCCGCGGAGGAGGATTTCATGCTCGTAGACCCCCAGAACCAGGAGGCTACACAGGGAAGCACCGGGCTCGGCCAGGACGCGGAGGGCGGAGGGCACATGTGGGCACGGGCCCTTACTGTGGCTTCTGTGGAATGAACGGGGAAAGTGGGGCGAGCAGGCCTAGGGCTGTCCAGTGTGAATCATCTCAGTGGGTTCAGGGTGGAGGGGCCGCTCTCTGTTGGCTGCCCCTGGCCCCTGAGCGGCAGCCCGATAGACACGGTGGTGGGGTGGGGGCTCTGGCGCGGTTGGTCTGCGTATTTGCCATCATTTACCAGCTCCGGGACCTGGCTGAGCCTGGAGGAGCCATCGCTCCAGGCTAACGAGGCCATATGTGTCAGAGCCTCAGGAATCCGGAAAATGAAAAGCACGGTTAACGCAGGAGGGGCGGTGAACACCTTGGGTTGAGAGAATAGAATACCAGTCCTCCTCTTAGAGAGAATTTATTATAAGCCAGGAGTTTTCGATACATGAACTCACTTATTTTGTGCTACAACCCGAAGTGGTGGGTGTTTATACCCTCTTCACAGATGAAGAAACCGAGCCCCAGAAAGGTTCAACGAGTTGTCTGCCCTCACCTGGCTGAGAAGCGGCTCCTCGGGACCTGACCCCCAGCAGGTGGCCTTCCCCGAAGCCCCTCCTGCTTTGAATGTCTGTCTTTCCCTTTGGTGAGCCCTGGATCCTGGATGGGAAATCCCTCTTCCTGCTCCGGTTCTTCCTGGTCCCACCAGGGACTGAATTGCCCTAAATTGATTGATCGATTCATTCATCCCACACATAGGCCCTGATGTCTCCCAAGTGCCGAGAGCAGACCTACATCAGGCCAGGGAAGTGGAGCCAGTGTTGGCAGAAGAAATAGAATCTCACCCTGCCGGTGTGGGCAGGGACCCTGGGCTTGGAGAAATATGAGGGAGGCCTCCCCTGAAACAAATAAGTAATTTGTTATTAGATAGACGTATACTTTTAAGTGGAAGGGAACAGGGACTCGCCGTTCATGGGAAGCCGGGCGTGCAGACTTTCCAGCTGGCTCGCGTTTCTGCACTTCAGTGGGATGTGGATTGATCGGCTGAGTCGGGACAGAAGGCACAGGAGGGCCTGTGAGGCACACCTGCTCCCAGCCCGCTGCCTGCGAGATGGATTTCCAGCCTCCCCCATTCATCAGCCGCTGGCCGACCGAGCTGCCTTGTGTATTTATTTGGGCCCTTGGTGGGAGTCAGGATGCAGCTGGTGCACGATGGGCCTGCGGCTGCTGGCCTCCGACGTGGCAGGGTACTGAGCGGGTTTTCACTGTGACTAGCCAGCCTGGCACTGCTCCCCGGGCTCGAGGCACAGCCTTGTCCTGGCCGAGTCCCCTCTGGATGGCCCCATTCACGGGGGAGGGAGGGTGTGACCCGGAGCCAGAGGGTGACCACGGGACCACAGGGTTATGGGTCCACTTCACCTCTCAGACGTCCACAGCGACGCGGTCAGAGACGGGCCTCTCGTCCTTGACCAAATAATTACTTCTGGAAGAGACATGGCTTTTCCTTTTAGGATTTTCAGGGACTCAGCAGCAACGGGGTAGAAACACACACGTCTCTTTCTTAACTTGGCGCCCAGTTTGCGCCCCGAGAATCCAGCCCTGGGGCCAGAGGATTGTCCACACCCTAACCGGTGTCTTCTGCCGGGAAGCTGCCCACTGCCTGTTGAAACCTTGCTGGCACGGTCGGCTGAGTAGGACATGGAGAAGAGACACAGCCCACTGTCCCTGGGCTCCCCAGAGCCAGACGGATGGCCTGTCCCTTTTCACCATCCTCAGGCCCTGCAGCTGGCCCCTGTCCTTCCTCCAACGGGGAGGGTGAGGCCAGGAAGGGCGGGGGCCCTGGGCTGTGCTGGGCTCTGAGACAGCATCTCAGCCCCAGCGGGCGGGCTGAGCACTGACCGCAGGCAGGAAGGGACCCTTGGGGGGGCCCGGCTCTGAGCAGGCGGGAGCCCAACTTCCTCTTTCTCCTGCTTCTGCATGGTGGCTGCGTGCAAAGAACACCTGCACGGACTCCCCCTCTCCCCTTAGCGTGGGCCTCCAGCCATGACGGATGCACGGAGGGGTGGACGGAAGACTCACCGTTGGCCAGGCTCTCAGGGACACCAGCCTTCCCCCAGGAGGCCTCTGCCTCAGATGCCCTCCGTTTTTCTCTCAGGGCCTCCCTGTCTCCTGACCCAGCAAACCTGCCTTCACCCCTCAGGGCCTGTCACTTCTCTTGCACGGGGTCCTACTGGGGCACGTGCCACCAGACCCGTAAGTGCAGACCTGGTACCATTTCCGCTACCAGCTCATGACAACGTCTCAGGGGTCCTGGACTCTCTCTCGGGCTACCACTCCTTCCAGTCCCGACCCTGGGCTGGGCACCCCTGTGAGCCCCATCAATACTTAGAGACTGGGTGAGGGTGCGGGTGAGCAGATGAATGGGTAGGGGATGCTGGACCTGGCCTGCAGGACCCCGAATGTCATGCTCGGGTATTTTTGGACGTCAGTGGGCTGATAGGGGGAGTGTGAACCCAAGTGGGCAGGTTCTGGGTCTGGAGAAGAGTCAGCTGTGCAGGTGAGGGTCTGTGAGTCCCCAGGAGGATACAGGTGCAGGGCAAATGGGGGAACCCTCTGGAGCCCAGCGGGATCAGGGTGAACGCATCCGAGCCATGCAGAATCTGGGAAAACACCTTGGTCACATGCTCCACACCGACCTGGTCATTTGTTAGCTGCACTAACAAAGGTGCTGGTGGGGGCAGGGCAGGCCTGGGGGCACCCAGGGCTCTCATCCTAGGCAGGGAAGATGCCAAAAGGGTTGTCCTCTTGGGGTCAGCTGTGGTCCCTGCTGCATCCTGGACTTACCTTCGTCACCACCTAAGTTGTTGGGGGACAAGCACGGAGGCTGGGTCCCTGCTGAGGGTCAGGGGAACCCGTCTCCTGGCAACAGATCCTCCCACAGGGGCCGCGTGTGAGCACACCGGGTCTTCTGTCTGCTGGCTGCAGCGAGGGCACTACGGCCACTCGGGTCGTCTCAGGAGCTTCTGGGAGACCACCTACCTCCACTGGGTCTGAGATTTGAGGGTAAGAGGCCACAGCTCCTCCAGTCTGAACTTAGTGCCTTGAGCCCCCCATTTCCCAGCTGTCTGCACCCCACGGCTTGCAACAGCCCAGGGTACAGAGACTGGGCCGAGGGATAGGCTGGGGCTCTGGCTGTGCTGTGGCAGGTGGACGTCTCTCTCAGAACAGCAGCCAGGCCTCAGGCTGGCCAACGGGCACTGGTGCTTCTGCGGCTGTGTAACAAGGTCTGCAAAGTTGGTGCTTCAAAAGCACATGGATTTACTATCTCAGAGTGCTGGGGGCAGGAGTCCTAAAGTCAAGCTGCTGGTAGGGTTAGTTCCTCCTGGAAGCTCCAGGGGAGAGCCCAGGTTATGCAGGCACCTGCACCCCTTCCCCCACCTTCCAAGCCAGTGGGCGGCTTCTCTCAATCTCTCTCCACAGCTCCTATTTCCCCCTGCTCCCTCTTATGAGGACCCTCGTTACTACTTTGAGACCACCTGCATCATTCAGGACATTCTCCCCATCCCCAAACCCTTAACCTACTCTCATCTGCCAAACGCCTTCACCAATTAAGAAACATAGTCCCAGGTTCCAGGGATGAGGATGGGGACATCCCCGGGGTGGGGGCATCATTCAGCTGAGCACAGGCCCTTCCCTGCGCCCTCTCTGCCCGGCCCTCCTTGTTCCTTCCCTCTGCTCCACGTTGGCATCCACGCTCTTGCTTGAGTATGTCGGCCATGCTCCTGCCTCAGGGCCTTCGGCCTCCCCATTCCCTCTGCCTGGAGTGCTCTTTCCACAGCTCTTCCCACACAGCCTGCTCCGTACTGCCTTTGGGTCCCTATTTGAGTGCCCCTTTCTCGGGCCCTGCACCTCAACTACGGCAGCCCCTAGACTGCCCTCAAGCCCTGTCCCCTGCTGCATGTGTATTCTGTGTTTAACATCATTTAGGGGTCTCTATCTGTGCCGTCCAGCGTGGTGGCCACTGGTCACTTGCTGTTTAGAGTTAAGTGAGTTGAACTTAACTAAGAGAATCAATTCCAGTTCCTCATTGCAGTGGCCACATTTCAGGTGCTCAGCGGCCAGATGTGTAGCATAATGTCTCCCTGGACAGCACTGCCCTATATAGTCCAGGTACACAGAATGCAAATCGTGTGTATCCTCAACTAGAACCTGAACGGCCCATGAGGACAGAATTGCCGTCGCGTTTGTCCGTGGCTATGTTCCCAGCTTCTAACAGTGCCTGGCACCAAGGAGACCCTTGTGGGCATTTGTCGAAAGGATGACCGTGTTGCCAGAACCCTGTCTGCATTCAAGGTGACATCCTTGAAGGGTCTCAGTGGGGCTGCTGTGGTCCTGCATGTTCACGCAGGCCCCGTCAGCAATGCTGTCAGCCCGCCACCGAGCGCAGGGCTGGTAGCTCCCACTTACGCGGCCTCCTGGACTACCTGTGCACATGCTGATCGCACTTCCCTGCCTCACTGGAGTNTGCAATGCTGCCAGCCCGCCACCGAGCGCAGGGCTGGCAGCCCGCCACCGAGCGCAGGGCTGGTAGCTCCCACTTACGCGGCCTCCTGGACTACCTGTGCACATGCTGATCGCACTTCCCTGCCTCACTGGAGTTAGGTGTGGCCGTGGGACTTTGGCTAGTGGTGTGTGAATGGAGGGGACATGACCTAGCTCCAGGGGGAAGATTGAAGGCCCAGTTTGTGATTTTCCTGCCCTCTGCTTCCCTCGGCCATGGTGGCCAGCAGCATCCCAGATAGTGGCTATTCTGTAGGCAGAGTAGGGGCGCCTACCCAGTGGTCTTGCAGTGGACAAGTGGTGTGAGTAAGAAATAAATCTGATTGAAGCCACTTAGATTTTTGGGTTGTTTGTTACGCAGCTCAACCTAGCCAACCCTGAACAATACAAGTGCTTACATGAGCCAGGCACTAGAAGCTTCCATGTACTATGAGGTGTATCCAGTCCCATTCAAGTTGGGTAAACATAGGCTCCTGGAGATTCAAGCGACTGACCAAGGTCAGGTCCACGTGTGTGTCCTGTCCTTCATGGCAGTCTGGGTGCCTCCCACCCTGCAGCTCCATCATTGCTCATGTACCCTAGTTGCCTTTCTCCCCTGACAGACCGTGAGGTCTGAGCAGGAGGCATGGTCCATGTCAAGTTGTTTCTTATACTCTGGGGCTCAGTGTAGTGCCTGGCCCAGAATCATGGAGTCACCACTGAATGGAGCTGGAATCAAGGCTAGATGGTGGAAATAGCTGGAAACAAGTGTCTGGGAGGAAAAAATCTCCCCCCCTCCTCCCCACCTCAGGCTCATTGCTTGGGCCCCACAAATTAAACTGACAAACACAGACTAACCAGAGAAACAAACAGAAGTTTAGTAATACGTGCATAATGTACACGCACGGGAGCTCTCAGAGAGAGAAACTCAAAGGCATGGTTAGAACTCAGGCTTATATAAAACCAGGAAACAGAAAAATACATGTGTAGAGTAGTGAAAAGGCAAAGGAAAAGGGCTTTGAGTCTCTAGGGTGGCAAATTGTGGGCAGGCAAGGGCACGGGGGAGTGGAAGACAAGGGGCGGTCAGTAAGGTCTGTTGTGTAGACACCTCTGGTGCTGTCTCTGGTGCTGATCAGGGTCTGGCGTTGTCTCTGGTGATTGACTTCTGTCCTTCCTGGTATGGGGCGGGGGAGGGGGATGCCTTCACAAATATATGTCCTGTTTCTAGGCAGACAGAGAGAGGGCAGGGAATTTTTCTTGTATCTGCTTCTTCTCAATTGTCTTCAGCTCAAAATAATCCTTATGCCAAAGTGGCATATTTGGGGTTGCCTCTTCTGTTGTCCTACACAAATGAGGGGGACTGCAGCACCTACAGTGAGGTTCAGCCGCTGCAGCCAGTCCCTGGCCTGGGGTGGGTGGTGCCCCCTCTGCTCTTTGCAGAAGGCAGAGTGGCGGTCATGGTGCACCAGCTGCTGATGCTGTGGAGGGGCTGGGGAGGCTGTACATTAGCTGGTGTGGATGTTTCTTTGCTCCCCGTGCACACCTACGCTCTTCCCTCCTGATCTGTTTCTGCTGGGTTTCCACTTAACCCGAGGGCTATAGCCTTGACTTGTTTTTCATGCACAGGCTTTGCTGGGCCTCTGGTGTTCCATTAATTCTTAGCTGACCTTTCTCCCTTTCTCGTCTTCCCTTTGAAGACTAGCTTAGCATCACAATTCAAGACTGGTGAATACAGTTTCCATCCCAAGTGCAGTGTCTTTCTTCTACCTTTCTATCCAGATGGAGTGATTGCACACATTATCAGCTCAGTACTTAAACATTCTCCCCCTACCTTCGTGCTTAACCCATCAGCATAAGTGCCAGTGGGGAACAGTGGGTTCCCCTCTGTGTCTGTACTGGGCTCGCTTCCCAAGTCATGGAGGCTCGGTGCCCCAGTGCGGCACGTGGGGTGTGGGAGGCTCTGCTTTACGAAGTTCGCTGAGCTGGCATGTGCCCTTCTCCCTTCTCCAGAGCTCAAAATATTCTGCGCATCCATGTGAGGTCCCCCCAGGTGGGGACTGTGCTGAGGGAGCTCCTGAGTGGGGACCGCTGAGCATAGGGAGAGATTTCCCTGAAGGCGTACCAAGTTCAGGCATGCCCCTGCTTCCCTCCCTCCCCTCTAGGGCCCCAGAGGAGGAGCTCCCCCTGCAGGGGTGGTGAGGTTTTATTTTCCTTGTGGCACGAACTCCTTGAGGTTTCCAAGTCTCCTCCACGCAGACAGGAGGATGGTAAGCCACCCTCTGTGTCCTCCCTTCTGTGGTCTGTGCCCTCTTCCTGGAGGCCATGCTCTCCTTTGGATTGTGCCTGATGCTTTTTCCATTTTGCCTCCATGGGGTCTGCTGAGTAGCTGCTAACACAGGGCCTTGGTTGTTGCTGGGGGTACAAGATCATTCACAAGGAGAAGCCTTTCTCTGTAGTCTCTGCCAGAGCTGGGGAGCCCACCACAACCCCAGGGCTCTCCATCATCGAGGCTGCTGTCCTGTTCCCACTGCAGAGATGAAAGACATCTGCTAGCACATGGCCTGAGGATTGGGGAGGTGATGTGAGCCAGGAGTGTTTATTTGGGTAAAAGGAAACACACATGCACAGATTGCCCTTAATAGAGGCTAAAAGTGGACTTGGAGCCAGAATCAGGATGTGGCTCTGGAGGAGAAAAGTGTCCAGGGCAGAAAAAGGACCCAGAGTAGAATTCACTCATCAAAATCAATGTGTCAAGAGGGGAAGCCGCAGAGAGGCGCTGGTGTTTCTTCTGCAGGAATGGCCCTAATTTGGACAGTTCAAAGTAAAGAGAGGGACAGTCAGCTGGACCTGGACCCTCTCCACTGTCACCAAAGCCATTGTGTCCCCTCCCTGGGCTGGCAGCCACCTTGACATTTCTTTTCCCTAGTGTGACTCAGCCCGGCCAGCCTGAACTTCCTCCCAAGAGAGCTGAGCTGGTGCGTGGCCGTTTCAAAGTCTGTGTCTCTCTGCTTCTGAACTGGAGCCCCATCTCCGGGGTATGAATAATGGATCAAAGCCGCTCTTCCTCCAGGCCCCTCTCCCTTTGAACAGGCAGGATGCTGGGCCTTGAATAGCATGTTGGTAAACTTAGAGGGTCCTCCCCTCACAACTGCTCTGTAGGGACAATGCCAGGATTTTGGAGACTTTCCTGAACTTGAAAAATAGTCCTGTCTCCCCATTGGCAAGGGGACTAGGGCTTGGGGAAAAGGGCCCAGCAGAAGAGACATTGTAATAAGTTTTCTTCTCCTGAGTCAATGTCTGCCCAGAGGAATGGACGATGGAGAGAACAGGGAAGCCAAGTAGACGCCATTGAAAATTTGGGTTGAGAAAGGGTCCCTAAAGACAGGGCCTGTTCTGCTGTCACAGTTGGGGGTCATGTGGGCTTTGGTAACAGAAAGGCAGGTGCTTCCTGCAGAATCCTCAAGTGATGGGTCTGTGGGCAGGAAGGAGGGGCAGTCCCTCTGTGAGGCCACCTGCTCGCTTCTGGGGATATTCCCACCAGAGGGTGGGCGCCCTCATGCCACTGCCTTTGGTCTTTGCCACATGGCCAAGACCTTGTCCTCATACCCAGGATGGGCGGGTTCAGAGGCCATCCCAGGTTCTCAGGCTTTCTTGCCCCTATGGGACTTGTCTTAGAGGCCCACCTGCAAGGATCTCAAGCATGGTCCAGCCCTTACTGCCAGCTCAGGCCTCAGCTGGGAGGGCTGAGGAGAACTGTGTCCAGCAGTTTGCTCCTTGCTTTTTTTTCCAGAAACTAAGGATGTCACTGTCTCTCTGGGGCCTGGGTTTCTAGGCCCGCACAGGGTGCCCTGGGGGCTTGGTGTGAGGGGTGCCTGTCTAAGACACCACAGCTCCCACCCCAGTAAGACACTGGGCTTAGCATCTCCACAGAGAGGTTTGAAGTGAAGCCCCTGGGACCACTCTAGGGGACCACAGCTGGTTCTTGTTCTTGCACATCTTCCAAACCAGCCCGTTTTTCTCCCAGGCAGAAGAGCAGGGACCACGGGCAAGGTCAAAGCCCTTGAACTGGTGGGGGTGGGGGTGGTCACCAAGCAGCATTCGTGAATGCTCTGGAATCCAGGGCTATGCCATCCAACATGGTGGTCAGTAGTCACACGTGGCCACGCAAATCAAAAACTGGATTAATGAAATTAAATGAACAGTTAAGTCCCCTGCACACTAGCCACACATCAATACTCAACAGCCATGTCCTAGAACGTATTGCTTAGCTGGAAGTTCTGCTCAGCAATGCTGCTACCCTTGCCCTTGCCGCCTGTCCTGATTTACGGTCCCTAGGCAGGACATGGCCAGGGCTACTGTCCTCTTGTAGCCAAGCTGACATTCAAGGGCTCCTCAAGAACCGGTGTCCACGCTGTCCCCTGTCCCTGCATGTCCCCAGGGGCCTGCATGTCAGAGCTGGGCTGCACAAGGAATAGGAGAAGTGCCCCTTGAGCCTCCACAGGTTGGGTCATTTCCTCCCAATCAACTTGTGGGTAGAGGGAGCTGTGGGTGGGGGTGTCCGAAGAGCCTTGGTTGTGGCCTTGCCCTGTGGCCCATCCCAGAGAGGGAAGGAGATGTTGGCGCTGCCCAGCCAAATCTCAGAAGGCCTCTGGCTGGGGCCGCGGGTGAGGCGTGCAGTCAGCCCAGCTGGGGGGCACGTCCCGAACGAGACATGCTGTTTAGTTATCCTTCGTGACATCCCTGCTACAGCTCTGCCTTGATTCACCTTTGCAGCCGGGCCAGCTGCTGGCTCCCTTGCGAAATCTGCCCTCCCAGAGGTCTCCCAGCCTCCCTGCGGCCCCCCTTCTGCCCTTCTGGGTTAGCTGCGTGAGCCGGTGGGAAGCTGCCTGCCCCCTGGCGGAATCAGGGCTACTGGTCTGTCTGGGACGACAGTGGGTTGGACTCTGCAGTCACGAGGACCATTAATATTCATAGTGCTCATTCCTTCAGGCGACACTTGCTGGAGGCCACCTGTGTCTGCGCAAGCATGGATGTGCTGGACTCCCGTCTGGGGAAGGAGCCCTGCACGAGCTCCAACGCCCAACACTTAGAGCCGATGGCTCCAGAGACAGTGCGTCGCCTGCGAGCTTCTGGTGCTATTTGGAAGCTTGGGTTTGCACTGTTGCTCCACAGGGAACAGCCTTTTCTGTGTTGGGCAGCCCTGATCCTTGCTGCCACCTCAGAGCTGCTGAGGCTTTTCCTGTCTGCATCCAGCAGCCAAGGACGTGCCCAGGCGGCACAGTCTTTGGGATGCAGCCAGAAGCTGGGTAGCAAGTAGTCCCACCGTGCGAGGTTGAAACCACCCTGGGTGGTGTCGTAACAGCCACTCCCCCCGCATGGCTTGGATTCACCCCGTCACTCTCTGAGTCTGTTGTCCTGCCTTTAGAATGGGATAATAATGGTAACCTTTCATGGCTGCTATGGGACTTACACAAATAAATGGAGAGCGGCCAGAGCATGGGAGAGAATGTAGGGCCGAAGACTCCATGTGCGGGATGCCTGCCTGATATTTTGGCTGTCACTTTGCACGGCCTGGGTGACCTTAGGAAAGTCACCAAATGCCTCCGGGCCCAAGAAAAAGCTTTCTGTGCCAGGGGATCAGTGTAGGCGCTAAATGGGCTGATGCACGAGAGACACTTAGCACCAGGCCAAGAAAACGTGTTGTGCTCAAGGAGCGAGCGGAAGCTGCCGTGATTCCTTCCTACGTTTTTTTTTTTCCTTTTCCTTTTCCTTCTTTTCTTTTCTTTCTCTTTGTTTCTTTTTTGCATATGATCACTCAGTTTGTTTTAAAGTTATTTTAACAGTGATTTATTGAGGCATAATCTACATACCATCCAATTTGAAGTGAACAGTTATTTGGATTTTCATCACCCCAGAAAGACTCCTCTGGCCCCTCTGCGTCAACCTTCCCTCCCCGGCCCCTGCAGGCAACTATCGATCAACTCCCATCACCACAGATTCGTTTTGTCTGTTCTTGGACTTCACGTAAATGGAATCACAGTTTGTACGGTGTCGTGTCTGGCTTCCTTCGCTCCAGGTAATGGTTTTGAGATTTGCCCAAGTTGCCGTAGGCATCAGCAATTTGTTCTTTTTTTTTTTTTTTTTTTTTTTCC